>NC_136323.1:2688324-2723324 GCF_964198595.1 Lampetra fluviatilis | reverse complement strand
CGCAGAGATCCATAGACTCACACAGAGACCCGTAGACTCACACAGAGATCCACAGACTTATACAGACGCAGATATCCATAGACTCACACAGAGACCCGAAGACTCACACAGAGACCCACAGACTTATACAGACGCAGAGATCCATAGACTCACACAGACATCCACAGATTTATACAGACGCAGAGATCCATAGACTCACACAGAGATCCACAGACTTATACAAACGCAGAGACCCGTAGACTCACACAGAGATCCACAGACTTATACAGACGCAGATATCCGTAGACTCACACAGAGATCCACAGACTTATACAGACGCAGATATCCGTAGACTCACACAGAGATCCACAGACTTATACAGACGCAGAGACATGTAGACTCACATAGAGATCCACAGACTTATACAGACGCAGAGATCCATAGACTCATACAGAGATCCACAGACTTATACAGACGCAGAGACATGTAGACTCACACAGAGATCCACAGACTTATACAGACGCAGAGATCCATAGACTCACACAGAGATCCACAGACTTATACAGACGCAGAGACCTGTAGACTCACACAGAGATCCACAGACTTATACAGACGCAGAGATCCATAGACTCACACAGAGATCCACAGACTTATACAGACGCAGAGATCCATAGACTCACACAGAGATCCACAGACTTATACAGACGCAGAGACCCGTAGACTCACACAGAGACCCACAGACTTATACAGACGCAGAGATCCATAAACTCACACAGAGATCCATAGATTCACACAGAGACCCATAGACTCGGACAAACATCCATAGACTCACGCGTAGACTCTTAGACTCGCACAGATACCAATCGATTCACCCAGGGATCCCATAGACTCACACCGCAACCCATAGGTTAGAAGGGCAATGTAGATGACCCCGATGCAGGGCAGGAGGAGTAGGGGGAGACCGAGGCTGAGACGAACCGATGCGGTGGAGCGAGAGGCGAGGGCGATCGGTGCGACGAGAGGAGAGACCGCAGAACAGAAGCGCACGGAGGGAGAAAGTTTGAGCGGCCGACCCCGATGCAGCCACGGGAATTGTGGCTCACAGCAGAACAAACGTAACGGTGGTTGTCACGCTTTATTTTGGTGATTACCGAAACGTTTTTTGGTTTGGCCATGTTTGTTTGTTGTAGTACAGAGTTAGACTGATGGCCTTAATCTAAGTTGCCTTGTGGTTGTTGTTGTTTGACTTGCATCCCACTGGGATTTTTGCGCACAGTCTTGGTGTACGGTGCTTTTTCTGCAATATTTTGCTGTCTTTCTTGGATTTTCTGTTTGCACTTAGTCACATTTTCACTTTAAGATGTTTTCTTGTTCATGTTTTTGTTTTTTGTTTGTTGCGGTTGCACCCGATTCAAGAGCCGAATGGCTCACAGGGCTACACCTAATAAATGAACTTTGAACTTTGATGTGGAATTCCCTCTCTTAAGGCCACCGATGGAGACGGCCCTCCCCAACACTCGTCTCTGCGTCACGCGGCGTTGGCATTTGCCCGCCCGTGTTTTGTTTGAGCTTCGACACGAGGGCTGGGGAATCCGTTTCGCGCCTGAAAATGTGAAACGCGTTAGCGAGTGATGGATGTCCCGAGGCGGCTCGAGGGGGGGGGGGCGGGGGTGGGTGGGTGGGGGGGTGGATGGGGGGGTGGGTGGGTCGGTAGGAGGGTCGGTGGGTGGGTGGGTGGATGGGGGGGTGGGTGGGTGGGTGGATGGGGGGGTGGGTGGGTGGGTGGGGGGGTGGGTGGGTGGGTGGGGGGGTGGGTGGGTGGGTGGGGGGGTGGATGGGGGGGTGGGTGGGTGGGTGGATGGGGGGGTGGGTGGGTGGGTGGATGGGGGGGTGGGTGGGTGGGTGGGTGGGTGGATGGGGAGGTGGGTGGGTGGGTGGATGGGGGGGTGGGTGGGTGGGTGGGTGGATGGGGGGGTGGGTGGGTGGGTGGGGGGGTGGGTGGGTGGGTGGGTGGGGGGGTGGATGGGTGGGTGGGGGGGGTGGGTGGGTGGGTGGGTGGGGGGGTGGGTGGGTGGGTGGGGGGGTGGGTGGATGGGGGGGTGGATGGGTGGGTGGGTGGGGGGGTGGGTGGGTGGATGGGGGGGTGGGTGAGTGGGTGGGTGGGGGGGTGGATGGGGGGGTGGGTCGGTGGGTGGGGGGGGTGGGTGGGTGGGGGGGTGGATGGGGGGGTGGGTGGGGGGGGTGGATGGGGGGGTGGGTGGGTGGATGGGGGGGTGGGTGGGTGGATGGGGGGGTGGATGGGGGGGGGTGGATGGGGGGGTGGGTGGGTGGATGGGTGGGTTGCTCGTGGCTCTCAAATCCAGCGTCAGTTCCCTGAGCCAGCAACTCTGAGGTCCTGGGTTCAAGGCCCTGGCGAGACCAAGCTTGACCGCCTCGGGGTAATCAGGTTGCGGTGCACCGGCGGGTTCAATTACGTCGGCCAGATCAATGATAACCGCGTAAGAGAGCCCATCGAGTCACGCGTATTCCCCTTTGATTACACCGCACGGCTTCCTTCAGGAGTGGGGGAGAAATTGGCAGTGACAGATCGAAACAAATGGGTGGTGGTTTTTTTTTTTACTGCCTAAGCGCCGGCAAAACGGGGGCCATCAATTTAGAAGCCGCGAGCAGCCGAGTGGAGACTTTCGCCCGGAGCTCTCCGGGCAAACTCGCGTACGATCGGGAGGACCCAGATGTTGGAAGGCGCTGAGCCTCCCATCACGGCGGAAATCCTGGGTTCGAATCCGCGTTTTCAGCCGCTGCCCGTGATTCATCTGGGTTCGCAAGGGCAGTGAGCTGATGGTCTCAGTCCCGTCACCGATGACCGCACACACGATACAAAAAAAATCCCATAATATTAAGGGTTTTTGGTTTTCGATTTGAAGCTTTCGTGACTGCAAGGATTCATATTCTTAGGTTTTTTTTTCGGTAAAGTCACGTAGGTAAAAAATTTTAAATTAATAAAAGTAAAATTGAAATAAAATAAAAATAAAATAAAAATCACGCGTAAATATAAATGTGTTGTTAAGCTCGCCACCACCCGACGCGGCCACTAAGTGAGGTTTGTCACGGACAATTCGAGTACTCGTGTGGGTTTACTCTCCAACACACCGGTGTTGCTGTACTAGTAACGAATTGGCACGTTCTGTTTACGTGACAAACCTTACTAATTGGCTGTGTCGAGTGGTGGCGGGGTTAACGTCAGATTTATATTTACGCAATCTAACCCAAAAAAACTCTGTAATGGATAATATTGGTTGCAAAAGCCTACTAAGGGTCAAATCTTATATGAGGGTTCACGCTTTTGTTTTGTTTAGGTTCAATCCCAGCTCTGCAGTTTAAAATAATTAGTTTGGCTGTCACGTGATGATCATTCCTGTCACGTGGCAAGGCGGCGGGTGAAGTGCTGCCCTCTACTGCGTGAGAGGTCACTCGGTGGCTAGGAGATGTTAACAACCTCGCCTGGTGTGCAGGAGGTCGTGAGTTCGATCTGCGACCCTGACGCCTGCTGCTGTATATTTGGAGTTTGCGTGTCTCTCTCTCTCTCATCATCATAACGGTGGCTAGGAGATGTTGACTACCTCTCCTGGTATGCAGGAGGTCGTGGGTTCGATCCCGACCCTGACGCCTGCTGTATATTTGGAGTTTGCGTGTCTTTCTGTCTCTCATCATCATCACGGTGGCTAGGAGATATTGACTACCTTGCCTGGTGTGCAGGAGGTCGTGGGTTCGATCCCGACCCTGACGGCTGCTGTATATTTGGAGTTTGCATGTTCTCTCCATTGCTGCGTTTAGAGTGTTGGCTGCTATAGATTTCCACGTGATAAGCCACTTCGTTGAACTATCATTTGTTGCCAGGTCGCTTCTAAAATAGACCTATATAGCTCATTGGGCCTTACTTGGTAAAATAAAATTAGGTACTAGGTAAATAGCTCTGTAATATCCACTTCCGAGGGTCGTTCTGCAAAACAGGGTCACTCTGCTTTGCCAGAATGTGTTCTTCATCTTGGGATGCGATGCCAGATAAAATAGTGGAAAAATGGCAAAAATGTGTTTATAGCAAAATGTATATATATAGCTAGAAGGGTCGATACAGGGCTAATGCCTGCAGCAAGGAGACAACATTTAAACCGACCACTCCGAAACAGCCGCCCTTCAAACCCCTCGCGTTCACTCAACATCACAGCCCCCCATCACACCGAGAGAGAAAGTGAACAAAACAACCGTGCCGATATTATTTTTTTCAGTGCACATAGAATCACAGTGGGACATCCGCGTGTCCAGGCGGACATGACGGAGAACAGCCCGGGTTGGGAACTCTGCCACTCCGCCCGGTGGGAGAGTTGTTCCGTTCATAGACTCACACGGAGGCCCATAGACTCACATAGAGACGCATAGACTCACACAGAAACCCATAGACTCAGACAGAGATCCATAGACTCACACAGAGATCGATAGACTCACACCGAGACCCATAGACTCACAGACCCATGGACTCACACAGAGACCCATAGACTCACACAGAGACCCATGGACTCACACAGAGACCCATAGACTCACACATACACCCATAGACTCACACAGAGACCCATAGACTCACACAGAGACACATAGACTCACACAGAGACCCATAGACTCACAGAGAGACCCATAGATTCACACAGAGACGCATAGACTCACACAGAGACCCATAGACTCACACAGAGACCCATAGACTCACACATACACCCATAGACTCACAGAGAGACCCATAGATTCACACAGAGACCCATAGACTCACACAGAGACCCATAGACTCACACAGAGACCCATAGACTCACACATACACCCATAGACTCACAGAGAAACCCATAGATTCACACAGAGACCCATAGGTTCACACAGAGACCCAAAGACTCACACAGAGACCCATAGACTCACAGAGAGACCCGCCTCTCGTGGAGGAGGTGGCCCTCCCCCCCGTGCCCCCCTCTCCCACGTGCCCCCCCCCCTCCCGTCATGTTCTCAAGAACTCAGCGTCCTTGAGAAAAGTCACGTGTTCATTATTATTATTTTTCTTCCAATGGAATGTTCAAATGTTTGCATCGCTACCAAAAACAACCTTCACCCATCGCTCAGTCCTTTAAAAAAGTACTGCATCTTGGATGTCACAATTTAAATGGAAAACTTGTGCCCGGGCAGTGGCGTGTGCGTTCCTGCAAGGGACACGGGAGCGGTGACCGCCGCGGTGCCGAGGCGGTCATGGAAGGGCGATGGAGGGAGGGGGACGCGTTGGGAACGGGCGACTAAAAGGGGATGCTGGGTGGAGGAATAATCGACGAGCTGAGACCGGTCGCCATGTGCACCCGAGGGCTGGAGGCGGTAGTCAAACCTACATTCAGCAGTGGGTAGGAAATGGGTAAATTTCGATGTGAAGCTTTCGTGACTGCAAGGATTCATATTCTTAGGTTTTTTCGGTAAAGTCACGTAGGTAAAAAAATAAAATTAATAAAAGTAAAATAAAAATAAAATAATTTTTTATTTTTGACTTTACCGAAAAAACCTAAGAATATCTTTCGGTAAAGTCACGTAGAAGGGAAATAATAAAATAATAAAAATAAAACATTATAATGATATAATTTACAAAACAATGCACCCATCCCATCAGGCCGAACGGCATTCCAGGAGTACAAATCATCAGCAAGCATTGGTCCAGGCAATCAGTTGTCGTTGACTCTGCTGATGAGACGCTGAAATGTCGAAACCAATCCTTGCCCCTAAACATCTGGGCAGTTAAATTTCGATTTAAAGCTTTCGTGACTGCAGGGATTCATCTTCTTGGTTATTTCGGTAAAGTCACGTAGAAGGGAAATAATAAAATAATAAAAATAAAACAATGAAATGCTCACAACTATTCGATTGCAACACAAGCAATCGAAACGTCATGATAATTTTATTGTTTTATTTTTATTGTTTTATTATTTCCTTTTACGTGACTTTACCAAAGGACCAAGAATAGCACATGTATTGTTTTGCACAGATGTCGACTGGGGTGGAGCGGTGGTGCGGTGATTAGCGCATTGTGCAATGAATCCAACGACCTGAGTTTGATTTCCTGGCCACGGCTATCGTCAGTGGCTCGTGTCCGAACGGGGCCGTGGGCTCCTGCCCTTCATCAAGGGAACGCCGTGACCACGGCGTGTCAATCAAAATAACTGCAGAAAATATAAAAAAATGATATCTCATAGGCGACGTTGTAGGCAATGGGTCTTCTGCACAGCACATTTCCCAGTACGTCGCTAGTTTTACACACACACACACGCACGTGTTACAGCCAGAGCGGTATTGGTGAACGCTCGCTCAGTGTTTGTTCTTTGTGCGTGCGCGCCGCTCTCGCCGACGCAGCATCGCCAAACGGTGAGCATGGCAAAGCCCGCGCGCTGGTGTCCACCCCGCGGTGTCCATCCGTTCATCTCCCGCGGTGTCCGTGCGTTCATCCTCGCGGTGTCCATCCGTTCATCCCCACGGTGTCCATCCGTTCATCCTCGCGTTGTCCGTGCGTTCATCCTCGCGGTGTCCATCCGTTCATCCTCAAGGTGTCCATCCGTTCATTCCCACGGTGTCCATCCGTTCATCCTCGCGTTGTCCGTGCGTTCATCCTCGCGGTATCCATCCGTTCATCCTCAAGGTGTCCATCCGTTCATCCCCACGGTGTCCATCCGTTCATCCCCGCGGTGTCCGTGCGTTCATCCCCAACGGGCGCGCGCGCGCCTTGTCCGGGGCAGCGCTAGTCCTGCATGGGGACGCATTCTGAAAAATTGCGTCAATGGTTTCATTTTGAAAAATGCCGGGTCCTGTGATGCATGAGGCCACTTGAAACAAACGGCTCCCCCTCCCCACCCTCCCCGCTTCTCCCGTCCCACACGAAGTTTGGGACCTGCATCGCCAGTGATTTACAAGCACGGATTTTAATAACACCGCCACCGTGTGAGCCAACCACGTGTGTACACAATAACCACGTGTGTCACGACAACCACGTGTGTACAGGTCAACCACGTGTGTTCACGCCAACCACGTGTTCACGCTAACCACGTGTACACGCCAACCACGTGTGTACACGCCAGGTCACTCTTGCGAATGAAACTCTTCTGGCCTCTTGAGTTATCGCCTGGTTTCACGACATCACCCTGACCCAACTCGATATTGGCTGTGGAAAAAAGAAAAACCCTTGCGTGTTACGAAATTTAACAAGCGAGCGATGTTTTGGGCAGTTGCCTCCCTGCCGCGGAGAAGGGCCACTGCCCGAAACGTCCGTCAACGTTTCTGTTGCACGGCCGTGTTGGTGGCAGCGGTGGCGGTGAGCGAGCGAGGCGTTTTACGATTTTGCGCGTTGCCACTTCGCCACCGGCAGATGATGGGGTGACCTCTCCCCTCCGCTCTGCCACGGTAGCTGCAGCCGCGGCGTGGGCGGTGGATGGAATTTCACAAGCAAACACTGGTAACTCATTAACAAAAAATACTCATTTTCTGACGCCCTCGGCTCGCACAAACTTTTAAAATATTCAACAGCGCGCGCGTGCGGAGGACACCGAGCGTACGCGTCGTTCCGATCCGCGGTGTGCCCATCGCCCCGGTGTAATTCAGAAGAAGAAGAATAAAACCACAACAACAACAAAAAATACTCCGAAAATAAATCGAGCACGCCAAGCCACACGCCCATGGCGGGACGTTCTCTCAGCCTCGGGGCTTGTTAATTGATCGCGGGGAAAATGAGAGAGGAGAGAGGGGAGACAGAGCGAGCGAGAACCACCAAGACCTTGCTCGCTTTTTTCCCGGTGTAATGAGCTTGCTCGCTCGCTCGCCGCCTCCTCCGACAAGCGGTGGATGCCCCCCAAACGTTGGCATCGCGCACCATTTATCGCAGTTTCGGTTGAAAATAAACAAATAAAATCGTGATTAATGTCTTCGCGTTTGTTTACTTCCATTAAATGTCACGGGTGCGTGCGTGTGTTTTTTTTTCCTTCTTCTTCTTCTTCTTCGTACAAATAATTCTTTGGAACTTGACGGCGCGGGAATACTTTGGCAGACCGAGCCCGCCGTGGAAATGAATGTATTCGGCGGTGATGAATAAAAATGAAGTAATGAGCGTATGGCCGAAGGTGTGAGCCATCTGGATGCGCGGGGGAGGGTGAGGGGGGGTGGTACGGGTTGTGACGTTCCCGCGACACCCATCCGCAGCTGGTCATTGTCTCCGTGTAGCATCGCACCGCGCGTCTGATGTGTAGCGAATCTCACCCCCCACCCCACCCCTTTCCTCTCCATCTTTCTTAATTTGTCATATTCACCTCCCCCCCTCCTCCTGTTGTATTCCGGTGTTGTTGTGAGCGTCTTGTCCTCGACACGCGGAATACATCCGCGGTGCCTCGCGGAGTGATCGTTTGGTGCGAGGCTGCTCCTGCTGCTGCTGCTGCTCCTGCTGCTGCTGCTGCTGCTCGCTGCTGCTGCTGCTCATGCTGCTGCTGCTGCTGCTCGCTGCTGCTGCTGCTCATGCTGCTGCTGCTGCTGCTGCTGCTCTGCTGCTGCTGCTGCTGCTGCTGCTGCTCCTGCTGCTGCTGCTCGCTGCTGCTGCTGCTCATGCTGCTGCTGCTGCTGCTCCTGCTGCTGCTGCTGCTCCTGCTGCTGCTGCTGCTCCTGCTGCTGCTCCTGCTGCTGCTCGCTGCTGCTGCTGCTCATGCTGCTGCTGCTGCTGCTCCTGCTGCTGCTGCTGCTCCTGCTGCTGCTGCTGCTCATGCTGCTGCTCCTGCTGCTGCTCCTGCTGCTGCTGCTGCTCATGCTGCTGCTGCTGCTGCTGCTCGCTGCACGTGGAAGCGCCCCTTCCTCCGAGCAGCGAGTCGATCAGCCTGGTCGCGTGTGCTGGGGCGATGTGTGGGGTGGCTGCCATCTCTTCGAAGGCGTCTAGGCCGACGTGGAAGAGTAGGCCAAATGGCCTCGAGAAGAACCGTCTGGATCTCTCTCTCTCGAGTGGAGTCTCCTCCCCACGCCCCCTTCCACCAACAGTGGTGCAAGCAAGCAAGTTGCAGGCCTGCGCCGTTACCCTTGCTCCGTGCGTGCACCTACGAAGTTGAGGATTTCACATTCAGCGAGGCTTTTTTCCCCGCATGTATATATATATAAATTATACGGTGTGTACTATTGCAATTATTAGCATTGTGTAGGGCTGTTACAGAGAGCCCGTTATGCATGGCAGCCTATGGTAAACAAGCACAGTGGGCGGGGCTACGTCAGTGCACGGGCAGGTGCCCTCTACGACGTCCGCGCTTCGGACGTTACGATCCCCCGGGGCCCCACCCCTCAGGGAGGGGGGTGTATAAAAGGGGAATGTATCGGGAGGCTCGGGAGTGATGTTTAGCTAAAGAAGAGGAGGAGGAAGACGTCTGAGATAGAGCCCTGGACTCCCCCTGGTACGCCGTCCTTATCAGGACCGCGCAGGCTCGAGCCAGTGGCGTGGTACCAGAGCCAGAGCCAGTGCTGGTCTGGACTCTGGGTACCGGGCCCGACTGACCAGTGTCGGGCCAAGATAGCCTCCCCTAGCCCATTAGTGGAGGACTCAGAGGCAGGCTAAGGTTAGCCTAGAGGTGTGTCCTCAGATAGACGGGTGAGGGGGCCGATACCCCCTCAATTGTGTATGTCACAAAGTTGGTATTCAAATAAACAAGTGTGCCTCCAACTCCGGTGTCAACGAGTCGTAAGCGTTACTACATCTGGCGTCAGAAGTGAAACAAAGTACGAACATGGATACACGCCGGACGACTCGAGTCGGAGTACCAGGGGCGGAGGACACCGCTGCAGTTGGAGGGCCCGAGATGGCTGAAGATGCCATCGAGCAGCCGGGGCTGGGTGCATCCACGCCACAGCAGCTGGAGGAAGGGGAGCCGTCGACGGAGGGGCTGAGGCAGGCGCACGCGAAGCTGGCCGAGCTGCTGTACGCCGCAGCCGCCATGCTCGACAACATCACGCGGCTGGGGGCTGCGGGACCGCCACGAGGCGACAGCAGCCAACGACCACAGCGCCTTCCCGCCATTTCAACGGAGCAACATTTTGAAACTCCCGCCATCGCCGCGGCTGCTGTTGAGGGCGTGGCCGCTCTAAGCATCGCGTCCAACGGCGGGAGTACAGTGCCTGCCGCGTCACCACGGGTGCGACCGGCGATGCCATCGCTGCTTCGGGCCGACGCTGAGTCGAGTGAGGGAGACGAGGGAGCGCGATCGTCCTCTGCAGCCGCTGCCTTACATCAGCGACTGCCGCCGCTCAAAGAATTTGTGGGCGAGGAGGGCGACTGGGGCGGCTTCCAGCGGCGCTTCCTCGCTCACCAGGAGATGGCACAGTGGACAGACGCCGAGGCTCTCCGAGCACTGCCAGCACTCCTCGACAGCGACGCCCTCGCCACACTAACATCGGCAACGAAGGAGAGGCGTTCCACGCTGCGGAAGGCGATGCAAGTGCTGTCCGCTGTGTATGGGCCACCATCGGACTGTCGTCAACTCTTTTACGATCGCCAGCGGGGGACGAAGGAGTCGCCCCTGGCGTACCGTACAAGCCTCCTGGCGCTGGCAAAGGAAGCCTTTCCACGAATGGACGACGAGGGGATCGACGCCATGGTGACAGAAAAGATACTTTTGCTGGCGGACGACTTAGACATCGTCATTGTCGCACAGGACGATGCAGAAATGTGCTCCCTCCAAGCGGCCCGTCTCCTCCACGCAAACCTGTCCTCTCAACGACGGAAGGCCAGCAAGGCGGCGAGCGGGCGCGCCGTCGCTGCGGCCACCCTCCCGGCGGAAGAGGTTTGCGCCATCAACCATCGACGGCAGCACGGAGCGGGAGCGCGGGAGGACCGGGCCGGTTCAAGCCGTCTACAACGTCCATCGTCGCCACCAGCGCTTCCACGCTGTTATAACTGCGGCATCCGGGGCCACGTCGCCTCGGGGTGCCGCTCTCCTCGGCAGCGCGGGACGACACCTCAACGGGACGCCGGCCCTCGTCACAAGCTCCACCATCATAATCCGGCGAGTCGCGGCACCCCTCATGTTTGGCCCACGCACACGCCCGTCACACACTCGAACACCGCAGCGAAGGGGGGGCAAATATCGCGTACCATGGCACCAACACGCACCGCTCTGGGTACTCACATTGAACCCAGCCAGTGGTCCGTGTTGGCCCATCGGGTTGTAGCCGCGTCATCGGGGTCGTCGGCCGTTGTGGGTCACATCGATGGGGTCGAGGTGCGCATCCTGGTCGATACAGGGGCATCGGCGACCATTATTTCGGAGTTGATTTATAACATTCTCCCTGCCCAGAGCCGTCCTTTGATGCCTGTTAATGTACCATTCTTTGCTGCTAACGGGGGTTCACTTGGCATCATCGGACAAATTCGAGCCCAGATTTGTGTCGGGGATATTAAATTATCTGGGCCGATTTTTGTTTCCTCCTCGCTGGCGGTTCCGTGCCTGCTGGGGACGGATTTCCTGGCCAAAATGCCGATTAGGATATTAATCGACCAGGGATGCATTGAGCTCCCATCGGGCCGACGCATGGCGTTTCTGCCATCCCCCGCTACGAGCCGGACGGCGTTCGCGACGGTGCCGGCGTTCGTAGATAGAACGGTGCGCGTTCCTCCGGGGGCGCAAATGTTAATTCCTTTGAAACTTCGGCGGCCCTTCGCTAAGGGCATTGGGGCTCAAGGGGTTCTGCTGGGACCGTCTAGGGCCGGGGTCAGTGGACCTAATTTACTCCCGGCCCAGACCATAGTGAGAGGGGAAGGAGAACCCTTCATCGCGGTCCTCAATGTGGGCTCGCAGACGGTGGTGGTCCCACAGGGGACCGTGCTTGCTCACGCAACGCCGGTGCCCTGTGAGGAACCCGTCGCGAGTCATGTCGGCGCTGTCCCTGCACCGCGACCACATTCGGACAGCGATGAAGGGTGGCTCGAGGCGCTTTGCGCGGGATCGACGGACCTGTCAAATTTAGAGCGCCAACGTCTTAAGACACTACTGAGGGAATTTTCCGACGTTTTCAGTCGGGATAAATACGATTTGGGCTGCACTCATCTGCTGCGTCACCATATTGATACGGGTGACAGCGCGCCAATACGCCAGAATCCTTTTCGGTTGAGTCCCGCCGAAAAGGACCATGTCAAATCGGCTGTTGATGACATGCTAGCCGCCGACATCATTTCTCCCTCCAACAGCCCTTGGGGAGCGCCGATCGTCCTGGTTAAGAAGCAGGACGGTTCGTTGCGGTTTTGCGTTGACTTTCGGCGCCTTAATAAAATTACGGTTGCCGACGCATACCCGCTCCCACGGATGGACGAATCGCTTGACGCCTTGGCGGGAGCGCGATTCTTCTCCACATTGGACTTACTTTCGGGATTCTGGCAGCTTCCTCTGGACGATGATTCAAAGCCTAAAACTGCTTTCCGTACTCCGCACGGCCTGTTTCAATTCAACCGGTTGCCGATGGGCTTACACTCAGCGCCGGCAACTTTCCAGCGGTTGATGGAATTGGTTTTGGCTGGATTGCAATGGGAATCGTGCCTGATTTATTTGGATGACGTCATTGTCTTTGGCAAAACTTTTGAGGAACATCTCCAGAGGTTGCGGGCAGTTTTCCTAAAGATGCGGGCTGCTAATTTGAAATTTAAGCCCCAAAAATGCCATTTGTTACGCGAGTCGGTGCGTTATTTGGGGCACATCGTGGGGCGCTCAGGTATTTCTACCGATCCCGCCAAAACGCAGTGTGTTAGCTCCTGGCCGACTCCCACCTCAGTGGGAGAGGTTAGGAGTTTTATTGGGTTTGCGTCGTATTATAGACGCTTCGTCGCTAATTTTGCGACTATCGCCAAACCCCTACATGCTTTGACATCTAAAGGGGTTCGGTTCTGCTGGGGTCAGGAGGAGGAAGCTGCTTTTTGCTCCCTTCGGGACGCTTTGGTAAACGCTCCTCCCCTGATTTACCCTGATTTTTCAAAACCGTTCTTGCTCGACACCGATGCGAGCAACACGGGTATTGGGGGCGTGCTCTCCCAGGTGGTTGACGGCGTGGAACGTGTGGTTGCGTACGGCAGTCGGGTGTTGTCTCCAGCGGAGCAACGGTATTGTGTCACCCGTAGGGAACTGTTGGCAATTGTCCATTTCGTCCAACAGTATCGCCCATATCTGTACGGTCGGCATTTCACCGTCCGCACAGATCATGCGGCACTGCAGTACGCCCTGAGGGTTCAACAGCCATCGGGACAATTGTCCCGATGGTTGGAGGTCCTCCAGGATTACGATTTCCAAACCACATACCGTAAGGGCGTTCGCCACACCAACGCGGACGCTCTGTCACGCTTGCCAACCACCTCCGAGTGTGCATGCCTCCTGGGGTCTGGACGTTGCAGGCCTCCAGGGGACACATCGGTACCTGTCTTGGCGGCCGCCAACGACGACGATGCAATGGTTCCTAATTCGATCGAACAACAGGGCAAAGATTCCCTGTTGGGGTTGCCCGTCATTGAATGGGGGCGCCTCCAGATGGAGGATGTCTCCCTCCTCGGGTGGCGACGTCGCGTTGGCGGTGCGGCGGGGGGAAAAAGAGGTGCTTCCGACGCATGGGAAATGTGCCAAGGTCTGCTAATGCATTGGGACGGGAAGTCACGTCGACATCGGCTGGTTGTCCCTACTGGGTTGCGGGGTAGGGTGGTATGGGCCGCTCATGAGCGCCTCCTACACCTGGGGACCCAAAAGACTCTCGCCTTGCTGCAACTTGATTTTTACTGGCCTGGCATGACGAGGGATGTTGGGGATTTGTTGGGATCGTGCCCTCAATGTGCACAACGCAAACCGCCGGCACGGGAGTCTAACCCGCCCTTGCAATCGATCAAAGTGTCCAGGATAAACGAGCTGGTCGCTCTGGACATTTTGGGACCATTCCCCGCCACCCCCAGAGGGAATAGATATTTGTTGACGGGTGTCGAGTATTTTACACGCTGGCCTATGGCCTGGCCTCTGGCCAACCAGTCGGCAGCAGCCATCGTGGAGGCCTTTGTTCAGGGTTATGTCCTGGACAAAGGTGCTCCGGAGAGGCTGCTGACCGACCAGGGCAGAAATTTTTCCGGTAAACTACTCAGACAAGTCTGCGATCTCCTGGGCACAAAGAAAATTCGGACCTCCCCATATCACCCACAAACTGACGGGATGGTCGAACGTTTGCATCGCACCATCTCGTCCATGTTATCACAACAAGTTTCGGACTCGCAAACGGATTGGGACCTACAAATTCAGGGGGTCTTGGCGGCGTACCGGATGGCACCCCATGCGGCTACGGGGTTTTCTCCCTTTTACCTCATGTACGGCCGAGAACCAGACCCGCCTGTTCGTGCCCAGTTGCGGATCCCTGTGCCGCAGGGAAAAACTAATCTGGCTGACCACGTTAAATTTAATCTGGACAAATTGACCGAGGCACGGGATGCTGCAATGCAAAACTCTGACCTCCGTCAGAAGGCAAATGAGCGCCTCAGATTGAGTCGAGCGCACATGCTGCAGTGGAAGCCGGGGGACAAGGCATGGTTGCACTGCCCCCAGGTGCCACTGGCAACCTCCTCTAAACTGGTGCGGCCGTGGCGGGGCCCTGTGGAAGTGGTGGAGGTGTTACGTCCGCAGTGCGTGCGCATCAAGTGGGGGAAGCGGCGATGGTTCGTGCACCCCTCCAGATTAAAACCCTTCGCTGCGGTACACAACCCCACTTCACACGCGCGTGGCCAAACATGTGGGGGGTCGGCCGACTTGCTGGGTCCGTCTCCGTCGCTCTCACCTAATGCCTTGCCGGCTGTGCCACCTTCAGGAGCATCAGGAGTGACGGGCTCACGCCCGATCACCCCTCCTGCGGATGCCGAGGGTCACGCGGAGTCAGAGGAATGCTCACCTCAAGACGGACAGTCGCCACCTGATGGTCCGCCACGCGGGGTTACCCCGTGTGAGGGGCCCGCTGCAAGGACGCGCGCTAAAATGCGCAAACTGTTGTGAGGCCGGAAAATGTGTACATAGCTGTTGTGTTTATTGGGTGTTGTGTGGATGGTGTGTTTCCCGCTCCTCGGATGTACATATGTTGGGTTCACCGTTTGTTGTGTGTGCGGGGTGGGTTCCCTGCTGGTTGTATATAAGCTGTTTTTTTTACGGAATTCGTATTTATTCGGGGGGGTGCGACGGGTTGTTTCTCATCTTGTTGTTGTGTCTTGTTCTGGTTCCTGTTATGGTTCAAAAATAGTGAGGCACACGTGAGGGGGTGAAGGCACCTTTATTGTCAAATTTTTGTATGTTGGCAGCCGGGACGGCTGCATGCTATGTGGGGGGGAGTGATGTAGGGCTGTTACAGAGAGCCCGTTATGCATGGCAGCCTATGGTAAACAAGCACAGTGGGCGGGGCTACGTCAGTGCACGGGCAGGTGCCCTCTACGACGTCCGCGCTTCGGACGTTACGATCCCCCGGGGCCCCACCCCTCAGGGAGGGGGGTGTATAAAAGGGGAATGTATCGGGAGGCTCGGGAGTGATGTTTAGCTAAAGAAGAGGAGGAGGAAGACGTCTGAGATAGAGCCCTGGACTCCCCCTGGTACGCCGTCCTTATCAGGACCGCGCAGGCTCGAGCCAGTGGCGTGGTACCAGAGCCAGAGCCAGTGCTGGTCTGGACTCTGGGTACCGGGCCCGACTGACCAGTGTCGGGCCAAGATAGCCTCCCCTAGCCCATTAGTGGAGGACTCAGAGGCAGGCTAAGGTTAGCCTAGAGGTGTGTCCTCAGATAGACGGGTGAGGGGGCCGATACCCCCTCAATTGTGTATGTCACAAAGTTGGTATTCAAATAAACAAGTGTGCCTCCAACTCCGGTGTCAACGAGTCGTAAGCGTTACTACAATTGTATGATACCCGCGTGCAAAAAAACATGTCCACGCATAACCGTAATCCACGGCATGCAACACGTGCCCATCGCACTGCGAGGTATAGAACTACTGCATCAATTCCACCCCCCCCCCCACCACACCACCACTCCCGTCAACCTCCCGTGGGGTTCCTCCGTGCATTAAAAGCCGGCGTCTGAATACAAGGCGCGGTTATTAGAATCGACCTCCGATCAATCAGAGAGAGAGAGAGAGGGGGGTGGTGGTGGTGGGTGGGGAGGGAGGGAGGGGGGGCAGCGCGTGGATCAACAATCACACGAGGGCCTTTGCGCGGGGGGTGGGGGGGGGGAGATTCCACCCGTTGCTCACTTCGCCTGCGCGTTCGTCGCCTGCCCCACGAGTCGACACGGGGGGGGGGGGTGGGTCTCGGTGCGTTCGCGACGCGTTCACGGGAGTCGAAGCGGTCGTCCGTCAAAGGGCCGCGTGGCGTTCACTGTCATTAATGCGTCAACCCCATCCCGACGATTGAGGACGGACCAACTCTACGTGCTTGTTTGTATTCTTCAGTCGCCGAGTCGCGTTCGGAACGCGTTTCCGATGTCGATTTTAAAAATCACAGCGACTCACGAATCGGGCCCCGATGTGAAATTTCGGATGGTTTCTTGAATGCTGTTGGAGGTTTGGCTTAAAGCATTTCGGGACTGCAGGAATTCGTGTTCTGTGGGTCTTTCGGTAAAAGTCACGTAGATAGGTTCAAATTAATAAAAATTAAATGAACTAAAAACTACGGACGTTTCGATCACAACACGAACGATCGTCATCAGGATCACTCGTGTTGTGATCGAAACGTCGTAGTTTTTTGTTCATTACATTTTTTATTAATTTGAACCGATCTTCGTGACTTTACAGAAAGACCCATAGCATATGATAAATTGTTGTAGTTGTTGTTTTGGTTGTTGTTGATGTTTTTCGTCGTCGACCCGACGAAATGTCATGTGGCGTCACCCACGTGACCTCGCTTTCGTGCTGACGCGTCCACGAGGCGTCGTGACGAGGCCTCCATCCAGCAGTGGATTAACCGCGGCCGATTGCGACGAATAGGAAATGTCTGGGGGCGTTGTGAGCTCCATTCTTATTCCGTGAGCAACTTCGGGCGAATGCGAAGGGTGGAAAGAATGCCGCGTCGACGAACCCACGACAGCGTTGTTGACTGTCGTCCTTCATCGGAACATCGGAACAATTGTTGTTGTTACGACTTATAGCGCGCACAGGATCTGTGCGGTGAGTCGCAAACGCAACATCCGAGGGGCGAACAGGAAAAGATTCAGGAGCAATCACGGTGTCGTCAGTGCCGCGTATGATCCTGGTAGCACAAGTAGCTACATATGTGTGCTACATATGTTGCTACATATGTTGCTACATATGTAGCTACTGTTGAAACATATGTATCTACGGGACCCGCACTTTCAAGGGCCCCGCGCTAAATGCTTTCAAGCTATTAATTCCGGTTCAGTGATTCTGCACTTGCTCTATTACTATATTACTATACCGCGTTCATCTTTTATGAACGACTGGGTGTTTTAAGGTTAGCGATTTGTCGTATTATCTGGCTGTATAGCAAATGAAAAAAAATACTTTACTATGCAAGTAAAAAAATTGTGTATGTTTTAATATTTACGTGTTTTTTTATATTTAGGGCCCCTTTATAACATATGCTACAGGGCCCGCACTCCGTTCCTTTGCAAGCCCGTCGTGCCGCTCTGTCGCTCTGGACGGTTGGACTCTCGTCGCTGACAAGAGCTCAAATAAAAAGCGCCGATAGATTTTAAAAGAAAAAGAAGTAATATTTAAAAAAACTTTTTTTAAAAACATGCTTTTATGAAATGTACCGTACTAGTAATGGAAGAGCTCCACGTCTCCAGGAAGTGGCCCCGAAGCTTGCCATAACATAAGGATCATGGCCAATGACAGCCAACGTCAGTTGACCGTGGACAATTCGACCCAAGCCGAAACATAACATATCAAAAAGAATGTTTAAACATATTTCATTTATTTTTTTTATGATATAATATAGCATTGTCATCAGTATGACATAAGTATACCAAGTTTGCAGTTACAAAAAATTGAGTTACAAGATTTGAGGATACAACGACGACGACAACAACAACAACAGACAGAGAGTGAGTTAAATGAAAGCGTGTAATAACAAGGCGACGCTTCGGCAGCGGATTTCTGAGCGCGGCGCGGGGGTGTGAGATGAACCGGCGTTGTTTGTGCGGAGCAAAACCTATCCAGCCTCGAGTCGTGGGAGAGAGAGGTTGGAGAAGGTGAATAATGTTAACATTTTGTGGTTGTTATTATTATACAATGACTCCAAATACAGATAGACATAAAGGTTGCTCTGTGTGTTTATCAAAGAAAGACTTTTATTCAGTCGCTTAATGACCTTGAGCCTCGATATTGGTGTCTTTGGCAAAATTATCGCTTACGAAATTAGTAATGAGAGCAATCACACATTTTTTATGGCGACGGTGGCGGCTATAACGGCGGGTTTTGCGTGTCGTGGCCAACAAAGTAAATTGCATTGCCCCAGCGCGTTTCGAAAGCCGTTGTGAGAACATAATTAGGCGCTGCTTATTTTAATATTCAACTGGTCAGTGCTCGCATTATCAAGATTAATTGGTTTGTTTACTTGCGACGGTGACTGTGGGGGAAGGGCGCGCGGTGTTTATATTGCGCCGGTGCGCTACGAACATTGATCACCCGTGATTTATCGCGTTTCATTGCCACTAATAACGCTCATAAACCACTCTTTAAAAAAAATGTGTGAGCCTATGAGATGTTTATCTCAATTGCGAGGCGGTGCCATAAAGTCGGTAGTTGTTGTGGTGGTGGTGGTGGTTGTGGTGGTTGGGGTTTCTTCCCGAGGAGTTCCGGCGATAATTTCCCCGCACCCCCAATTCATCTTCAGAAGAGCACAAAGATTATAGATGATACAAATACATATTTAATGAACACAGTTGCTGAGCTCAGGCGCCGGTAGCTTCAGAATGTCCAGCGGCCAGTGACAAACAGCACCATCAAAGATGATGAGCGTTATAAACACGTTTCTTGAATCGAGCAAGGCTATTTTGAGAAATTTGTAAAGGAGACGACGACGATGATGGCGATGACGGGAAGAGGGAATGCCAAAGTGGTTCCGATGCAAGGGAAGACACAGAGAGAGAAGCGAGTTGGTGATTAAGGTGGGTGGGAGAGTGGGTGAGTGAGTGGCTGGGTGGCTGGGTGAGTGGGTGGGTGAGTGGGTGAGTGAGTGGGTGGGTGAGTGGGTGGGTGAGTTGGTGATTAAGGTGGGTGGGAGAGTGAGTGAGTGGGTGAGTGAGTGGGTGAGTGAGTGGGTGAGTGAGTGAGTTGCTGTGATCTGCAGTCTGGAGAGTGGGTGATTGGTCGAGTGAGCGAGTTAGTGGTTAAGGTGGGTGGGAGAGTGGATGGATGGGTGAGTGGGTGGATGGGTGAGTGGGTGGATGGGTGAGTGGGTGAGTCAGTGAGTTGCTGTGATCTGCAGTCTGGTGAGTGGGTGATTGGTCGAGTGAGCGAGTTGATGATTAAGGTGGGTGAGTGAATGAGTGAGTGGGTGAGCGAGTGGCTGGATGAGTGGCTGGGTGAGTGGCTGGATGAGTGGGTGAGTGAGTTGCTGTGATCTGCAGTCTGGTGAGTGGGTGTGTGAGCGAGTTGGTGGTTAAGGTGGGTGAGTGAATGAGTGAGTGGGTGAGCGAGTGGCTGGGTGAGTGGCTGGGTGAGTGGGTGTGTGAGCGAGTTGGTGGTTAAGGTGGGTGAGTGAGTGAGTGGGTGAGTGAGTGGGTGAGTGAGTGGCTGGGTGAGTGGCTGGGTGAGTGGGTGTGTGAGCGAGTTGGTGGTTAAGGTGGGTGAGTGAGTGAGTGAGTAGGTGAGTGAGTGGCTGGGTGAGTGGCTGGGTGAGTGGGTGTGTGAGCGAGTTGGTGGTTAAGGGGGGTGAGTGAGTGGATGAGCGAGTGGCTGGGTGAGTGGCTGGGTGAGTGGGTGTGTGAGCGAGTTGATGATTAAGGTGGGTGAGTGAGTGAGTGGGTGAGCGAGTGGCTGGGTGAGTGGCTGGGTGATTGGTCGAGTGAGCGAGTTGGTGGTTAAGGTGGGTGAGTGAGTGAGTGAGTGGCTGGGTGAGTGGCTGGGTGAGTGGGTGAGTGAGTTGCTGTGGCTTGCAGCCTGGTGGTTGACCTCAGTGTGGTGGATGCTATCAAGCAGTCAGTGTCCGGTAGAGCGAGGCCTCAACACGGGCGGAGGAATAGGTGAGCGACGAAGTTGAGAGGAACGGTAAACAACGATAGCAGCGATAACGGAGCGTTATGCCATGCCCATTGGATAATCCGGCCATGAGGTCACCACGACGAAGCGGGGGGTTGAGAAATGTGTTTCTGGGGGGTGGAAGGGGGGTGGGGGAGTGATGCCCTGCGTGTTATTTCATTCATTCTGTTGGGACGTCTCCGTAAGTGCCTCGGCAGTTCACTCCCGACGAGGGTAGAGGAAGTCACTGCAATTATCACCGCGAGGAAACTTTCAAAGAGATTTAGAATATTTCTCCTCCACCCTCCTCCTCCTTCTTCTGCTCCTCCTTTTCGTTTCCGCCGCGCTGTGACTCTCTGACGGACTTTGTTTTTACCGTGTTCCGCGAAGTCGGAGAGCGACCACAAATTAAAGTCCCGCGATTAAAATCCCCCAGAAATAAGTAATATTAAAAAAAACTTTTTTTTTAAAAACACGCTTTAATGAAATGTACCGTACTGGTAATGGAAGAACTCCACGACTCCAGGAAGTGGCCCCGAAGCTTGCCACAACGTAAGGGGCCGTGGCCAATTACAGCCAACGTCAGTTGACCGTGGACACTTAGACCCAAGCCGAAACATAACATATAAAAAATAATGTTTTAAAATGTTTTTTTTTTTATGATAGAATATAGTATTGTCATCAGTATGACATAAGTATACCAAGTTTTTATTTAAAAGATTTGAGGATACAACAACGACAACAACGACAAGAACAACAACAGACAGAGTGAGTTAAATAAAAGCGTGT
This sequence comes from Lampetra fluviatilis, assembly GCF_964198595.1. NCBI lineage: Eukaryota > Metazoa > Chordata > Hyperoartia > Petromyzontiformes > Petromyzontidae > Lampetra > Lampetra fluviatilis. The sequence goes on along the minus strand of NC_136323.1, from coordinate 2,702,292 downwards.
AATAAGCGCGCGCCATCGTTACGAATGCGCCCCCGATTTCAACTCCGGCTACCTTGGAGAGCTCCCCAACTCGCCCGCTCCCACAGCGAGACTCACCAATATCGCAGTGGCCCGACCCATTTCCGCAATAAATTAACGGCAGAGTCCCATTCATTTCCACCCACCCACCCATCCCTACTCCCTCACCCCAAACGAGTGATGTACCGCGCCGTTTATTGTATCTGTCGAATGTGAAGCCGTGAAGGGATCTATTTGTTGTTAATTGTAATTTCCGCCAGAGGCCATTGCGACATGAGCGAACGTCTCTCCGGGCGTCGTTGATTTTGACCTCTTTATTTGATTTGATTTTGACCTCTTACCTCCACTTTTCTCGGGCCGAGACGGGTCGCAGGGGATTGTGGGTTGCCACGTGCATGTTTTTGCGTGTGTGTGTTGAACTTCTTTCGCACCGTACGTAGCCAACCGTGCTTAATGTGAGTTGCGGGGAAGGACACCATACTAGACGTCATTCGTGGCGATGACACACACACACACACACGCGTAATTGACTAATGAACTCGCACGGTTAATCGACGCATTAAAAATCCACGCTGTTGACTGCTCTGACACATCCCACTCCAGACGGCGTCTCTCCGTGACCTGAATGTTCGTCGCCGCGGTATTCACCCCCTAACAGTTCAATAAATTTTTCACGAAATTTCGGGGCCGAGGCGACGGCGAGGCATTCACCGCACATCCCGTTCGGTGACCGGGCCGAGACCATCAACTCCACCGCACCCACGTGGAGCCGTGCGGACGATCTCGGGACCTCTCGCGGTGACCGCTGTTCCGCACGGAAGAGGGCAGCACTTGCCCACCCCGCTCGCCCTGCCACCCAGAGCGGTGGCTACGGGGTTCTTTTTTTGTGTGTGCGCCGTGATGGATGCCCTGCGCGCACGGCGATTTGTCTCCATTATCTCGTGGAGATCGATTTTAGTTTTTGTATCTCATTTCTCTCTCCCTCTCTCTCTCTCATTTTGTCTCCCTCTCGTTCCCCCTCTCTCTCTATCGCGCTCTCACACCGCACTCTCACACACCACTCTCTCTCCCACCACTCTCTCCCACCACTCTCTCCCACACCTCTCCAACCTCTCTCTCACCACTCTCTCTCCCACCTCTCTCTCTCACCACTCTCTCTCTCCCACCACTCTCTCTCACACCTCTCTATCTCTCACCACTCTCTCTCTCCAACCTATCTCTCCCACCACTCTCTCTCCCTCTTCCACCTCTCCCAGACCACTCTCTCTCCCTCTCCCACCTCTATCACACACCACTCTCTCTCCCACCTCTCTATCTCCCACCACTCTCTCCCACCACTCTCTCCCACACCTCTCCAACCTCTCTCTCACCACTCTCTCTCCCACCTCTCTCTCTCTCCCACCACTCTCTCTCCCTCTCCCACCTCTCTCCGCGCCACTGTTCGCGCACGCAGTCACTCCGGAGTGCATCACTTTTACAGCGGCAAATTGGAGCACGGGTGAAATAATTGCGGACGCTTCGTTTTCATTGTCTGACTCCCCGTAGGCGGAGCCGCGGTGCGTGAGTGTGCGTGCGTGCGTGTGTGTGTTCGTGCGTGCGTGTTCGTGTGCGTGAGTGTGTGTTCGTGAGTGTGTGTTCGTGTGTGTGTGTTCGTGAGTGTGTGTTCGTGTGTGTGTGTGTTCGTGCGTGCGTGTTCGTGTGCGTGAGTGTGTGTTCGTGAGTGTGTGTTCGTGAGTGTGCGTGCGTGCGTGTGTGTGTTCGTGCGTGCGTGTTCGTGTGCGTGAGTGTGTGTTCGTGAGTGTGTGTTCGTGTGTGTGTGTTCGTGAGTGTGTGTTCGTGTGTGAGTGTGTGTTCGTGTGTGTGTGTTCGTGAGTGTGTGTTCGTGCGTGTGTGTGCGTGAGTGTGTGTTCGTGAGTGTGTGTTCGTGTGTGAGTGTGTGTTCGTGTGTGTGTGTTCGTGAGTGTGTGTTCGTGTGTGTGTGTTTGTGAGTGTGTTCGTGTGTGTGTGTTCGTGAGTGCGTGTTCGTGTGTGTGTGCGTGCGCGTGTGTGCGTGTGCGTGAGTGTGTGTTCGTGTGTGTTCGTGCATGCGTATGTAGATAATTGGCGTCCGTGCGTGTTCGCTAACAGCACTTGCCCCAACAGCCTGCGAAGTCTATAACTGGGGCTGCGGATGGCTGAAAACCGAGTTATATGGGGAACCTTTGTGTTTGCCTCTGTGTAGAACGGGGAGTGGTAGCATTTATACTGAGCGCACTGCGCTCCAAACCCGGTGAGTAGAGATCGATTCCTGACCAGGACTAACATCAGTAGCGGCGTTATTCATTCTGAACATGCACGCCTGTCAAGAGCCCACGTGCCCATCGGCACAAATACATATTCTGATTCTGAGTGAAGCTAAACTGGTACTGGGCCACGATGAGACATCTCCTTTACCAGTGGCAAAATATAGTAGTAGGTTTTGACCCTTTCAACTGGTACAAAAACTGACACCTTCATACAAGGCATCATGTTTGCAATAACCACAACACAAGCAGTCAAAATGCAAACAAAAAGAAACAACTCTGATGATGATAATGATATGCACTGTCCTTGAAGTTGATTGGTTCACACCCAAGACAGCTTTTCTTAGAGCCTAGTCTCCATTGGTGTTGGACCAGATGACGCCAACAGGCATATAACTCAAAGACAGCGCACTATCAGAGTATTGAGAGCTCGGGCAAGCATTTACACTATGAGACCTCCTTTACCAGTGACAAAATATAGTAATAGGGTTTTACCCTTTCAACTGGTACAAAAACTGACACCTTTATACAAGGCATCATGTTTGCAATAACCACAACACAAGCAGTCAAAATGCAAACAAAAAGAAACAACTCTGATGATGATAATGTATGCACTGTCCTTGAAGTTGATTGGTCCACAGTTATATGCCTTTTGGCGTCATCTGGTCCAACACCAATGGAGACTAGGCTCTAAGAAAAGCTGTCTCGGGTGTGGACCAATCAACTTCAAGGACAGTGCATATCATTATCATCATCATCAGAGTTGTTTCTTTTTGTTTGCATTTTGACTGCTTGTATTGTGGTTATTGTAAACATGATGCCTTGTATAAAGGTGTCATTTTTTTTTACATAAACATCCCGTGGAGACTGGGAACAAAACGAAGTGCAAAAATTGACGGCAAAACTCGTTGCCGATAACCTCCACGGGCAGCAAATAAAAGCCCCGGGGGCAGAGGTCGCAAACGGGTTTTGATTCCTTACCCGTACCCGTACCCGGCCGCACCAGGGTCGCAAACGGGTACCCGTACCCGGCCGGGTACGGGTCGCCGGGTATCGAGTAGGGTACGGGTATCGGGTACCCGGTTGCGACCTCTGCCCGGTGGCAATGGAAAAGGAACTGGGAGCGGGTGGTTGCACGCTCCAAAGCCGCCAGTTCGTGATTTGTGGAGAGTTCTGGCAGTGTTGGCTCGCGAGGAAATTGAGAGATAATGACTTTATCCCATCGCGAGGCGAGAGTTCTCCTAACACTTTATAATAATAATGAAATTTGTAACGCGCGCAAATTTGCGGATGGAACGGCCGCAACTCGGAGGCGCGGAGCCAAGCTCAGAGTCACTCTAAAGTCAGGTTTGTAGGGGCGTGATTTTAAGTGTCTCTTGAAGCAGATGATGGAGGTGATGCTTCAAATGTGCAGAGGGATGATTGCGTTCTAGACTGTGGGGGCAGCCACCGAGAAGCAGCGCATAGCCGTGTCCGTCCTGGATCTTGGTATCGAGAGGAGTTCGTGAGTCGCACTGCGAAGACATCTGCCGTGTGCTCAGCTGCAAGTCGTCAATAGTGAAGAGAGGTACGGGGGCAGCCATGCACGTCATGAACAAAAGCCTCAACTTAACAACAACAAAATCCACTTTTACCTTCTGGCTTGCAGGCTTCCTCCACCTTCCCCATATCTCTCTCTCTCTCTCCCCTTCAGCCTGTGATTGATAACATTTGTTGTAAATGAAGACAGTTTAATTGCAGTTTGTTTGAGTCGCAACCTTGAAAACCTTGGAGGGGTCATATCCGTGCCTCTAATTGTTTGGTGCAGAGAGCGCCGAACGAGGCCTCGTGTGTCTGCTTCCGCCGGGGAAAGCGGTGGCGCCGATATTTACTTTACAATCGTCAAATGAACTAAACTATAAACGGATATTTTTTTCTATTTTTACCAGCTAACGCTCACGGAGCGATATGTCTCCATTTTCAGAAGCGCACCCTGGCTATCACAAATGATAGCCCAACGAAGTGTGGTCTTGTCATCATCGCGTGGCAATTTGTAGCAGCGGCCAATGACTCTGAAGGGGCGACGTTGAGTAATACACGTGGAGGGGAAACAAAATCACGGAGGACCTGGAGACAACAACAAAAGTCCGCAAATCCGATCGATGTAGTGCCACAGTGCACACTCAGAGGGTCCTCCGCTGCAGCTCTATGATACCCCATTCAGCGGGGGGCCGTGAGCTCACACGCGGTTTCCAAGCGGATAAGAAAGCACTGTCCAGGCTCAGGGCTTAGCTTAGCTAGCGATGAAACTCACCACGGTCACAAAGACAAAGATGCCCCGTATAGCCTCAGCAGAATGAAGGGGCAAGTGCTGTTAGCGAGCACACCTATAATGGCCGGCACAGCACACGAGGGGGTGGGTGACCAGAAACCACGCCCGGCCGCCTTTGTTTCCCCAGTGGCGATGTTTACACACCGCGCCAGGTACCCATTTTGAGGCTGAGTCGACCTAGGGGAGGCCCAGGACCGGTTCTGATAATCGTCACCGGTGTTGGCCGTGAGCGGGAATCGAACTCGGGTGACCAGGTTCGTAGCGCAGCGTGAATTGCTGCACTACGGCTCCCCACACGGTCACAAACGCGCACACACACACACACCTGCGATATTCATCATGTTGGAAAGGTTGTCGCAGCCAATCGCGCCTTCGTGGTGGTCATGAGGAATACCACTTTGTGGGAAATTGAACAGTGCTCATCAGCAGTGCCGGATGAAGCTAGTGTGAGGCCTGTAGCATACGTTATAAAGGGGTCCTAAATACAATAAAAAAAACGTAAACATTAAAACATACACATTTTGAACTTGCATAGTAAAGTATTTGTATTTTTTCACTTGCTGTACAGCCAGATAATACGACAAATCGCTAACCTTAAACACGCAGTCGTTCATAAACGTTGAAGGCGGTATAGTACTATAGTAATAGAGCAAGTGCAGAATCACTGAACCGGAATTGATAGCTTGAAAGCTTTTAGCGCGGGGCCCTTGAACGTGCGGGACCTGTAGCCTATGCTACCTTTGCTACTAGGATAATCAGGCACTGCTCGTCAGCTTAAACGGGTCCCTGCCATGGGAATGAGGAGTTGTCCAACCACTATCTCAGGATGTTTTAAGCTGAGCATGAAGACACGTGCTTGAGTGCGACTTTAATACATTTCAAAGTCCGGTATTGTAAACGCGAAAACAAAATATAACACCACCGCTGTAGGACGTTAAGATTTCCTCTTTTTTGTCATCGCACGTGTTAAGCATTGAGAGAGGGGCGTAGAAGCCACGATTTGAGAATTTAATATTTGCTAAATAAACGCCGGCCTCTTGTATGAATCGGGAACTCATTTTACGAACAAAAAAAACCCTTTCGCGAGAATTTCGCGGGGAAATATTCGCGCGCGTTCTCTGGAAATTGCCATGAATTTTTCATTGTTTACCGAAAGAGCCCTTGCGTGTGTGTGTCTGTGTGTCTGTGTGTGTGTGCAGTGGGGAGCGGTGGTGTAGCGGTTAGCGCGCTGAGCTACGAACCCAGCGACCCGAGATCGATTCCCACTCACGGCCAACACCAGTGACGATTATCTGAACCGGCCTGGGCCTCTCCTAGGTCGACTCAGCCTCAAATGAGTACCTTGGTGCGATGTGTAAACATTGCCGGCCTTCATAGGTGCTCGCTGATGGCACTTGCCTAAACAGTCTGTTACAGGCTATACGGGGGATCTTTGCCTTTGCATACTTACTACTATAATTTCATGAGCCAATAATGTCTGTGGGTCCCGCGCGTGACGTCACTCCACGTCGACCAGCCCCCCTCATTAATAATCATGAACAGGTGACGTCCTCCAAATGGACCACCCCCTCATTAAAATTCATGAGCGCGTGACGTCACTCCACGTCGGCCAGCCCCCCTCATTAATAATCATAAACAGGTGACGTCCTCCACATGGACCTCCCCCACATGAATAATAATTAGCGGGTGACGTCACTCCACATGGGGGGGAGGGGCGAGGCGCCTCCTCCCCCCCCTCCTCGGCGTCAACTCACAACCCTCACTGCAAAGGCAGAACCCTCACGTCATCACGTGATCCACGTCACATGATCCATGTAACGCTGTTGAGACATCGAAGTAAAAAGGACGTCATAATGAACAATGGATTATAACCTTTAAATGAAATCGGCCTGTGTCACCGCGCCCTTACAAATTGCACATTAATGCGACGAAAATCACGTCGCGGTCTGATTTTCGTTGGCAAGTTTCAGATTTACTGCAATCCACCCGTCCTAGTAAATACATAACCACAGATAAAATTCTCCCACCCCGCAGCTAGCACGCTGTTATTGGTTTGTTACCCATTCGCAGCTAATAACCGCCGCGTTTAACGGTGCAAAATTGAGCAATAGTTGTTACTAATCTTCTTGGTTCTTTCGGTAAAGTCACTTAGAAGCGAAGTAATAAAATAATAAAAATAAAACATAATAAAATAATTATCACGACGTTTCGGCCACAACGCAAGCAGCCATCCTCAGGTGAAAACCAGGTCTGTCGAGGCGACAGCGTCTGAATGAAACAGCACCATGCTTGGAGCATATATTTAAGCTGGGTTGGAAGGGGGGGGGAAAGGGCGCCTTGACAAAAGAATTTGCATATCAGGAGGAATTTAGCATATTTATGGGAAATGCAGGTATGTGATTAGTACTACTTATGCCCGTGCATTACTACCTTTGGCGCCGCATGAGATGTGCATGCAAAGTGAATAACGCGTGGCCCAGCCGCTGAACGCGGGCGGTTTTAGTTTTTTGTCGTGTTTTGTTTTATTCCAAACGCCCCGATAAATAACGGGAGGCCCGGACACGCGGCTCCACGATTCGTTCGCTCATCCTCGGACTACATTTAATTTAGAATGATTCATATGAAAGAGCGCTTTAATATAACTGCGCGTAAAAACGGGTTTATTTATAGTACTGACAGGAGAGAGAGAGAAACGACTGCATTAATTTGTTTTTATTAAAGATGTTACTGTACTGTGGTCATTATTATGATTGAAGCTTTTGTTGTAAAAGGTGCGTGGGGTTACTCACTAGCAGCTGGTGCGGTCGGTGAGTGTGTGTGAGTGTGGTGAGTGTGTGTGAGTGTGGTGAGTGTGTGTGTGTGAGCGTGTATGGTGTGTGTGGTGAGTGTGTGTAGTGAGTGTGGTGAGCGTGGTGATTGTGTGTGTGTGTGAGTGTGTGTGGTGTGTGTGTGGTGAGTGTGGTGGGTGTGGGCGTGCGTGGTGAGTGTGGTGAGTGTGGTGAGTGTTGTGTGTGTGGAGAGTGGTGTGTGTGGTGAGTGTGGGTGAGTGTGTGTGGTCAGTGTAGTGTGGTGAGTGTGGTGAGTGTGAGTGAGTGTGGTGAGTGTGGTGTGGTGAGTGTGGTGAGCGTGGTGAGTGTGGTGAGCGTGGTGAGTGTGGTGAGCGTGGTGAGTGTGAGTGAGTGTGGTCAGTGTAGTGTGATGAGTGTGGTGAGCGTGGTGAGTGTGGTGAGTGTGAGTGAGTGTGGTCAGTGTAGTGTGGTGAGTGTGGTGAGCGTGGTGAGTGTGGTGAGTGTGAGTGAGTGTGGTCAGTGTAGTGTGGTGAGTGTGGTGAGCGTGGTGAGTGTGGTGAGTGTGGTGAGTGTGGTCAGTGTAGTGTGGTGAGTGTGGTGAGCGTGGTGAGTGTGGTGAGTGTGTGTGGTGAGTGTGGGCGTGTGTGGTGAGTGTTGGGGAGCGGTGGTGCAGTGGTTAGCGCGACTGCGTTACAAACCCGGCGAGCCGAGTTCGATTCCCGCTCACGGCCACCAACACCCGGTGACGATTATCTGAACCGGTCCAATGCCTCACCTACTCACTCACATACTCACCTACTCACTCACATACTCACCTACTCACTCACATACTCACCTACTCACTCACATACTCACCTACTCACTCACATACTTACTCAATCACCTACTCACTCACATACTTACTCAATCACCTACTCGCTCACTTACTCACTCACATACTCACCTCCTCACTCACATACTCATCTATTCACTCACATACTCATCTACTCACTCACATACTCACCTACTCACTCACCTACTCACTCACATACTCACCTACTCACTCACATACTTACTCAATCACCTACTCGCTCACCTACTCACTCACATACTCACCTCCTCACTCACATACTCATCTATTCACTCACATACTCATCTATTCACTCACATACTCATCTACTCACTCATTCACTCATCCTACTCACTCACATACTCACTCACACACTCACCTACTCACTCACATACATACTCACCTACTCACTCACATACTTGCCTACTCACTCACATACTCACCTACTCACTCACATACTCACCTACTCACTCATTCACTCACCTATTCACTCACATACTCACTCACCTACTCACCCACATACTCATCTACTCACTCACTCACTCACATACTTACTCACTCACTTACTCACCTACTCACTGAGAAATCCCCCTGCTCCTCCGTCCACTCCTGCACCGCGTCTATGCCAACACGAAGTCGACCACTGTCGGTTGTGTTCAGGGTGACAACGAAACCACGCAACACGTGGTGCCAGGGCGTGACGTGGACGACACCGCGGGGCGGATAGAGTGGAACCACGTGGACGAACCTCCTGGCACACATCATCATCATCATCACCGCACCTCCCGGCTTTGGCATTCCCTCCTCGACGAACCTGGCAGGTTGTTGACATCAACCGCATCAGATCACCGCCGTCACGCCGGTGCGCGCATCTCCTTCACGAATGGAAACACTTGAAGGCAAATCGGCAGCAGCGCGGACCCAAACTACGGATCGCAGAGCGAACGACTGCGGTCTGAGCTTCTTGAACCAAAGAGCAGGAGGATGAACAGCAAAAGGACACGAACTCTTAACTTGGTTTTTTTTCGATTTAAAGCTTTCGTGACTGCAGGGATTCATATTCTTGGTTCTTTCGGTAAAGTCACGTAGAAGGGAAATAATAAAACAATACAATTTTTAATTTTTATTGTGTTTTATTGTATTATTTTATTATTTCCCTTCTACGTGACTTTACCGAAAGAACCAAGAATACGAACTCTTAACTCATGAAGCTGCTGGACACAGTGCCATGCCAATAGCACGTGTATCGACTGTGTGTGTTGACTGCGATGCATTTCTGAACTCCATTGAGCAACCGGTACACATATTGAGATCGCCCTTAAACTCGGGGTGGCTTCAGTTTAACGGCAAATGAATAAACCCTGGAGGCGTGACCCTGAACTCGAATATTGAGCGGTTCACCCGCTTGCTCACCAACTTATAGAAGTACGGTACAACGATTGATGTTGCTGCACTGCAAACTGCTGGCTACCAGCTAGCGCAGTCCAGAAGCTGATATGCACGGTGGTCAGATTGCTTTGTCTGACACAAAAGACAAAGATCCCCCGGATAGATTTAACATACTTTTGGGGCAAGTGCTGTTAGCGAGTAGCACCTATGAAGGCCGGCACGGCACACGATGGGGCGGGGTTACGAGCACCACGCCCGGCCGCCTTCGTCTCCCCACTGACTGGTGATGTTTACACACAGCACCAGGTACCCTTTGATGCCGAGTCAACCTAGGGGAGGCCCATGACCGGTTCAGATTATCCGGGTTTTTGTCGCGCAGTGCGCTAACCACTGCGCCACCGCTCCCCACGGTGGCACGGAGCGCGCGTGTGATGAAGAGAAGCACGCGGAGCCCCGACGCCTCTGAGTTGACGCACAGCAAAGAGAAGTCACGTTTTAATACAGAGCACGAATGCCCAACAGTAACAATTCATATTAGTGCATCTTTAGAATCATTTTCAAGGTACATATATATATACGTGTGTACACACCTTGTGTGTTCAAGTCTGCGTGTTGTGTGTAATAAAAAAAAACACGCGGATATCATCAACATGTATGGACGCACATTGAGAGCCAATGATACACACCTCACTAAAATAAGAAGTGAGAAACTCCGAGAAAACCCAACAGTTTGTAGCAAAGGCTCCACGCATCTCCACATCCGTCACCAATCTCAAAGCCCCCCACTCCGTGATGCGTCCACTACGCAGATGCCTCCTTCATCCAGCTGTGGATTGACCCACGGCTGACGTCTGTACGATTTGTCTCCCCAGCGCGCACGAATCGCGCGAGCTCTGGATCGCCAGTGGGGGTGAATCATTCAACCACGGCAGCATTCAGACGAATCCAAATTCAAAGTTCAATTCTTCTAATGTTCCTATTCTTATATCGCCGAAACGAGCGGTGGTCATCGCCTTAGGCGGCACTGAGCCAGTGGCCTGATTTCCACATTCACATGCCAGGGGCCAGTATGACCACAGGACAACAACCACAAAATGGTACATATTTTAATGACCCTGGAGAAACGATGATAGGCTTGCTGAGCTGGGACAGCCTTGACAGGTGGTACTGTTTGATGTTGATGCTGTTGCTTATGATGATGATGATGGTGATTATCCTCATCTGAGATATCTTCCTCTGCACGATGCCGTGCACGCGTGTGGCTATGCCAGGCTGGTCTGACCCAGTTTGTAAAGTCCTAATTAGAGTGCTTTGTTTGATCTCGACTGACAGTATCACAGCACCTGCTCCCACTGATGGAATAATAAAAAGTCACGCAGGTAAAAAAATAAAAATTAATAAAAGTAAAATAAAAATAAAATAAAAATCACGACGTTTCGGAGGCAACACAAGCTTCCGTCTTCAGGTGGAACAGTCACAGCACGATAGCTGTATCACTTGCTTGTGTTGCCTCCGAAACGTCGTGATTTTTATTTTATTTTACTTTTTATTAATTTTATTTTTTTACATACGTGACTTTACCGAAAAACCTAAGAATAATGAAGTCTAAACCCGAATTCACTGCGCGTCTCATCGTACGCGGCCATTTGATGACCCGGCTGAACCCATTGGCTGCTGCCACACCTGAGAATCTTCTTGGATGACGCTATGAGTAGCAGTGGCTGCAACACGGATTCGAACTCAGGCCCTCTGCGGTGCCGGTTAGGCGATCTGACCCAGGTATCGGTCACGGGGCCACCTCCAACTCCCAATAAGCATCATCAGCCGCCATAAACAATCCACTTGTGGATGAAGACCTCCTCATGTCGTCACCATCTCTCACGGTCCGACGATGTAACAGCTAGCGCACAATCTGATGTCATCGCTCCATCTCCACCGTGGATGTCCTCTTGTACGGATCCTTCCCTGGGCTGACACTCGGCCACTTTCCCTTATCGCCGTGACGCGTCCTGCTTTTAAAACAGGGCTAGGGCCGTGTTCTTAGTCAGGGCTCTAAACCAGGCCTCTGACACTCAGGCTCAACGTGGTCTGGGGCTGAGGCTCAGCTCCATGGACATCCTGGCGTGGCTCGGACCCAGTCTCAGAGCCGGCTCCAGTGAAGCGTGGGCTTCGAGTCGGCTCGCTTGAGCCAGAGCCAACCCTGAGCCGAGCCGACACGAAGCACACGTGGCTGGCTCGTGCTTCCCACGCGACTGCCCCGTGAGATATTGTCGAGCGTTTGTCGGGATGTGAAAGAAGACAGCGAGACGGGGGGGCAATGCCAACGGAGCTCATTGTCACCACGATGACTGCGGTTACACGGAGCCAGCGGCGAGGCGGCGGGGGGGGTACTCATTCGTGAGAATAAAGCCTTTACCCTGTCTACCGCAAGAGTAAGAACAATTACAATAATAACTCTCGAATATATAAAGGATCCGGAATACAAAATAGGATCTCGAGATGACGCGCGGAACAATTCACATCGGCATTTTAACAAAAAACAACAACAGCAGTGAACGGAAATTTAAACTGAAGCAAAAGGTAAAGGTGCAGCCCTGCAATTGCCTGCTCACGCCCACGACCCGTCTCGAGATTCCCCAGAGAGTCTGAGTGGCTCCCAGATGCCCCGGCGCTGCTGCGCAGACGCCTCGTGCCCGCAAGGCTGCAGGAAGTGGTCCGCGCAAGTTGTTTGATTATCGACCTCGCCTGGTGTGCAGGAGGTCGTGGGTTCGATCCCGACCCTGACGCCTGCTGCTGTATATTTAGAGTTTGCGTCTCTCATCATCATGACGGTGGCTAGGAAATGTTAACTACCTCACTTGGTATGCAGGAGGTCGTGGGTTCGATCCAGACCCTGACACGAGGCTGTATATTTGGAGTTTGCGTGTCTCTCTTTAATCATTATCATCATCACGGTGGCTAGGAGATGTTAACTACCTCGCTTAGTATGCAGGAGGTCGTGGGTTCGATCCAGACCCTGACACGAGGCTGTATATTTGGAGTTTGCGTGTCTCTCTTTAATCATTATCATCATCACGGTGGCTAGGAGATGTTAACTACCTCGCTTAGTATGCAGGAGGTCGTGGGTTCGATCCCGACCCTGACGCCTGCTGCTGTATATTTGTAGTTTGCGTCTTTCTCTCTCATCATCATCACGGTGGCTATGAGATGTTAACTACCTCGCCTGGTATGCAGGAGGTCGTGGGTTCGATCCCGACCCTGACGTCTGCTGCTGTATATTTGGAGTTTGCGTGTCTCTCTCTAATCATCATCATCACGGTGGCTAGGAGATGTTAACTACCTCGCTTAGTATGCAGGAGGTCGTGAGTTCGATCCCGACCCTGACGCCTGCTGCTGTATATTTGGAGTTTCCGTCTCTCTCTCTAATCATCATCATCATCATCACGGTGGCTAGGAGATGTTAACTCCCTCGCCTGGTGTACAGGAGGTCGTGGGTTCGATTCCGACCCTGACATGCTGCTGTATATTTTGAGTTTGCGTGTCTCTCTCTCTCTGTCTCCCCGTGGTCGCGTATAATTTTCTCCGGGTCCTCCGGTTTTTTCCACCAACATTTATAATCAACGTCACACGTTTAGAGTATTTTGGCTGCTACACATTTCAACTTGACGATGATGATGATGACGATCAGCCACTTCGTCGGGCTATCATTTGTGATCGCCGGATCGCCTCTGAAAAAAATCTACACAGCTCAAGAGGGCCTTGCCTGGTAAAAAAATATAAAATATATAGTTCATCTTCTTGGTTCTTTCGGTAAAGTCACGTAGAAGGGAAGTAATAAAATAATAAAAATAAAACATAATAAAACAATTCTCACGACGTTTCGGCCACAACGCAAGCAGCCGTCCTCAGGCTGCTTGCGTTGTGGCCGAAACGTCGTGAGAATTGTTTTATTATGTTTTATTTTTATTATTTTATTACTTCCCTTCTACGTGACTTTACCGAAAGAACCAAGAAGATGAATCCCTGCAGTCACGAAAGCTTTAAATCGAAATATATAGTTCAGTTAAAAAAATAGTGTAGGTTGACTGTGTGGGTTGACTGTAAAGGTTGACTGTGGAAGTTGACCTTGGAGTTTGACTGTAAGGATTGACTGTGTAGGTTGACTGTAAAGGTTGACTGTGGAAGTTGACCTTGGAGGTTGACTGTAAAGGTTGACTGGGTAGGTTGACTGTGGAAGTTGTCCTTGGAGTTTGACTGTGGAACTTGACTGTAGTGGTTAACTTGACTGTGTAGGTTGACCTTGGAGGTTGACTGTCGGTTGACTGTGTAGGTTGACTGTAAAGGTTGACT
>NC_136323.1:2410824-2683324 GCF_964198595.1 Lampetra fluviatilis | reverse complement strand
TATAAATGTATTAGCTACATATGTAGTAGCTACATATGTACATAGGTAGTAGCTACGGGCCCCGCACTTTCAAGGGCCCCCGCGCTAAATGCTTTCAAGCTCTCAATTCCGGTTCAGTGATTCTGCACTTGCTCTATCAACTTTTATGAACGACTGGGTGTTTAAGGTTAGCGATTTGTCGCATTATCTGGCTGTATCGCAAATGAAAAAATACAATTACTTTACTATGCAAGAAAAACTAACTTGTGTTTTAATATTAATGTTTATATTTATATTTAAAGCTTTCGTGACTGCAGGGATTCATCTTCTTGGTTCTTTTGGTAAAGTCACGTAGAAGGGAAGTAATAAAATAATAAAAATAAAACATAATAAAATAATTCTCACGACGTTTCAGACGCTGTCTCCCCAACAGACCTGTTCTTCACCTGAGGACGGCTGCTTGCGTTGTGGCCGAAACGTCGTGAGAATTATTTTATTATGTTTTATTTGTATTATTTTATTACTTCCCTTCTACGTGACTTTACCGAAAGAACCAAGAAGATTAATGTTTATTTTTTAAAACGTAGGGCCCCTTTATAACAACAAGTGCTACAGGCCCCGCACTATTGGCGCTCGGGAGTTTGATGCTCGGGGGGGGTGGGGGGGGTCCGTGCGTCGCGGCGCTCACCAGCACTCGGAGCTGTGGCCACAGAAGAAGGGGATCTGGAGCCAGAGCTTCTCCGCCGAGCAGTCTGAGCCGCCCTCGCGCACGCACTCGTCGAACGTCTGCGGGAGGCGGAGGAGGAGGTGGAGGAGGAGGAGGCGGAGGAGGTGGAGGAGGTGGTGGAGGTGGAGGGGGTAGAGGAGGTGGAGGTGGAGGAGGTGGAGGTGGTGGGGGTAGAGGCGGAGGAGGTGGAGGAGGTGGAGGTGGTGGAGGAGGTGGAGGAGGTGGAGGGGGTAGAGGCGGAGGAGGTGGAGGTGGAGGAGGAGGTGGAGGAGGTGGAGGAGGTGGAGGTGGAGGAGGTGGAGGTGGTGGGGGTAGAGGCGGAGGAGGTGGAGGAGGTGGAGGTGGTGGAGGAGGTGGTGGAGGTGGAGGGGGTAGAGGCGGAGGAGGTGGAGGTGGTGGAGGAGGTGGAGGAGGTGGAGGAGGTGGAGGGGGTAGAGGCGGAGGAGGAGGTGGAGGAGGTGGAGAAGGTGGATGAGGTGGAGGAGGTGGAGGGGGTAGAGGTGGAGGAGGAGGTGGAGGAGGAGGTGGAGGAGATAGAGGCGGAGGAGGTGGAGGAGGAGGTGGAGGAGGTGGAGGAGGAGGTGGAGGTGGAGGAGGAGGTGGAGGTGGAGGAGATAGAGGCGGAGGAGGTGGTGGAGGAGGTGGAGGAGGTAGAGGCGGAGGAGGTGGAGGAGGAGGTGGAGGAGGAGGTGGAGGAGGTGGAGGAGGAGGTGGAGGTGGAGGAGGAGGTGGAGGAGGAGGAGGTGGAGGTGGAGGAGGAGGTGGAGGTGGAGGAGGAGGTGGATGAGGAGGAGGTGGATGAGGAGGTGGAGGAGGTAGAGGTGGAGGAGGAGGTGGAGGAGGTGGAGGAGGAGGTAGAGGTGGAGGAGGTGGAGGAGGAGGAGGTAGAGGTGGAGGAGGAGGTGGAGGAGGTGGAGGAGGTGGAGGTGGAGGAGGAGGTGGAGGAGGTGGAGGAGGTGGAGGAGGAGGTAGAGGTGGAGGAGGTGGAGGAGGAGGTGGGGGTGGAGGAGGAGGTGGAGGTGGAGGAGGAGGAGGTGGATGAGGAGGAGGTGGATGAGGAGGTGGAGGTGGAGGAGGTGGAGGAGGTGGAGGAGGAGGTGGAGGAGGAGGTGGAGGTGGAGGAGGTGGAGGAGGAGGTGGAGGTGGAGGAGGAGGTGGAGGAGTTGGAGGAGGTGGAGGAGGAGGTGGAGGAGGTGGAGGTGGAGGAGGTGGAGGAGGAGGTGGAGGAGGCGGAGGAGGTAGAGGAGGAGGTGGAGGAGGTGGAGGAGGAGGTGGAGGAGGTGGTGGAGGAGGTGGAGGAGGAGGTGGAGGAGGTGGAGGAGGTGGAGGAGGTGGATGAGGAGGTGGAGGAGGTGGATGAGAAGGTGGATGAGGTGGAGGAGGTGGTGGAAGATGAGGAGGACGTGGAGGAGGTGGAGGAGGTGGTGGAGGAGGTGGAGGAGGTGGTGGAGGAGGTAGAGGTGGAGGAAGAGGCGGAGGAGGATGCACAAGGCAGCAACAGCAGCAACACCCAACTTCCCCTCCCAGCGCGTAGCCACGGAAAAACACGTGGAAGAAAAACGATGCATACGCATGGGTCCTGTGGCGTCCTGCCACGCGCATTCGTCCTAATAATTTGTTGTTTTGCTGTTGCTGCGATAAGAAGCGTGGCCTTCCGAGCCCGCACAACGAGATGACCGTCACTCATTACCCATTTATCGCTGGGGTTTTTATTTATATTTTGTCGCCACCGCCTTGGGATTTGACCGGGAGATGAGCTTACCGCCTCGTTCACCCACCGGTCACTCGAGGACTACCGCTTGACCACGGCGCTGGCTGGCAACCCCAGACTTTTAAAAACCCGCACGCGTCGCTCCCTCCCTCTCTCTCTCACCTTCTTGTCGCCTTGCTTGCGCCGCCGCAGGCCCGGTCTGTAGTCGTCCCCGAAGCGCAGGAAGTAGTAGTAGGAGATGAGGCGCTCGATGGGATCGCGCACCACGTTGATGTAGATTGGCTTCCTGTTGACGCCGAACCTGCGGGCATGGACATCCGCAACCCACGGCACAAACATCGCGGTGCCGTGATTCAAGGCATCGTCGTCGTCACGATCATCGTGGGCAACGATTGCGTCACCGCCACCATCATCATCATCATCCACAATTATCTTCACTCAGCTGCTTTCATTCATCCCTTAACACAACTCCAAGCTCTTCTCCCCGAGCCCATCTTGCTACTGCTTCTAACCCCTATCACTACTCCTACCCCTGTCGCAATCTCAACCTCTATCACTACCCCTATTACTACCTCAAACTATATTACTACCCCTATCACTACCCCTATCACTACCTCAACCCCTATCACTACCCCTGTCACTACCCCTATTACTACCTCAAACTATATTACTACCCCTATCACTACCCCTGTCACTACCCCAACCCCTATCACAACCCTTATCACCACCCCTATCACTACCCCAACCCCTATCACTACCCCTATCACTACCCCTATCACTACCTCAACCCCTATCACTACCCCTGTCACTACCCCAACTCCTATCACTACCCCAACCCCTATCACTACCCCTATCACTACCCCAACCCCTATCACTACCCCTATCACTACCCCTATCACTACCCCAACCCCTATCACTACCCCAACCCCTATCACTACCCAACCCTTATCACTACCCCAACCCCTATCACTCAGACACCCCAATGTACAGGACGACAGAGCTTGGGAAATCTCTGCCTTGCCGCTCTGCCTGTGGATTTCCCCACGGACACCGCGCGCGATTTCCCTTTTTGATCATCCACCAACCTGCGCGAACGACGGACGGTCTTCAGCAAACGTGATTATGGTCATGATGGTGGTGGTGATTGTGGTGGTGGTGGTGATGGTGATGATCATGATGGTGGTGGTGGTGATGATTATGGTGGTGGTGATTATGGTGTTGGTGATGGTGATGATCATGATGGTGGTGGTGGTGGTGATGATTATGATGGTGGTGATGATTATGATGGTGGTGATGATTATGATTGTGGTGATGGTGGTGATGATTATGATGGTGGTGATGATTATGATGGTGGTGATGATTATGGTGGTGGTGATGGTGGTGATGATCATGATGGTGGTGCTGGTGATGATTATGGTGGTGGTGGTTGTGAGCATGCTGCTGATGTTGCTATTCCCGTGTGCGCTGTGAAGGAGTGGGAGAGTGGGGGAGAGGAGGAGGAGGAGGAGAGGGGGGGGGCGTGAGGGAGGAGAGATGATGAGCATGCGGAGCACGAGGAGTCTTGCACTCACTTGGTGAAGTCGATGAAGGACAGGTGGCCGTGGTAGAAGCCCGGCTTCATTTCCTTCCACGTCGTGACGTTGCTCACGAACTTGGCCTTGCGAGAGAGAACAACGCCGGTCACACCACAGCCCCCACACAACGACAAAGATCCCCCGTATAGCCTCGACAGACTTGCGGGTAGCAAGCGTTGCTGGACAGTAGCACATATTTGTAGGTCGACACGGCACACGAGCGGGTCGGGTGGTCAGCTCCACGCCTGACCACCTTTGTCTCCCCAACGCTGATGTTAACACACCGCGCCAGCTACTCATGAAGAGGCCGAGTTAGTGCGCCTTTTGGCGTCGTCTGGTCCAACACCATGTGAGACTAGGCTCTAAGGAAAGCTGTCTCGGGTGTGGACCAATCAACTTCAAGGACAGTGCATACGTTTTCAGAGTTGTGTTTTTTGTTTGCATTACGACTGCAGGTATTGTGGTCTCTGCAAACATGACTCCTTGTAAAAAAGGTGTCAGTTTTGTTGCCAGATAAAAGGGTAAAAAAAACAATTATCAGGCCGAGTCGACGTAAGGGGACGGGTCAGGGTCGGGTTTAGGAACGTGTCACCGATGTCGGCAGGGAACGTGGATCAAACTCGGCTAACCACTGTGCCACTGCGCCCCCCACTTGCCCCAAAAGTATGTGAAGGCTATGCAGGAGGATCTTTGTCTTTGTGTGTGTGTGTAGGTGTTCGTGTGTGTAGGCGTGTGTGTGTGTGGGGAGCGGTGGTGTAGCGGTTAGCGCGCTGTGCTATGAACCCGGCGATCCGGGTTCGATTCCCGCTCACCGCCAACACCGGTGACGATTATCTGAACCGCTCCTGGGCCTCCCCTAGGTCGACTCAGCCTCAAATGAGTACCTGGTGCGGTGTGTAAACATCGCCACTGGGGAGACAAAGGCGGTCGGGCGTAGTGCTGGCCACCCACCCCCTCGTGTGCTGTGCTGTTCTGGCCTTCAAAGGTGCTCGCTAACGGCACTTGCCCCTACAGTATGTTAAGGCTATACGGGGGATCTTTGTGTTTTTTGTGTTTATTCGCCCAAGTGGCTCAGCGAGGGGTTTGCAATTGGAAAGACGCGAGTTCACATCCTGTATGGGGGTTGACTCAACCCATCATTCCTCAGGGGTCAGTAAAATAAGTACCACGTGTAGGGAAGTCAACAGTGGTTGTCCTAAGCAAGGACTCACCCCTGCCATAGCAATGTGGAATTACCACCAACGGATCAGAGCTCTACACAGCATCAATGCCTCAGTGATCATTTGGACAGGAAATGGCTTTGGCTTTGCGTCAAGCTTCGGACACTGCGACAACAGCAAGCATCGCAGTCGGCCACGCGAGTCACTCGCTCCACCGCAGACGTCGACAAAACACTGCAGAGGAGCTCTGAGAAGATCGCTCTGCCCTTATGGGCTGGCAGGCCTTCTTACGAACGCCTTCTCCCCACGTGTAACGCGTGAACGGATTGCCCCGTCACCCCGAAGTGCGAGAATGATTAGACTCGGGGAGCCGTCCGGAGTGAATTATGAAGTTAATAAGGTTTGGTAGATATTCTTGGTTCTTTCGGTGAAGTCACGTAGAAGGGAAATAATAAAATCATAAAAATAAAACAATAAAATTCTCACGATGTTTTGATTGCAACACAAGCAATCGTCATCGGGTGTGAAAACCACAGCAAGAACATTTTCGTGAGAAGTTAATTGTTCAATTTTTTTTGTATTATTTCCCTTCTACGTGACTTTACCGAAAGAACCAAGAATATGAATCGCTGCAGTCACGAAAGCTTCAAATCGAAATTTAAGGTTTGGTACCTTGGAAAAACAACACTTGTCTTTTCGGCTCGCGAAGTGAAAAAGTGGACGGTGGTCATGGACGCAGACAAACAATGCGTCTGTACATCTAAATATATAATTGCTATTTTTTGTTTGTTATATATTATTAAAGGGTGTAATTCCTTGTTACGTTGCATCTCAGCACGCCGTGGAATTGTCACGCGCAGTTGTCGCGCCGGAAGTGCCGGGAATCACAGACAAGTCGGCAGGAAGGCAGCCGGAACCAACAATCGCCCAAGCTAACAATTGCCCGAGGCAACAATCGCCTAAGCCAACAATCGCCCAAGGCAACAATCGCCCAAGGCAACAATAACCCAAGCTAACAATTGCCCAAGCCAACAATAACCCAAGCTAACAATTGCCCAAGCTAACAATAACCCAAGCTAACAATTGCCCAAGCCAACAATAACCCAAGCTAACAATTGCCCAAGCTAACAATAACCCAAGCTAACAATTGCCCAAGCCAACAATAACCCAAGCTAACAATTGCCCAAGCCAACAATAACCCAAGCTAACAATTGCCCAAGCTAACAATTACCCAAGCTAACAATAACCCAAGCTAACAATCGCCCAAGCTAACAATCGCCCAAGCTAACAATTGCCCAAGCCAACAATCGCCCAAGCTAACAATTGTCTAAGCCAACAATAACCCAAGCAAACAATAACCCAAGCTAACAATTGCCCAAGCCAACAATCGCCCAAGCTAACAATTGCCCAAGCCAACAATAACCCAAGCTAACAATTGCCCAAGCCAACAATAACCCAAGCTAACAATTGCCCAAGCTAACAATTACCCAAGCTAACAATCACCCAAGCTAACAATTGCCCAAGCCAACAATCGCAACTAGCTAACAATTGTCCAAGCAAACAATAACCCAAGCCAACAATAACTCAAGCTAACAATTGTCCAAGCTAACAATTGCCCAAGCTAACAATCGCCCAAGCTAACAATCTCCCAAGCTAACAATTGCCCAAGCCAACAATAACCCAAGCTATCAATTGCCCAAGCTAACAATTACCCAAGATAACAATCGCCCAAGCTAACAATAACCCAAGCTAACAATTGCCCAAGCCAACAATAACCCAAGCTAACAATTACCCAAGCTAACAATTACCCAAGCTAACAATTGCCCAAGCCAACAATAACCCAAGCTAACAATTGCCCAAGCTAACAATTGCCCAAGCTAACAATTACCTAAGCTAACAATTGCCCAAGCTAACAATTAGCCAAAGAACAATTGCCCAAGCCAACACTTGCCCAAGCTCTGCAGCCCTATATCGCGACAGTTGCTATCTATATACGCACGCTGCGCATTAACACGAGGCAATTCATCTCTATTGGCTGAAGTGCACTTAGGGCCTTCTCCCACTATCCCAGAATATTCCCACGTGCCCAGGCACAAATGAGATGCCGTCTCTAAATAGCCTTGGCTGGGGGACACTGGACGGGCGGGCGGACGGGTTACAGACAAACGCATTCTCAGACCTCGCCCTATCCATATTAAGACGGCGTCTCACAACAATTCCCTAGGGGAGAATATTCTCCGCTATCCGAGCGCTCGCTCTCTCTCCCTCTCTGCTCGCTTCGTAGGAAATGAAAAATAATGGAAGGCGGAGTAAATTGTCTCGAGGTTGTCCGGGGATTTAAATGAACGATGCCGTACAAGGGCGTGGGTGTTTAAGGGAGCGTGAGAGGAACAGCAGTCCACCGAGGCGTGCCGAGCCCACCTGTTCCTCTAAATAAAACTAAAGCGATTTCACTTCACCAGGTAAAGTCCACTGAGTTCATCTTCTTGGTTCTTTCGGTAAAGTCACGTAGAAGGGAAGTAATAAAATAATAAAAATAAAACATAATAAAATAAAATAATTCTCACGACGTTTCGGCCACAACGCAAGCAGGCGTGACTTTACCGAAAGAACCAAGAAGATGAATCCCTGCAGTCACGAAAGCTTTAAATCGAAATTTAAGTCCACTGAGTTGTTATCTCTTCCCCCCCGCCTGCCCATGAGGTAATCTGGTCCACACGCGGTAGCCATCGCCAGTGGCTGATGTAATCACGATCACACGTGGACATTTCTAGCAGCAGTCGAATAATCTAAGCGCATATTCTTGGGTCTTTCGTTAAAGTCACGTAGATAGGTTGTGTTTTTTGTTTGCATTCCGAGCGCAGGTATTGTGGTCAATGCAAACATGACTCCTGGTAAAAAAAGGTGTCAGTTTTGTAGCCAGATAAAAGGGTAAAAAAACAATTATCAAGGCGATTCTTGATTTGGCTTTTTTCACAAGATCAGTGTTTTTTTGCATGGTCGGGCTTGAATGCCAGGTTTCCTGTCCACGACAACCCCGATTCATCTTGGAGCGGGGGTCACAGCGCGCTGGGCTACCACAGAGTAACGCATCAAGGGTGGCATCTACTGCACGATTGTCCCAGGCGAAAAGCGCTTGTGGTGTTTTTGAGAGCACGTGGTCGCACTCTCCAGCGACGGAAATAAGCCTTCGATAAAGTGAGATCAGCTGCCAGAGCATTTGGCAATGTTCTCGAGCTATTTGCCCCGTGCCGCGAGAGCTTTGTCATCTGCATTAGACGATGATGTACATAGATGTAAGAGCACTTACATCGTAATTGTCTAGCGGCTGTGCTTATCGGCTTTTGGCCGTACGGCGCGCACATTCCTCCTCGTTCAGAGGTAGCCACAAGCGCACGCAAAAGCGCGCCCGTGTGTGTGTGTGTCTGTGTGTGCATGTGTTTGTGTGTGTGTGCATGTGTCTACGTGTGTGTGTGTGTCTGCGTGTGTGTGTGTTTGCGTGTGTGTGTATCTGCGTGTGTGTGTCTACGTGTGTGTGTGTCTGCGTTTGTGTGTATCTGCGTGTGTGTGTGTCTGCGTGTGTGTGTGTCTCTGTGTGTGTGTCTGCGTGTGTCTGCGTGTGTGTGTGTGTCTCTGTGTGTGTGTCTGCGTGTGTCCGCGTGTCTGTGTCTCTGGGTGGAGCGGTATTGTCGCGGTTAGCGCGCTGCGCTATGAACGCGGCGTCCCGAGTTCGATTCCCGCTCACGGCCAACACCGGCGACGATAATTTGAACCGGTCACGGGCCTCCCGAAGGTCGACTCAGCCTCAAATTAGTACCTGATGCGGTGTGTAAACATCGTTACTGGGGAGACAAAGGCGGCCGGGCGTGGTTGCTGGCCACCAACCCCCTCGTGTGCGTGCCGGCCTTCATAGGTGCTCGCTAACAGCACTTGCCCCAACAACCTATTTAGGCTACACGGGGGATATTTGCCGTTGTGTTGTTCAGCAGCGCGCGCGTGCAAACGCACACTCACCCAAACACGACGTTCGCCTTGTTCACGAGGGTAGGATCATTGCGTTAATTCGGTGGAGTATGTCATATTCATCCTGTGAAATAAGGAAGCTCGGGGCTGATGGGCGTCTCGTTAGTTTTTCACGTTTCTCGCACCCGAGCCACTCTCCCGCTTTTGCACCGGCGAGAATAAAAATTTGCCCCATTCATTATTCATCGATTCCCAGGGCTGGGAAGGCACTGCCCCATTCCACCCGTTAATCAGCGGCAAATCGCAATTGACACGTGTCGCTCAGTGGACGCGCTGTTCAATGCCCTTCATGGTGCTCGCCTTGTGAGATGCGCGAGAGGCTCTCGTTCAGTTGTTCATCGTTCGTTCGTTAGTTCGTTCATTCGTTTGATTGCCGCGGCAAATTGAATTCAAACCGGGTGCGGAAAACCCGCGCACAGACGCACAAACGAGGCTTGATATTCGGTGAGGCTTTCCGGGGTGAACGAGTGTGATAATAATGATACTGGTGAGGTGGCCAGGTGGCTTTACTGACTACCTGGGTTCGAATCCAGGCAGCTGCTGCCTGTGATGAAGCCATATACTCGCATCGAGACCCATAGATTCACATAGAGACCCATACACTCACACAGAGACCCATCCACTTACAGAGACGGAGCCGGTATGAAATTGCCGATCATCAGATTACACCATGGGCGCTCAAGTGTAACGAGTTGATTTTGTCGATGCTTGGGCACCCATGACTGCACGCAATATGACATTTAATTCGGCTCTGGAATTTATTTGCCAAAATTCAAATTAACACGTAGGCTTTCGCGACCAAAATTATTCATAACAAACTTTTTGTGTTGAAGAGTGAATCCACTGTAAATGTTGTGGATTCACTCTTCAACACACCGGTGGGGTAAAGTAGTGAACTATTTGTCTTTTGTCAACGTGACACTTTTTTTGCTGATTGGCCGTGTCGGGTGGTGGAGGGTTACGACACATTTATAAATAACGCGATCAAACCCAAAAACGTTTATTATGGAAAATTCAAATTGTGAGAAATGAACGGCGGGTGTTGACTGTCACTCGACGAATCATTCCAGGGACGTTACTTTCGGTGGTGCAGGGAGTGTGGACCAGGGGTCAAACGAAATAGATCTCACAAGTAGCTCTGTGATATCCGCTTCCACGGGCCGTTTCCTAACACGAGATGCAATGTAAATCGTCCCTCTCGTGTCACGACACCGATGGCACGATCCGGATACACGTGGAAGGAAATGTTGTTTTGTTGAAACAGGCACGCGCCACGCACGCGCGTGCGCGCGCGTGTCCAAGATGGAGCGCGATCGATGTTCACTCGCAAGGGGTGAACGCAGCGCGGCTCTGTGCTGTAACCGCATTACTGTGCGTGCCGATCCATAACCTCCACGTGCCCTTGAGAACCCCCATGCCTCTTGTAAGGCTCCTGGGCTAAGGCCTCCCTGCAGCTCAATAACGAGTGAATGCCAGACGAGGAGCGGTGGGATGGAGCTGCTGGGTGTGCGGTGGATAAGGAAGAAAAAAAAAACAACCCGGCCAACCGCGCCGAGCCCGGCTCGGCTCTGTTGCGGCAGTGGAAAAAAAAGAGGCATCGGTGCTGCGCCGTGTGACCGGGTGTGACACCTGGTCGTGCAGAGACATGATGGGGCTGTTGCGCGTGGTGTTGATGTGCAGCACGTGGAACGAGTTGCGCCCGCACAGGTCGTACGCCACGTTGGTGAAGGAAGTGCTGCCCGTTTTCGGCACGCGGTTGTACACGATCACCACGTCGTTGCTGTCGTCAGCAGGCGGCTGGGCGGGTGCGGACGCCGCCGCGGCTGCCGCAGGCCCCAGGGCCGCCTCGGGTTGCGTCGGCGGCAGGAGCAGCCGCTGCGGCTGCTGAAGCTGCCGATGTTCGGCGGCGAGTCGAGACTCGGAGCTCTGCGCCTCTCGCCGCGCGATCACGCGCTCTGCGGCAGCACGCGAAAGAAAGACAACGGAGAGGCGATGATCCTCACGTGCAAAGTACACGACCGTGACTGCGCCTGCGGATCGCGTCCGTGAGACGCAGCAAGGGGGCCTCGTCTTCCTTCGCGACGATGGTCCTGAGCTACGGGCACGAGAGAGCGAGTACCCAGGGCAGAGGTCGCAATCGGGTATCCGATACTCGTACCCTACCCGATACCCGGCTAGTGTTTGTGCGTGGACAGAATGTTTGGGGGGGCAAGCGCTGTTCGCGAGCGCCTATAACGACGACGACGACAACAACAACAACATCAACAACATCCGTCTAAGTCTGACAGAAGCGCGCGCACGAATCTAGCCCGACTCGTTGCCCGGCTCTCAGCATCACGGACACTCGAAATCATTCCGCGGACGCCTGGACTTCAGGAGAAGGAGCCTCTATCAAAGGACCCCACCACCACCACCACAGTTCCCCGCCCCATGCCCCTCACTGGATGGATGATTGTAACGGCGAGCGGCATCGTGTATGGTGAGCGCATAACCGCAATGCAGACGATTTGGGAGGAGCCCCCCCCCCCACTGACCCCCTCAAGAGCCCCCCGCGATGCAGAGACAAACCCGGCCCGAATCCCCGGCTTAAAAAGTCGGCTGTGTTGACCGTGGGGTAATAAAAATAAATGTTTTCGTTAATGGACACCATCTCTCACATCGCGATTGTTTGCGAGAATATAGACACACACACACAGACAAAGACCACCCTCCCCTTGTATAGCCTCAGCAGGCTGTTGGGGCAAGTGCTGTTAGCGAACAGCGCCCATGAATGCACGAGATGGTGTGGTGGGTGGCGAGCACCACGCCCGACCGCCTTTGTCTCCCCAGTGGCGAGGTACCAAACATGCGTCTGAGTCGACCTAGGAGAGTCCCAGCAAACCAGTTCAGAACACCGTCGATGAATGTTGGCCGCGAGCGGGCATCGAACTCGGGTCACCGGGGGTCCGCGCCATCGAACTCTGACCCCGCGGGGCGCGTTCCTTCACGCGGCTGCCACTTTCAACGATCGCTTGACCGTGGACCCAGCGTGCACCTTACTCACTGAGCACACCCAGGGGGGAGGTGGGGGTCATCGTGATGACCGTGTTGATAGAGTGGCGGTGACCGTGACCTGCTGGTTGAACTTATCCGACCTGTGTACCTGGAGGCCCATTGCCCATCCAAATGCGAAGTTGCCCTGACCATTACAATAACATAGCAACAGTTGCGAGAGGAATTAGAGACTGTGAATGTTATGCACGTGTTGCGTGCTTGCTTGCAATAATTCATGCACCCCCCCCCCTAATATGTTTCTGTAAATAAATAATAAAGGCTTCCCGGATTGACAGTCGCAGGCTACCAGTTCGTAATGCCACCGGCGAGTAATAAGCATTAACCTTACAACACCGGCAATTTATTACGGGGCGGGAGTTGGGGGGGGGGAGGGGGGGGGGGCGGCAAAACAATCCATACTTCACCCATTAGGTCGCGGGATCAATGTTAGGGAAAGTGTTTCCTCGGTGTCGCATCCCCCCCCCACCCCGAACGACGATCGATGCGGCGCGTCGCTTAATGGGCTCCGCTGCGCAATTGGGCTAATCACGCGCCGCGCGCGCCCGACAGAGCGAGAGAGCGAGAGAGCGAGAGAGAGAGCGAGAGAGCGAGAGAGAGAGCGAGAGAGCGAGAGAGCGAGAGAGCGAGAGAGCGAGAGAGAGAGCGAGAGAGCGAGAGAGCGAGAGAGCGAGAGAGCGAGAGAGAGAGCGAGAGAGCGAGAGAGCGAGAGAGCGAGAGAGCGAGAGAGAGAGCGAGAGAGCGAGAGAGCGAGCGAGAGAGCGAGAGAGCGAGAGAGCGAGAGAGCGAGAGAGCGAGAGAGCGAGAGAGCGAGAGAGCGAGAGAGCGAGAGAGAGAGCGAGAGAGCGAGCGAGAGAGCGAGAGAGCGAGAGAGCGAGAGAGCGAGAGAGCGAGAGAGCGAGAGAGCGAGAGAGAGAGCGAGAGAGCGAGAGAGCGAGAGAGCGAGAGAGCGAGAGAGCGAGAGAGAGAGATTCATAATTAAGCTGCCGCTCACCTGGATGCACGGCTCGCTAGACGCGCGTAATGCCATCGCGTGTCCAACCCGCGCTGGTTACTCCGAACCAGCAGTTCTTAACCTGGGGGGCACGCAACCCCTCGGGGGTTGTAGCGAGACGTGGCTATTTATATATATTTTTAGAATGTAAATAATCGAAAGCACAAACTAAGCCCGGGCACGTATGAACAACTACTTCGTTTCATAAAAACCCTACGTGTTGATTAAAATTTTCTACATTTTTTGTTTATGATTGAGAACCATAAGGGGGCTGCAAGGCTGCAAAAGAAAGGTTACGAACCACCGCTCGCAATAATTCTGCGCGTTCGGTGTTAGCGCCGCGCTGATATTGCCCAGGACCTGGGGTCTCTCTGTCGTGTTTCACAGACTCGTGGAGTCTGCTGGCAGGGAGCCACGGGGGCGCCACGGTGGCGAGATGTTAACTACCTCGCCTGGTATACAGGAGGTTGTCGCCGTGGCCGCGTGGATGTTTTTTTTCCCTCTCCGCGTTTAGAAACGTGCGTTTAGCGCATTTGGCTGCAGCAAATTTCCACGTGACCGTGAGCCACTTCGTTGAGCTATCATTTGCGGCCAGGTCGCTTATGAAAGAAAGCTTCACAGCTCAGAGGGGCCTTACCTGGTTAAAAACACAAATAGATAAAAGATAGAATTAGAGTTTGTAGTTCTGCGCCTGTCTGCTCCGCCTGCCTTTTCCCTCTGCGTTCTCAAGTTGCCTCCCATCGCCAAACGCACGCGCAATGTAAGTGCCATTGGCCAACAAAACATCATCCCAATGCTCGAAACAATTATCCGCAGAGAAAAAAAAAACAAATTGGGAGTGTACACAGCAGCAGCAGCAGCAACAACAACCACCACCACCACCACCACATCGCTCCCTGACCACAAAGCAAACACTTGCCAGACCACTCGGGAGAAATCGTCTCTAGACTGGGCGAGCACCGTCTTGAGTAAACAAGCGGAATAACAAACGCAAAAAAAATACATCTCACTCCGTAAGGCGATGCAAGGGGCCCGATGCCCCGAGCATTGATTGATGCTCGTCTGAGCTCTGGCAGGAGGCGCGCGCGCCCGTGCGCGCGCATTTATTTATTTATTTACCTCGTGTTTCGTTTAGTTTTTAACGAGAGGCTGAGTGACGGCACGCAGGGCGGGGCTGGCAGAGAGAGAGAGAAGGGGGGGGGGCTCTCCCACGCTTTGTGTCGCCAGTATCCACACCTCCCTCCCCCCATCAAAAGAACCCACGAGAGCTTCACTAATAACAACAACAACGATAAGAGTCGAGTATTTTGCTTTTTTCGGTAAAGTCACGTAGGTAAAGAATAAAATAAATGAAAACTACTAAATTCAATCAAAACGAGTGAATGCCAGACGAGGAGCGGTGGGATGGAGCTGCTGGCTGTGCGGTGGATAAGGACAAAAGAACAATCCGTCCAACTGCCGAGCCGCGCCGAGGCCGGCTCGGCTCTGTTGCGGCAGTGGAAAAAAGAGGCATCGGTGCTGCGCCGTGTGACCGGGTGGGTCTCTAAACAGCTCTCTTTATTGGCCACAGTGATTCTGCTGTGGCGTGTTCCACCTGAAGACGGAGGCTTGTGTTGCTTCCGAAACGTGGTGATTTAATTTAGTTATTTTCATTTATTACATTTGTTTTTACCTACGTGACTTTACCAAAAAAGACCAAAGAGTATGAATCCTTGCAGTCACGAAAGCTTCAAATCTAGACCAGTCGAGTACCCTGGGTACTCGCTCTCTCGTTCCCGTAGCTCAGGACTATCGTCGCGAAGGAAGACGAGGCCCCCTTGCTGCGTCTCACGGACGCGATCTGCAGGCGAAGTCACGGTCGTGTACTTTGCACGGAAATTTTGTTGTTGTTCGTTTTTTTTTTATAAACGTGAAAAATTTGAGCCATGACGCCAGCATGCAACGACACTTCTCTGTCATCGAACGACGTTTCGGGAGGGACCCTTTGCAATCCGCTGCGAGTGAAGCAGACATCCGCGTAGTGTCTGTGCGGCTCGTACACTTCGCCGGTAATAACTAGTGTGGCCTGCAGGAGCCGAACCGCGAATCGCTGCCCGGACACAAACGGAACGACTCTGGCTCGTCACCTCCCTTCATTGGACGCCTGATCGCGGAATCAGCTCGAAGTTCAAAGCGGCCGTCCTCCAGCTCCGAGCAGAGCAACGCTGTCCAACTTCTTCTTCTGCCCGGTGTGGTGTGACTGCCCGTCTATGAGCTGGCAGCACAGTGGCGCAGTGGTCACACTCGTGCCTCATAGAATAAAGCACCTGGGTTCGCTTCCCCGACACGGCCCCTATTCTGTGTGGGAGGTTGCATGTTTCTCCCCCTGTTCTGCATTCGCTTCCTCTGGGTTCTCCGGTTTCCCCCGTAGCTAAGCACACACTCCATAATAATAGGGGTTTTCCCCTTTTTTCTAGCAACAAAACTAAAACCTTTTTTTTACGAGGAATTATGCGGTGCATTAACCACAATACTTGTGGTCAAAATGCAAAAAAACCACACACTCTGATAATATACAAGGACAGTTTTCTTGGAATTTTTCTCACTTGATACAGCTATCGTGCGGTGATGGTTCCACCTGAAGACGGAAGCTTGTGTTGCCTCCGAAACGTCGTGATTTTTTTTTACTTTTATTAATTTCAATTTAATTTTTTTTACCTACGTGACTTTACCGAAAAAAACCTAAGAATATGAATCCTTGCAGTCACGAAAGCTTCAAATCTAGAATTACACTCTGATAATATATGCATTGTTCTTGAAACTGATTGGTACACACCAGAGACGGCTTTCTTTTGAGCCTCGCCTCAATTGGTGCTAGACCAGAGGACGCCAAAAGGCGTACACAGCTCAAAGACAATGCACTATCAAAGTAATGAGGGCTCGGGGTAAGCATTTACATCATTAGACCTCCTTTGCCAGTACCATCTCTGGTGTGGACCAATCAGTTTCAAGGACAATGCATATATTAGCAGTGTGTTTTTTGTTTGAATTTTGACCACAAGTATTGTGGTTAATGCAGACATGATTCCTTGTAAAAAAGGTTTTAGTTTTGTTTGCAGAAAAAAGGGGAAAACCCCTATTATTATATTTTGGTACTGGAAAAGGAGATCTAATGTTGTACACACACTCCATTATTTGACCAAACGCCCCAATGTTGGAAACAATTACCGAATTAAAACGAATGCTTTCGAGACCAATATTATCTATAAAAGAGGTTTTTGGGTTAGAACTAGAGTTGTAAATGTTATGGGTTTACTCTCCAACACACCGGTGTGCTGTACTAGTAACGAATTGGCACGTTCTGTTTACGTGACAGCCCTTATTAATTGGCTGTGTCGGGTTTAACGACACATTTATATTTACGCGATCTCACCCAAAACATTTCTATTATGAATCACCTAATTACATGCACATTTCTTTTCACTTGCGATTACACGCTGCGACTGAAAACTTGGCAGGACCCTCCTGAAAAAAAAGCATTTTGAGACTCAAGTGAGGCTTGCCTGGGTAAATAATAATAACAACAACAACAGCAACAACAGTGCACTTGCCAGATGCACATTAAACCAGAGGGCAAACAAACTGCAGATGTGGTTCGCTAGTTGCGCATTCAGCCTCGTGTTTAGAATCGCGTGCTATAAGGCTGCTAATGGTGATGGTGATGATGATGAAGTGGTATAAAATAACACATAAGCTGCAATGCAATTACTGTGGTAATCAGTAATCAATGTGTCTTCGCCATCCACCGCCCCCACGCGCACCGCACATTGCATCTCTCAGCTGATTTAGAGATGCCTTTTGTTCCCCACGATGCATTGTGTTGCATTTGCAGGCCATTACAGAAATTAAACATTTCCATTATGGTTCCATAAATCAAGTTTTAATCAGTGATGCCCACAATTCTACACAATGCCTTCCCATAATCCTCCACGTTCCCAATCTTCTCTCGCACTCAAAATTGTACCATAGACTCAACATTGTACCATAGACTCAGCACTGCACCATAGACTCAACATTGTACCATAGACTCAGCACTGCACCATAGACTCAACACTGCACCATAGACTCAACATTGCACCATAGACTCAACATTGCACCATAGACTCAACACTGCACCATAGACTCAACATTGCACCATAGACTCAACACTGCCCATAGACTCAGCACTGCACCATAGACTCAACACTGCACCATAGACTCAGCACTGCACCATAGACTCAACACTGCACCATAGACTCAACATTGCACCATAGACTAAGCACTGCACCATAGACTCAACACTGCACCATAGACTCAACACTGCACCATAGACTCAACATTGTACCATAGACTCAGCACTGCACCATAGACTCAACATTGTACCATAGACTCAGCACTGCACCATAGACTCAACACTGCACCATAGACTCAACATTGTACCATAGACTCAGCACTGCACCATAGACTCAAAACTGCACCATAGACTCAGCACTGCACCATAGACTCAACACTGCACCATAGACTCAACATTGTACCATAGACTCAGCACTGTACCATAGACTCAGCACTGTACCATAGGCTCAACATTGCACCATAGACTCAGCACTGCACCATAGACTCCACACTGCACCGTAGACTTAACATTGTACTATAGACTCAGCACTGCACCATAGACTCAACACTGCACCATAGACTCAACATTGTACCATAGACTCAGCACTGCACCATAGACTCAAAACTGCACCATATACTCACCACTGCACCATAGACTCAACACTGCACCATAGACTCAGCACTGCACCATAGACTCAACATTGTACCATAGACTCAACACTGCACCATAGACTCAACACTGCACCATAGACTCAATATTGTACCATAGACTCAACACTGCACCATAGACTCAACACTGCACCATAGACTCAACACTGCACCATAGACTCAGCACTGCACCATAGACTCAACACAGCACCATAGACTCAACACTGCACCATACACTCAGCACTGCACCATACTCCACATTGTACCATAGACTCAGCACTGCGCCATAGACTCAACACTGCACCATAGACTCAACACTGCACCATAGACTCAACATTGCACGATAGACTCAACACTGCCCATAGACTCAACACTGCACTATAGACTCAACACTGCTCATAGGCTCAACATTGTCCATAGGCTCAACACTGTCCATAGGTTTAGCACTGCACCATAGGCCCAACACTGCTCGCAGACTGAACACTGTCCCTGTACATGAAGCAGTCCCCTCCTTAACCTCCTTCCGTTCCTCTCTTACAGCCTCACCCCTTCTCTATCGCCCATTCTCTTCCTCTTCCCTCCCCTCGCCCCTCCACTCCTTCCCGTCCCTCCCCCTAACCTTCCGTGACCCCTAAGTACCCCTTTATCGCTGTCACTCATCCCTCAATCCTTGTAGCACGCCCCTGACAACCCCATCGTTCCATTCTGCGTCAGCGTTGTCGTAGAGCTCCGTCACAGCTCCAGTGAAGAAGGCGCTCGTTTACGAACACACATTTGGATTAGTTTTAATGAACTAATTACCAACAAAACCCAATCACCAACGCTCACAAGGCACGAAGCTCCTGTTGCAGGGTCAACAGTCAACCAACAGCAGATGCCACCGTCAGACTCATCTGCAGTGTCATGGCACGCGTAGCGACTGTCGACAAGAAATGGTGACGGACCCGGGGCTTGTTTTTCTTTACATCCAAGAACTCAGAACAAAACTATTCGGCCTTTATGTAAAACAAAAAAATATATATTTTTTTAAATATATATATATTTTTTAACTGCCATGAAATACACAACAGTGAAAGCAAAACACGGATGTCCCCGTTTCATCGCGGGGATCACCATCGCTGTCAAAACACACGGATGTTCCGATGTTATCCGAGCCATCACCTTCACTGTCAAAACACGGGGCGCGCGGGAACCAAAACAGCGATGTTGACCGATGTGCCCGTGCTTTTTTGTTTGTTTTGCCAATCCCTAGTTGCACGCAACTCGGTTGCACGCAACTGGGTTTGCTTGTTTTAAACAAAGTTTCTGAGCCCAGGTCCAAAATTACAATACGTTACAGCGGCCGGGAACAAATCATCAAAGTTTTAATCGATATGAGTGGAGCACGTTTCTTGAATGGAATAAGGTTTGCGACAGGAGCTTGGGGAAACAGACGATGGGAGGGAATTCCAACGCGTCAACACACATTACATGCACACACATTACATACATACACATTACAAACACACACATTACATACACACATTACATACACACACGTTACATACACACATTACATATACACACGCACTACACACACGCACAACCATACACATTACATACACACAAATTACATACACACATTACATACACACACATTGCACACACACACTACACACACATTGCATACACACGCACTAAACACACATTACATACACACACATTACACACACACATTACTACACACACATTACATACACATTACATACACATTACATACACAGACACACATTACATACACACGCACTACACACACACTACACACACATTACATACACACACACACCACATACCCACGCTAACACTCGTGAGCTGTGTACACACAACACAAAGATCCCTCGTGTAGTCTTAACAGATTGTCGGGACAAGTGCAGCAAGCGAAGCGCTACCAATGCCGGCAAGGCGCACGAGGGGGTGTCGTGTCAAGAAGAACGCACGGCCGCCTTTGTCTTCCCGGTGTTTTTTTTCAACGCATGACCCCAGGTATTCGATTTTTTTTGTTTAAGGCTGAGTCAACCCTGCCGGGACTAAGGATCAATAAAAAATCTTCGTCACTGGTGTTGATCATGCAGCTGGAATCGAACTCGGCACCGCCCGATTCATAGCGCAATTGACTCACGGAAGCTGGGAATGGATGACGACGGCGCGGGGCTAACGAAGCTTGCAGCCTCCTCTTAATGCCGCAACACGCGGGCCCCATTAGGGCGCGCGCGTGTTGCGGTAGTTTGTCAGGCCGGGTTCACAGCCTCCGCTGAGCGAGCGGTTGCTGCTGCTGCTCACTGCTCACCGCAGTTCTGCTGCTGCGGCTGCGGCTGTTGCCACTGCTGCTGCTGCTCCTGCTGCTACTGCTGCTGCCACTGCTTTCTGCTGCCACTGCTGCTACTGCGGCTGCTGCCACTGCTGCTACTGCGACTGCTGCGACTGCTGCTGTTGCCGCTGCTGCTACTGTTGCTGCTGCTGCTGCCACCGCCGCTGCTGCTGCGACTGCTGCTGCTGCCACTGCTGCGACTGTTGCTACTGCTGCCATTGTTGCTGCTGCTCCTCCTGCTGCTGCTGCCACTGCTGCTGCTGCTGCCACTGCTACCGCTGCTGCTACTGCTGCTGCTGCCACTAATACTGCTGCCACTGCTGCTACTGCTCACTGCTCATCGCAGTGCTGCTGCTGCTACTGCTGCTGCTGCCGCTGCTGCTGCCACTGTTGCTTGCTGTCGTGCATCGTTGTGGCAGCGTGGCGGCAGCGCAGGTGGCAACTCTTCTGCCTCGAACGCACCGAGAGCCTTGGGGGTTCGAATCGTGACTCCGGGGCGCCTCTCTGCGTGAACTTTCTACGTCCCCACTCTCTCTCTCTGGCGCCTGATTTGCACGGGTTTCCTCCGGTTTCTCTGGTATTTCTCCCATCGCTACACAAAGAAAAACCCCACGTACAATGTAACTGCCATTGGCTAAACATCCCAATGCTTTTCAATAAAAACACGACTGGCAAATCGCCCGATGATGCTGGCTGATGTAATTACCAGCGAAACGTCGTACCACTCAAATTGTGAATTTTGTGGATTTACTCTCCAAGACACCGGTGGGCTGAAGTAGTAAACTTATTGGCGTTTTTTGATTCTTGGTTCTTTCGGTAAAACAATAAAATGTTTATATTTGTATTGTTTTATATTTGTATTATTTTATTATTTCCCTTCTACGTGACTTTACTGAAAGAACCAAGAATATAATTGGCGTTTTGTTCACGTGACAAATCCCTTACTGAACGGCTGTGTCGGGTGGTGGAGTGTCACGACGCATTTATATTCTTGGTTCTTTCGGTAAAGTCACGTAGAAGGGAAGTAATAAAATAATAAAAATAAAACATAATAAAACAATTCTCACGACGTTTCGGCTGCTTGCGTTGTGGCCGAAACGTCGTGAGAATTGTTTTATTAGGTTTTATTTTTTATTATTTTATTACTTCCCTTGTACGTGACTTTACCGAAAGAACCAAGAAGATGAATCCCTGCAGTCACGAAAGCTTTAAATCGAGACACATTTATACTTACGCGATCTAACCCCCCCCCAAAAAAACTTTTATTACGAATATAATATTTGGTCGCGAAAGCCCGCTGCGTGTTAAACCTGAAAACTACTCAACTTGAATCGTACACGTGGCAATCTCTCCGCCCGCCCCACCGTGAAGCCGTCCGGCCGGTTACTATGGACGACGCCTGCTGTTAGTGTTCGGCAGAGTTTATTTACAGAGAGGAACGCTTCGTTGAGTCGTCACGAGCTTGTGCACGAGGTAAACGGAAGAGGTGCAGCCCTGCAATTACCTGTGCACGCCGCTGCTGGGCAGTGGGGTACAGAGAGACGGGAGATCCTAGACACCCCCCCACCCCCCACATTTTAGAGGGTATTTTGGCCTACTTCTCCACGATAGCCAGACGTCTGGGAAGACGTGGGAGAGTTACCCAAACTTTACCGAGCCACACGCCACCAATCCGTAACTTGCTGGGCGAACGAGAGGTGGCGTGAGTGTGAGATTCATTTCATGTCGCAACACAACGGAGCATTGCACACACAAAGACAGAGATCCCCCGTATAGCCCGTGACAGACTGCTGGGGCAAGTGCTGGTAGCGAGGGGTGGGTGGCCAGCACCACGCCCGGCCGCCTTTGTCTCCCAAGTGGTGATGTTTGTACGCACCGCAACAGGTACCCATTTGAGGCTGAGTCGACTTAGGGGAGGCCCAGGACCGGTTCAAATAATCGTTACTGGTGTTTGCCGTGAGTGGGAATAGAACCCGAGTGGTCAGGTTCGTAGCACAGCGCGTTAACCACTCCCCCCACACACACACTGACACACACACAGACACACACACACACTGACACACACACACACTGACACACACTGACACATGCATCTGTAGACGCATTTGAAGAGTCGTGCGATGGGCATGTACGTTCGTGTCGAGGCATTTCCAATCCAAACATTTTAAATGCACCGGATGCGAAAGCCCCCAACACCCCTCCCTCCTCCCCCCCACTAAAACCACAGAGTTCGAGCAAAAAAAATAGAAAATAGAAAACCAAACAAAAATCAAATCCTCGTGCGCCCCCGATCATGAGTCCGTTCAGCATCGCCAAAGCGAAAGGTGCACAGACGTGGGACAGCGTCCGAGCTGACCGGGAGAATATTATCTCCCCCTCCCCCTCCTCCTCCACTGGTAGGTCACCTCTCATTTCAGGCTGAGCTGACCTGCGGGAGGCCCTCTCAGGGGGTAATGACAATTTAGTTGGTCGGGGGAAAGGGGACGGGGGGAAGCGGTGGGGAGGCCTTCGATGGGTAATCATTTCTGGCTGAGTTGACCTGGGGGAGGTCCTGACCGTGGGACGGCAGCTCGGATCAAACCCACGTGACCAGGAATTGAAATCCGTGCTAGCCCCCCCCCCCCCCGGGAGCGACGTTCAATCATCAGCAGCTCGAATTATTTTTCTTTTTGTAAACAAGCGTGGAGACGACTAAATAAATAAGTCGACTGCCGCCGTGCAATGTTCAGACTGCTCAGCACTGTGAGCTTGCTGCCCAGAGGTCGCAGGTTCAATTCCATCCCCTGTGTCGTGTGTCGTGTGTGTACGTGTGTATCTGTACGTGCGTGTGTGTGTGTGTCTGTACGCGCGTGTGTGTATCTGTACGTGCGTGTGTGTGTGTGTGTACGTGCGTGTGTGTGTCTGTACGTGTGTCTGTACGTGCGTGCGTGTGTGTGCGTGTGTGCGTGTGTGCGTGTGTGTGTGTCGTGTGTGTACGTGCGTGCCTGTACGTGCGTGCGTGTGTGTGCGTGCGTGTGTGTGTGTCTGTACGTGCGTGTGTGTGTCTGTACGTGCGTGTGCGTGTGCGTGCGTGTGTGTGTGTCTGTACGTGCGTGTGTGTGTCTGTACGTGTGTGTGTCTGTACGTGCATGTGTGTGTGTCTGTACGTGCATGTGTGTGTGTCTGTACGTGCGTGTGTGTCTGTACGTGCGTATGTGTGTGTCTGTACGTGCGTGTGTGTGCGTGTCTGTACATGTGTGTGTGTGTGCGCGCACATTAGGAGCGGTGGTGCAGTGGCTAGCGCACTGCGCGATACGAACCCGGCGACCCGAGTCCGATTTCCGCTCACGGCCAACACCAACGACGATTATTTGAATCTGTTCCCGGGCCTCCCCTAGGTCGACTCGGCCTCAAATGAATACCTGGTGCGATGTGTAAACATCGCCATTTGAGGGAGACAAAGGCGGCCGGGCGTGGTGTTGGCCACCCATCCCCTCGCGCGCAGCGCCGGCCTTCATAGGTGCTTGCTAACAGCAGCCGCCCCAAACAGTCTGTTGAGGCTACACGGGGTGGCGGGGGGGAGGGGGGATCTTTGTCTGCGTCTGGCTCTGGGCAGTGCACAGGCTCGCCAGAGACGTCAACGGGGGGGGGGGGGCAGTTGCCTTGAGCGCGACCGCCGTGGAAATCCGGGCCAGACCCCCGTGGGCCGGACCCCGCGGCACGGCCCAGGGCACTCTCCTCCCGCCACGGCGCCCGGCAACTCAATCACCGAGGGTCGCGATCGTTCGCCGGGCTGTCAAAAGTTTCCGTCATAAAGGGGGGGAGGGGGGCGGGGATCCTTCTGAGTTCACTCTGCGTTCGGCGCTTGTCGCAAAACATTTCGCGGTTCGGATCCGATGGGCCGCCCTGGCCACAACAACCGCGGTGTAACCTCGATACCACCACGGCGCCGTCTGCTCCGAAGCGTTCACAGCTGACGTTAAAGAGCCCGCGACGTCGGCTGGAGACGCGTAGGCACCATGTGTGCCGCCGTCATTGACTCAATCGTTGTTGCTGTTGCCAAATTTGAAATAGGATACCGCAAATGACTCTCTTGGGATCACACAGCGCGGCAATCATGCAGGCCCAGGCTATGTGCCGCACAGGGCCAGACGCCACCGGGGAAGCCCTCGTCACGGTGCGTGGAGATGATGAGACGCGACAAGAAGTCGCCCATCGCGTGCAGAGATCGCTCTGAGACGCCTCGCGGCGTGAACGAGGGCGGCTCTGCGCAAGACACAAACTCATTGTTGCCGCGATTCTCGTTACGGGGAGAGAGGGCGCCTCTCGTGTTCACGGAGACGTCTACCCTCGCGTTGTCGCGGCCAGGTGGACGAACCGCGAGGCTCTACACGGCACCCACAGAGAATCACACGCACACGCGCCGACACACACAGAGACTCACACACACGCGCCGACACACACAGAGAATCACACGCACACGCGTGTGAAGCCAAAGATCCCCCCTATAGCCTGATCAGACTGTTGGGGCAAGTGCTGTTAGCGAGCACCTATGAAGGCCGGCACAGCACACGAGGGGGTGGGTGGCGAGCACCACGCCCGACCGCCTTTATCTCTCCATTGGCGATGTTTGCATAAAGCACCGGGTACTCATTTGATGCCGAGTCTACCTACGCACACAAAGAACCGCACGCGCCTACAGCCACGTGGAGTAGCTGCGCAATAACACAGAGCAGCCGCCCGTGATTTACGGCGTCACAAATCAAAGCGGATTTCACATTCTCAGAGCTGGAACCTAGCCAGGCCGCGTGCGCAACCAGAGTGTTTGGCACGGTCATTGGTGACCAGGCAGAGACCATCAACTCACTGCACGAGAGAATCGAAATTTCATCACTGCTCAGTCTGTGTGTCTGTGTGCGTCCTCGGTCGTCTCAGTCAGTCGACCCGTGGCACCTGCTGGGTCTGCCCCGTGACACTCCTGCCAGCGGGCGTTCGACACTTCACGTGGCCTCAAGGTGCACATGGCCTGGCACAAGCGTCGTGGTGATGTCACCGCCACTTAGTGGCGAATGGCGGTTGTTGTTGTTGTGTGTCTCTGGGTGTGTATCTGCGTGTGTGTGTCTGCGTGTGTGTCTCTGTGTGTGTCTCTGTGTGTGTGTCTGCGTGTGTGTGTCTGCGTGTGTGTCTGCGTGTGTGTGTCTGCGTGTGTGTGTCTCTGTGTGTGTGTCCTTGGGTGGCTAAAGCACAGCAAGTTGGCACAGTAGGGGGCACAGGTGGTGCATCAGCCAGTGGTCTCAGTCAGTCGACCCGTGGCACCTGCTGGGTCTGCCCCGTGACCTCCTGCCAGCGGGCGTCCGACACTTCCCGTGGCCTCAAGGTGCACATGGCCTGGCACAAGCGTCGTGGTGATGTCACCGCCACTTAGTGGCGAATGGCGGTTGTTATTGTCCTGCGTAAGTCGATGGGTCTCTGTGTGGAGTCATCGGTGATCGGGCTGAGACCGTCAACTTTCTACACTCGAAAAAACCCGGCTTCATCACAGGCAGTGGCCTAGACATGGATTCAAACCCAGGCAGCTCAGCGGCTGCGGCTCGTGGCCTCTGACCTCTGAGCCCCCCCCGCTCCCCCCTCTAGCCACTTCAGGTTGCCCACACGTCGAGTTGCGCGGTGCCAGGAAGGGGGGGGCGGGGTGCTGAGTGTGACCCACCCACTCGCTCACCCACCCACCCGCTCATCCGCCCACCCACCCACCCGCTCACCCACCCACCCACCCACCTGCCCACTCACTTATCCCACCCGCTCACCTACCCGCCCACCCACCCACCCACCCGCTCACCCACCCACCCACTCACCCGCCCACCCACCCACCCACCCGCTCACCCACCCACCCGCTCACCAACCCACCCACCCTCTCACCCACCCACCCACCCGCTCACTCGCACACTCACCCCGGCGCGGTGAGCACTCACTCGCTATCTATCGGGTCGCGCTGAATCCCAGGCTTCTCACCGGCGGCGGCGGCTCATTTGCCAGACAACCGAGCGTGAAAGTGATCAGGCCTCACTGCCTCCCACAGCGCCTCTCTAATCGAATGCTTCATTCGGGACTTTGCGGTGACGGCACTGGCAGCAGCAGCCGCACAGACAACGGAGTCGTGCAAGGTGCATCACGAGCGCCACGCTGGCGAGACGTTAACTAACTTCGCCTGTAAATTTCGATTTAAAGCTTTCGTGACTGCAGGGATTCATCTTCTTGGTTCTTTTGGTAAAGTCACGTAGAATGGAAATAATAAAATAATAAAAATAAAACATAATAAAATAATTCTCACGACGTTTCGGCCACAACGCAAGCAGCCGTCCTCAGGTGGAGAGAAGGTCTGTCGAGTAGACAGAGTCGAGTAGACAGAGTCTGAATGAATTTCAGACTCTGTCTACTCGACAGACCTGCTCTCCACCTGAGGACGGCTGCTTGCGTTGTGGCCGAAACATCGTGAGAATTATTTTATTATGTTTTATTTTATAATTTTATAATTTCCATTCTACGTGACTTTACCGAAAGAACGAAGAAGATAACCTCGCCTGGTGTACAGGAGGGGTCGTCGTGGGTTCGATCCCGACCCTGACGCCTGATGTATATTTGGAGGTTTGCATGTTCATCCAAGAGGTGGCGTGGATTTCTCTCCGGGTCCTCCCGTTTCTCCATCCACATTTAGAAACGTGCTATTAGAGTTTACGGCTGCTGTACATTATCACGTGATAAGCCACTTCGCTGACCTATAATTTGTGTCCCGGTCGCTTCTGAAAAGCAGCTCCATAGCTCAGTGGCACTTACCTGGTAAAATAAAAAATAAATGTCACCCACCTGCCCTCTTTTGCGCTAACCGCACATTAGAGTGGGCAGAAGCCACCCCCCCCCCCCCCCCTAGACAAGATGCCATTTATTCCGACCGGCCGACGCTTATTTCAGTATTCAATTGGCGACTTTTATGAGCGGCAGCTGCCAGGCCTGGACACGTTCAATTGTCGCATCTACCGCCCCCTGCGCCTCCTCCGCCTCCGTTTGTCGTTGGGCCGTCCCCGCGCTGTGGAGTGGAGGTGATGAGCAGGGTTGACGTGGTGCTCATGTGGGAGTTGGTGAGCGAGAGCTGGTTTCAGATATCTCGTGGCGATGTTAGTTTGTTAGTCGTGGTCGCTAGGCTTGTAGCACGGTGTGCTAACAGCATTGGGTCTCTGTGTGAGGCATGGATCTCCGTGTGAGTCGATGGGTCGCTGTGTGAGTTTATGGGTATCTCTGTAAGTCTTTGGGTCTCTGTGTGTAAGTCTTTGGGTCTCTGTGTGTAAGTCTTTGGGTCTCTGTGTGTAAGTCTTTGGTGATTGGGCTGAGAGTATATGGGTCGCTGTGTGAGTCTATGGGTCTCTCTCTGTAAGTCTATGGGTCTCTGTGTGTAAGTCATTGGTGATCGGGCTGAGAGTCTATGGGTCGCTGTGTGAGTCTCCGAGTTGTTGTGTAAGTCTGTGGGTTACTCTTTTAAAGTCACGTTGAAAGAGAACATGATAAATTCAATACTAGCATACGAAGTTTCGATTGCAACACAAGCAATCATCATCAGGTACAAATGAAAGAGAAAACAAACCTAGTAAACTTAGAAATATAATGCAATACAACACAGATAGTCGGCTAACATAACAGTCAACACCCTACCTGGTTGATTACGTTCTTCCAAAGATTGCTAAATTTATAAGAGAGATAAAACACAGAACCGGGGACACACAGACAGACACATAAGCAGAGAGAAATAACACAGAGACACACAGAAAGAGACACACACATAGACACACAGAGAAACATCCCGGGAAGAAGTTTTAAGTCTATGGGTCTCTCTCTGTAAGTCTATGGGTCTCTCTCTGTAAGTCTATGGGTCTCTGTGTGTAAGTCTTTGGTGATCGGGCTGAGAGTCTATGGGTCGCTGTGTGAGTCTATGGGTCGTTGTGTAAGTCTATGGGTCTTTCTCTGTAAGTCTATGGGTCTCTCTGTGTAAGTCTTTGGGTGTCTGTGTGTAAGTCATTGGTGATCGGGCTGAGAGTCTATCGGTCGCTGTGTGAGTCTCTGGGTCTCTGTGTAAGTCTATGGGTCTCTCTCTGTAAGTCTATGGGTCTCTCTGTGTAAGTCTTTGGGTGTCTGTGTGTAAGTCATTGGTGAACGGGTTGAGAGTCTATGGGTCGCTGTTTGAGTCTCTGGGTCTCTGTGTAAGTCTATGGGTCTCTCTCTGTAAGTCTATGGGTCTCTCTGTGTAAGTCTTTGGGTGTCTGTGTGTAAGTCATTGGTGAACGGGTTGAGAGTCTATGGGTCGCTGTTTGAGTCTATGGGTCTCTGTGTAAGTCTATGGGTCTCTCTCTGTAAGTCTATGGGTCTATATGTGTAAGTCTTTGGGTGTCTGTGTGTAAGTCATTGGTGAACGGGTTGAGAGTCTATGGGTCGCTGTGTGAGTCTATGGGTCGTTGTGTAAGTCTATGGGTCTCTCTCTGTAAGTCTATGGGTCTCTATGTGTGAGTCTCTGGGTCTCTGTGTGTAAGTCATTGGTGATCAGGCTGATACCATCAACTCCCTGCACGTGAGAACCCGGTTTATTCTGCATCGAGAACATAGCGTGGCTCAAACCCAGATTCGAACCCAGGCTCTCAACCTGTGCTGGCTCAACGTGTCCGCAGGCAGCCCAACGAGACTATGAGACTCAAAGTCTGAATTTCGATTTAAAGCTTTCGTGACTGCAGGGATCCATTTACTTGGTTCTTTCGGTAAAGTCACGTAGAAGGGAAATAATAAAATAATAAAAATAAAACATAATAAAATAATTCTCACGACGTGTCGGCCACAACGCAAGCAGCCGTCCTCAGGTGAAGAACAGGTCTGTCGGAAAGACAGCGTCTGAAGTCTGCTTTTGCAAATGAGATCTGACCATCTGGCCTAACACGCACAACGCCGTCGATTGTACGCAAGGCACAACGGGCAGTCGTGTTGGCCTTGCGAGGGATTACCTGCGTTCCTCGGGCCCACAACGGGGAGAGATGGGTGGCATCGCACTTGGCGCATTCTTCGTCACCAACTTCGTAGTCAACGGCCTTTAAAAGCGTAGTAATAGGTTTTTACCCTTTCGCCTTTTGGCGTCATCTGGTCCAACACCAATGGAGACTAGGCTCTAAGAAAAGCTGTCTCGGGTGTGGACCAATCAACTTCAAGGACACTGCATATCATTATCATCATCAGAGTTGTTTCTTTTTGTTCGCATTTTGACTGCTTGTGCTGTGGTTATTGCAAACATGATGCCTTGTATAAAGGTGTCAGTTTTTGTACCAGTTGAAAGGGTAAAAACCTACTACTATATTTTGCCACTGGTAAAGGAGGTCTCATAGTGGACTTTAAAAGTGTCGAACAAGGTGAGCGACGTTCCGTACGATCGTGACCGGCACTCCAATGCAATAATTGAACAAAATTCATCCCGGGAAGAACAATCGCAATTATTGTTATTATTGCAAAATGCTGCTATTAATATACAGGATGCTTCAAAATGTGTTTC
This sequence comes from Lampetra fluviatilis, assembly GCF_964198595.1. Lineage (NCBI taxonomy): Eukaryota > Metazoa > Chordata > Hyperoartia > Petromyzontiformes > Petromyzontidae > Lampetra > Lampetra fluviatilis. The sequence goes on along the minus strand of NC_136323.1, from coordinate 2,653,426 downwards.
CAACACTTCTGAGAATTTGCAATAACACCACAAGAAATGTGCCGCCGAGCTCTGGAGACCACCTGGGGAAGATTCCAGGCACGCGTTGACAACCTGGCGAACAGGTGGAGACTCTGTGACCTTTTGAAGCTATTACCACTACATTTGTTATCATGTTACAGTGCATCACCCGTTCCTTTCCCGTTAAAAACAAGTTTTTTTTAAACACCCTGTATATTTGATTTAAATTGGTCATTTCCTCGCCCACCACCACCACACCACCACACTCCCACGGTGTGGCTCCCGTGCCTTGCTGCTGAGTTTCACCAAGGGTGGCACAGTCGGGTTTTTTACAATCGGGTTTAATTGTCTTTTTATATTAAACCCGATCATCTGAGATTGAGAGAAATCCGGTTTAATTGGTTCTTATTGCAGAACTACACTTCTCAACGATGGGCTCACTGGCGGCGCCCACGATTGTGGAGGAGAAGCTCCTCGTGTTCATCAAGACCAACCTGCCCGCCGCATTCTACGACTACCCCGTGCCCGACGGCCCCGAGTACGATGATAGCAGCACCGACGAGGAAGCAGCCTAAGCTTTGGATCAGAGTTTCGTATTCATTCAACCAGGTTTTAATTCCCCGAAATCGAGTTTAATTGTATTAAAGAAAAAACCCGATGCCTGCCGCTGGAAAAATCGGGGGTTTTTCCACCCATGAGTTTCACGCCGTGTTGCGCCGAGAGCGGACGTCCAAAACGGATCACGCTCGCGACCCAGGGAGGCGTGGTGCCAGTGGCCCTGTCGGCTGATGCCCCTTCCGTTCAACCCCGGGCGGGAGGCCGCCGGTGCGAGATCGCTCACACAAAAGGAGGCGGTTGTCCTTGTCAATACCCGTCGTCGTAGAGCCATTTATTGATTGCGCTCAACGGTCCCATTGCTATATTCTTTGTTCTTTCGGTAAAGTCACGTAGAAGGGAAATAATAAAATAATATAAATATAAAACAATAAAAAAAATTCTCACGACGTTTCGACTGCAACACGAGCAATCATCATCAGGTGTGAAATCCACAGCAAATCCACAAATCCACAGCAAATCCACAAATCCACAGCAAATCCACAAATTTTCTTGCTGTGGATTTCACATCTGATGACGATTGTTTGTGTTGCAGTCGAAACGTCGTGAAAATTTTTATTGTTTTATATTTCTATTATTTTATTATTTCCCTTCTACGTGACTTTACCGAAAGAACCAAGAATATGAATCCCTGCAGTCACGAAAGCTTCAAATCAAAAGGTACCATTGCTGTGTGGGTGGTGCGTGTGGATGCTGCCGTGTGGCTGCTGTGTGGATGCTGCTGCTATGCAGCTGCTGCGTGGCTCTCCGAGATGTCTCGTTGCTGTTCAACACGACGATGTCCGACGTTCTTGCTCCTCGTGCCGGGAGCTTCTGCAGCAGGAACTGAATTCAATTCCCGAAGGCGCGCTGCGCAAGCGGAGCGACTGGAAGGCGCTCGGGGAGGGAAGTCATCGCATCAATGGTCACGATCGAGGGAGTGTGGCGCTCGCAAACGTTGTCTTCATCGTGTAAGGCTATCACGACGGAGCGCGCTTGTGTTTCCCATTAATCACGAATTCGTTGGCCACGTTTCAAACGAGTAAGACGCGAGCCGTGACGCCGGCACACGCATCGGCCGTGACAATTTTTTCGTACGTCCACCGCCAACCGGACGGCGCTTCGAGCGTTCACGATTGAGGACACCCCGTCGAGGTTAACCAGGGCGGCCCCTGGGCTCGGCACCGCGTGGCTCCGCAACGCCCTACCGCTGGGCCAACGGCACCCTCACCAATACATCCTCTGGCCACCATCGCTCGAACTCCGATGGCACAACTGAGATCAACGACGCGACTCGTGGCGGTGGTCATGAGCTGCGCTGAGCGGCGCAGCGCAACCCAGCAGCAGCAGCAGCAACCCTCCTGTGCACGGCCAAGCGAAGCGAGACCAAGGAAATTAACTCGGGAGCACAGCAGCTGATGCTCGCGCGATCGTCCACGGGAGCGCCAATCCACCGCAGCGGGTGCGATCGAGGGCACGGGGGCTACGATCTGCGGCTCCGGCTGAGCTTGCCTGCGGTTGCCGGCTCATATCTGGGTTCCACCTCCTGACCCGAATCCTCCCAGCGAGTCACTTGGCTAATGCGGGAGCCAGCGAGAGATGGACAACGGCGTGCTGGAATTGACAGGTGGTTATAACTCGTGTCAAACAGTCTTAAGTGGTTTTCCCATTCAGGCGTGGCGAGGCGGTGGGAGGTATGGGGGGTTGTCCTGGTGGTCACAGTCGCGTTTTGCTGCGAGAAGCTCCTGGGTTTGAATCCCGACTCGGGCGCTTTCCTGTGTGGAGTTTGCTCCGGGTTCTCTGGTTTGCTGCCATGGCTCAGCACATCCTACAATGTGGCTGGTCATGGGCAAAAAAACGATTTCAATGGCAGAAAAATGATTTGCGAATGATTTCATTGGCGTTACACGCGGTAGTAGTCGTAACATTGAAACAGATACAGGGGTGTTCGTGAGAAGTGCCCGTAAAAGAGACATTAATCTTCTTGGTTCTTTCGGTAAAGTCACGTAGAAGGGAAATAATGATAATGTTTTATTTTTATTATTTTATTATTTCCCTTCTACGTGACTTTACCGAAAGAACCAAGAAGATGAATCCCTGCAGTCACGAAAGCTTTAAATAAAAAAAGAGACATTGTTAAGTTGATCGAATACGACTTGTCCCCATTGACTTCCGTTGTAGAACTGATAGAAGCATTCAACAGGAAACGATGCTCAGAGGTGACAGACGGAACCGAATTGATAACCACGACTCATCCCTCCGTGATGGAATACCAAACACACGAAAGCACTGTTGCTGTTCTTGTTGTTGCTGTTCTTGTTGTTGTTGTTGGTATTGCTGTTGTTATTGTGATTGTTGTTGTTGCTGTTATTGTTATTGATTCTATTGTTGCCATGTTGTATTGTTGTTGTTAATATTGCTGTTGTTATTGTTGTTGTTATTGATTCTATTGTTGCCATGTTGTATTGTTGTTGTTAATATTGCTGTTATTGTTGTTGTTATTGTTGTTGTTATTGTTATTGATTCTATTGTTGCCATGTTGTATTGTTGTTGTTAATATTGCTGTTATTGTTGTTGTTATTGTTGGTGTTATTGGTTGTGTTGCTGCCATGTTGTATTGTTTTTTATTGCTGTTATTGTTGTTGTTAATATTGTTGTTGTTAATATTGTTGATGTTGTTATTGTTGTTGTTGCTGTTATTACTATTGTTGTTATAATCGTTGTTAATATTCTTGTTGCTGCTGTTAGTGTTGCTATTGCTGTTGTTATTGTTGTTATTGTTATTGTTGCTATTGCTGTTGTTATTGTTGTTATTGTTATTGTTGCTATTGCTGTTGTTATTGTTGTTAGCGTTGCTGTTATTGCCTGCGTGAACTTGCGATATCTGAGGTTGCTTTGAAGTCGCGTTTTCCGCTGTCACTGCAAATACTTTGATGCCCTATTCGCGGCCGTGTCGTCGGCAGAAATCGTTTGAATCGCTGCGCTGTTTGTGCCGCGCCTGTGATGAATGCTTGAGCGGATTGCGTTGAGGTCTTACTTACAATTAAAACATGTTCCCACCCCCCTCCCCCTCGCTCATTCCACACAGCTAATTATAAAGATGACTTTTCTTCACGTTACTTTCAATTATGCGACGTGTTATTGGGCTCTTAACTCCACAGCATAAACTAATTGGCTGTATATTCTTGGTTCTTTCAGTAAAGTCACATAGAAGGGAAATAATAAAATATAAATATATAAAACAATAACAATTCTCTGCAACACAAGCAATCATCATCACGTGTGAAATGGAATTTTTATTGTTTTATATTTTATAATTTTATTGTTTCCCTTCTACGTGACTTTACCGAAAGAACCAAGAATATTAATCCCTGCAGTCACGAAAGCTTTAAATAAAAAAAATTAATTGGCTGTAGTTAAAGTTAGGTTATCTGTCCAAAGATGGCAACACAGATAGTCGTTCAACTGGATTACAGCACATTGCACTAATGTGACAGGCCTAGGCTGACTTGAGATAGCACTGGGGCGACAAAGGTGGCCCGGCATGGTGCTGACCACACCACCCCCTGTGCGCTGTGCCGGTCTTCATCGGTGCTCGCAAACATCACTTGCCTCAACGGTCTCTGCAGGCTACACAGGAATCTCTACCTTTGTGGGTGTGGCTACAATTGCTATGACCAACTGCCCTAAGTCTCCTCTAACACTTGGTTCAGTGTGGCCAATATCAGCACCGGGGATACAAAGAGGGCCGGGTGTGCATGGCCCTGGCTCCAATACCCCGTCATGTGCTCGTAACAGGCAAAATGTGCTCGCTGACAGCACGAGTTGGAATCCTGCTGTGTTGTCATACGTGGGGTGGAACTACCCAGAACCCACCTCACCGCACCTGATAGAATTTACGCGCAAGCAGTCAGTTCACTCGTTCAACACAGGCACTCGCTCGCCGGCAGTCAGTCGCCTTCTCATCACTATCCTGTTGCTAGGACCATAGCTATTGTTCCCACGGCCTTCACTCACTGGTCCCTACACCCATGTCTCACCAGAACGACTGCTTCGTCTCACCCACACTCTGTTCATTCTGCCTTTCTTTCTCGCGAAGGCCCTGGGTTCTAATCCTGACCTGGGCACTTTTTTTTTTATTGCGTGGAGTTTGTATGTTATCTCCCCTTGTTCTGCATGGGTTTTCTCCCAGAGCTAAACAAAACACACGATGCCACTGGCATTGGCTAAAACATCGTCCCAATGCACAAAAACAACAACACTTAATCACCCAGTCGGTATCAGGCAGCAGCAGCAGCAACATCGCCCGCCCCCTCCGCCCGCCCTAACTGTGAAAATTTGGCAGGATCCTCGTGAAAAACGTGCGTTGCGGTGGCGAGATGTTAATTACCTCGCCTAGTATGCAGGAGGGTCGTGGGTTCGATCCCGACTGCTGTATACTTGGAGCTTGCGTGCTCTCCCCGTCGTCGGGTGGATTTTTCTCCCGGTCATCCGGAGGTATTTCCCCTCCACATTTCTAATCAACATGCGTCAATTCGAGTATTTGGCTGCTATACATTGGCACACGCTGATAAGACCCTTCGTTGAGCTATCATTTCTGATATCCAGGTCTCTTCTGAAATAGAGCTACTACATAGCTCAGTGGCCCTTCACCTGGTAGTACAAACAAACCAAAAAAGTGCGTTCAGCTTAGTAATAGTTTGAAAGAGTCTTGAAAGATGTCCTCGGTAAACAAGCAGAGCAGCAACAACAACAACAATACTAATCATCATTAAATTAATTGGGTCACGTAGTCGGGATGCGTTGTGCCCACGCTCCCTTTCTCTCTAGCCGCAGGGCACCAAAGCAGCGAGTCCCCACGATGTTCGATGCCCCCCCCCCAACCTCCGCTTGATGGATGCGGACGCCCCGGGAAATTCCCTCGGTTGATGCGACGCGTCTCGCCGCGAGGAAGCAACGGGTGATTGATTGCGGGCGGCTCTGCGATGGTCGTTGCGGACGCAGGCAGGTGAAAGGTGAACAAATGGGAATCATCAGCAGCTCGTCCGCCTACCAATACTCAGAGGCATCGTGACGGGGCGGCGAGAGCGGCTCTTGTGCTCCGGTGCCGCTGGGCGGATTGTTGCAATCGCGGGGACTGATGGGGAGGCCTTCATCTAGCGGTGAATCGATCGTGGCTGATGGTGATTGATGATGATAAAAGTTTTAGGCTGGTGTGTGCCACCACCCCGCCCCCCCCCCCCAACTTATTTCCATCGCTGTTAACTTCCCACGGGCCGGTACTAATTTTATCCGCCCGCGTGGGATAATGGAGCGGGTGGATGGAATTCCGCACAGCAATGAATTTGGGCAAAGATATTCCAATGTTAGATCGTAGAACTTGGACAATCGTTGGGCCGCCGGTTCTGGTTGTCTTCTTTTTATCCGCTGTGCTTTCCTAAAAATAAAAAAACGGCTCTCCGCATTACAAATTCACACCGCGTCGAGATGCAAGTTGCACGAATTCATAATTACATTATTATTATTTTTTACCATCTCCCGTCCATACTTTAATTGCACGAATTACAAAATATACGAATGATAAATGAGAGCACAATCACGATAATCCTCAGGAACTCCCAGATGGAACACCGTGTGGCTTTGAGGAGCTGGAGGCTGGTGAAGCAACGTTCTAATTAACCGCGGATTAATGTGCAATACAAACACCCACTGAGCGGAGTTATGTGTTCGCATGTCGGGACGACTTTTAAACTTTTGGTTGCCGTGTTATGTTTCCACTATATTTACCGCGTGTTCCAACCGTGCTGCTTGTGCATCATCACGAGAAGAACACCTTTCTTTCCATTTGGCACATTCGCATCTGGTGACGATGATGGTGTTGGTGATAAAACAAATCGTGCTGACGGTGCTGAGAGCGATTCGTTTTTTTATATTTCGTGCTTCCTTCACGCCCTGGTGTCACCGAGCCCCGTTAACCCTTGCATCACACATCTGAGAATGTCAACGAATTTGAAAGGGCACCCCCAGCGGCAGCTGTCCGCGCGCGGCACGAGGTGACACAGCACCTGAAACCGCCAGCATGGAGCAACGGGTGACGTTTTTTCGAACGGCGTCTTGGATCAACCGCGCGTTATTTTACGTCCGCCCCGCGCCTGCGGCAATAACCAGGGCGGCCTGTCGGATTCGAACCGCGAGCCTTCGCGAAGAGCACGGCCGAGCGCGGGACCGCTGGGCCGTGCCATCGCACTGAGTGAATCACGCAGTGACACAGGCTGCCCCAGAATTATCGCCAACAAGCTTCTGCATCCGCGCAGGCAAGGAATGGGGCTTCTTCATGCCACGCGAAGATTTTTTTGTTCCACGGCTAGCAAATACGCAATTATTTCAGCCTCAGAGCTGGAATTAAGTCCAATTAAGCGAAAAACCTCATTTATTGCGATCGCAATTCTCTGTAATTATCGGTGGTTGCGTTGGAGACCGACAACTCCATACACTGGAGAGCACGATTCAATTACAACTCAGTCTATGGGTCTGTGTGTAAGTCTATGGTGTCTATGTAAGTCTATGGGTCTGTGTGTAAGTCTATGGTTTCTATGTAAGTCTATGGGTCTCTGTGTAAGTGTATTGGACTCTATGCGAGTCTATGGGTCTGTGTGTAAGTCTATGGTGTCTATGTAAGTCTATGGGTCTCTGTGTAAGTGTATTGGACTCTATGCGAGTCTATGGGTCTGTGTGTAAGTCTATGGTCTCTATGTAAGTCTATGGGTCTCTGTGTAAGTGTATTGGACTCTATGCGAGTCTATGGGTCTGTGTGTAAGTCTATGGTTTCTATGTAAGTCTATGGGTCTCTGTGTAAGTGTATTGGACTCTATGCGAGTCTATGGGTCTCTGTGTAAGTCTATGGTCTCTATGTAAGTCTATGGGTCTCTGTGTAAGTCTATGGTCTCTATGTAAGTCTATGGGTCTCTGTGTAAGTGTATTGGACTCTATGCGAGTCTATGGGTCTCTGTGTAAGCTATTGGCGATTTCATTTGGACGATGAAATCGATACGCTCAAGAACCAAGCCCATCTAAGTCTATGGATCTCTGTGCAATCATCAACTCACTGCACCTGAAGAACCCCGTTCCATCACGGGCAGCAGCTCAGCAGCGACGTCTCAGCGCTCCGACCTCTGACCCGCCCTGGCCACCATCGCCACCGGGCCGACGTTCTAGAGTTGATCTTTCCCCTCCGAAACCGGCTCCCGCGGACCCAGCTGGAGCCGGTGTGCTAACCTCTTTTTTCACACTTTTGTTATGTAGGCTAGGCGTAGTCACAAACCGTACCTCTCCATAACAAAGGCTCAGTCTTTTGTTATGCAGTCTATTCTTAGTCTTAAGCCTCACCTTACCATTTTAATAAAAAGTTTGCCATACTTGGCCCTTCCCCTCTTCAACCATTATATATACGGAGTGGTAGCTCTTGTAATCTCTCATTTACTTGATACAGCTGTCGTGGCTGTGACGGTTCCACCTGAAGACGGAAGCTTGTGTTGCCTCCGAAACGTCGTGATTTTTATTTTATTTTACTTTTATTAATTTTATTTTTTTACCTACGTGACTTTACCGAAAAAACCTAGAATACTCCTCGAAGCTTCACTCGCGCACCCTTCTTCTTGGTTCTTTCGGTAAAGTCACGTAGAAGGGAAGTAATAAAATAATACAAATCTCACGACGTTGCGGCCACAACGCAAGCAGCCGTCCTCAGGTGAAGACCAGGTCTGTCGGGGAGACAGCGTCTGAATTCGGCTTGCGTTGTGGCCGAAACGTCGTGAGATGTTTATTATTTTATTATTTCCCTTCTACGTGACTTTACCGAAAGAACCAAGAAGATGAATCCCTGCAGTCACGAAAGCTTTACATCGAAATTTACGCGCATCCTTCTCTGTACCCACCGCCGCCGACACACCACGTGCGCTCGGACCGGGGGTGGCGTTCAGGAGATCGCTACGGAGCCGCACGCTCAACACGGGCACGCTGCCGGGGCCAACCACAATCAGCGAGAGCACCGACTTCCCAGGCATGAGTGCACAAAGAGTGGTTGTAACGCGCATGCCAAAGCCACCGTACTCTTCACATGTTCCTCGTCGTCATCAGCTATGGTTCGTCAACTGTTGGATTAACGCCTCCCCAAGCTGCGACCATCACGGCACATATATATTCAAAATGCACGGTTGGGTGTGTGCACGTGTGCACGCGTGTTCGACTCAGACGTGAATGAGCAGCTGGTGCGGTGTGTAAACATCAGCACTGGGGAGACAAAGGCGGCCGGGCGCGCTGCTTCTGCTGCTGCTGGGCGCGCTGCTGCCCACACCACCACCGATATCTTCAAAGGGGTTTTACTAACAGTACGACGGCACTTGCCCCTACAGCCTGTGTAGCCTACACGGGGGATCTTTGTCTGTGCACGTTTTTTTTTTGCACTAGAGAATGTTTTGGCACGGGGGAGCACGTGGTACGGGGGAGCACGTGTCACGCGGGAGCAAGTGGTACGGGGGAGCACGTGTTCAGGCGAGAGCACGTGGTACGTGGGAGCACGTGTCACGCGGGAGCACGTGTTCAGGCGAGAGCACGTGGTACGCGAGACCACGTGGTACGTGGGAGTACACGTGGTACGTGGGAACATACACGTGTCACATGAAGCCAAACACTCAATCGCGGGACTGGCAAAAAAAAACCACGACCCCGTTACAGGATCCTCGCGAGCATGAGTCTTGAGACTCACCGAGGCTCTGCTGAGTAGGCAAGCCTGAGATCAAGCGTCACGCGGACTTTGTTGGACCGGGTGATGAACGCACGAGGTCAGGAAACAGAGGAGTCTCGTTTACGGGAGTGGCCTGGAGCATCATTCCGCTGCTGATAGGGTGCCATGATTGCTGCTCTGTGAGTATAGTTGTTTGATTGAGTCATTTCTGGGGTGTAATGTTCGACTTTGGCCAATTTGGACCGTGACACCTGTGGTCACACGACGCCTCTACTCATGTGAAATGGGCGCCACGGGATCTTTAACGTCCAACTGTGAAGCAGACGGCGCGTAGTATTATTATTGTTAATTGCCCCGCAGTATTAACCAGGAGCGGCTGCCGGATACGAACCGCGGACCTCTGCAACAGCAAGCGGAGAAGGCGCGACCGTTGGCGATTTTCGAGTCCCAATGCCCTGACGGGGGGTGGGGGCGACGGGGGGGGGGGGTGGGCGAGCAGCTGATCGGGGAGGGATGACTAAGCCGTGAAATCTCACAGCTAAGCTCTCCGCTCGCTCCGTGAATAATTTGAAAATGTAAATCACAACCGGCGTTGGGCAGCGCAAGCACGAGCCCCGGAGGTGATTCGGCGGTTCGGAGGGGGAGAAGGAGGAGTGGGTGGGTCGGTGGGTGCGTGACTGTGGAGAGAGAGAGAGAGAGATGGAATCTAAATATCTCGTCCACGTGGCGAGATTCTGAATCTGCCATCCACTGGCCACCACGCCGCGCTGAGAGGTGGCAGCAAAGGAGGTGAGTTGTCGACCAATCGCAACGGTCTAGCGGGGGAGTTGTGGTGTCAGGCGCGCGACACTTTGATCAATGCGGCTGGATTTCTAAAGGGTGACTCCCTCATTGCGACGCAACTTTGTGCCAAAGTTTCGTTCGAATTGGATCATCTTCACGAGAGGTCACGTGCACCCCCCCCCCCCCACCTCCTTTACACACAGACAGAGCGACGGCATAACCACTTTGAACGTTAAGTTAGAAAGTTTAAAGACAAAACGACTTGAATAATAACCAATGCTTGTTGCAGATTCTTTAGGTGAACTCAACTTGACAGTTGTCCCGGGAAATGAATGTCGGCATCGCATCGCTGGCAGGAATCAGCGATGGGTGCAGTTCACTGAGTGGGGCCCAGGTGGCACGGGCTAGATGATATAAGGTCTGAAATTGAAATACAGGTTTTGAAATATGACTCTGTGGATTTGAAATATGCATTGGACGGTGCTAACAGCTTGCGCGCACGTTTAGTATTCGGCACATTCATGATGTGTCCGCGTGTGTGTGTGTGTGTACATTGCAAATTATCGTGCGGGGAGCAGGAGTGCAGCGGTTAGCGCTACGCTGCGCTACAAAATCCGGCAACCCGAGTTCGATTCCCGCTCATGGCCAACGCCAGTGACAATTATCTGACCCGGTTCTGGGCCTCGCCTAGTTCGACTCAGCCTCAAATGAGTACCTAGCCCGTAAAGCTGGAATATAATTTAAAAATTGCGCAGAAGGGAGACAAAGGCGGCCGGGCGTGGTGCTGGCCACTTGCCCCAACAGTCTGATTACGGCTGTACGGGAGATCTTTGTCGTTATCGCAGACGTGCTTTCTATACCACACACGGCCGGCGACACAAAGGGTGGCGCATTCGCCGCTTGTTGCAGTTCGAACCCGGGCATGGCGGTTCGAATCCAGCAGGCCGCCCTAGTAACTGCTGCGGTGGTGCATGTTCATCGTTACATTTTTCCAGTGACGTTATTCTCCGAAAAAATGTAACCGCTGTCAGCGAATCAACACACCAGGGATTAGACATAGCAACATTGCCATCCACGCCACTGTCAAACTACTGCAGCCAGTAACACGCGACGTTTCTTGCCGGTATCATGATGTAGCTGCTCACCCCGAGCTATGAATGCCCTGAGAGTGGCATTGTCTTCGTGCTGATCGCCTTTTATCGTTCTCTCGTCTAACACCGTTTGAGACCAGGCCCTAAAGAAGGCTGTCTCTGTCGTAGACCAATCAGTCTCAAAGACTTCGCCATATATTACCAGAGCATGTTTTTATTCCTTGCAAAAAGATTTCTGTTTGGTGTTTTAACATCTTATCATAGCTGTTTTATTGCCAGAAAGGGCAGAACCTATTCTTGTTTCCTGCAGCCCGTCTCTGTGACACACACAGCAGCGCCTTCATTTGAGACCACCGTGTGCACTACAAGATTGCCGCGAATAGCAATGTACTCAACCCTTATTATTATTATAACCTAAGTCCATTTTTGAAGGCGGACTGGGATCAAAATGCTGAAATGAAGAGGATTTTTACGAAACTGAATTTGGTCGTGAAAAGCGGCGAAGCCGATGCCACTCGGCAGTGAAGATTTCAATCAGAGCGAGTTGCCCGCATTTGGCGAGTGGATCAAAAGCACAGACACACACTGGCTGACTGACATACGCTGACTGACTGACGGGGGAGGGGAATTCGAACGTACGACGCGACAAAAAATAAAAGTGTTGCAAAGAAAAAGCGTGGGGCCCGATGGGTGACTGGAACGATACTGAGCGACAGGAAAATACATTACGTGGGTCGGGGGGTAAGCTTGCAAAGTTACGAAATATCGCGTAAGGCCTGGACAGGACGAATCTTGGCTCGGAGGGATGACATCCAATGGGGGTTGTGAGTGAGACCGCCTGATGGGACGGCAGCCAGAGGAGGAGGGAAGGCGCCAGAGAGCGCGACCGCCGCGGAGATGAAGCGATGAGATCGGATCGTGAGCAGGCGCTGCGTAGGATTGTTAGGTCGCCAGACCGTGAGAGACGGTACCGGCTTTGGGGAGGCCTTCATCCAGCAGTGGATAGGACACGGCTGACAATTATGATGGCAGCACACACACACAGAAAACAATAGGGTCGTTAAGGAAAAAAAACAACACTCTTGCATATTCTTGGTTCTTTCGGTAAAATCACGTAGAAGGGAAATAATAAAATAATATAAATACAAAACAATAACAATTCTCACCACGTTTCGACTGCAACACAAGCAATCATCATCGCACCTGATGATGATTGCGTGAGAATTTTTAATTGTTTTATATTTATATTATTTTATTATTTCTCTTCTACGTGACTTTACCGAAAAAACAAGAATATGAATCCCTGCAGTCACGAAAGCTTCAAATCAAAATTTTACAATCTTGCAATTACCCATAATTCCGTGCGCTGCCCTTCAACGATACATTGAGTCCGCACCATTAACGAGCTGAGTTGAGACGCGCCTTGAGGGCGCGAGTTCTAGTCGCTAACGCGATGCACTCAGTGCCGGATGAAGCTAGTGCAGGGCCTGTATCATATGTTATATAGGGGCCCTAAATAAAACAAAAACACATATTTATATAAAAAGACACATTTTTTTACTTGCATAGTAAAGTAATTGTATTTTTTCATTTACTATACAGCCAGGTAACACGACAAATCGCTAATCTTAAACACCCAATCGTTCGTAAAAGTTGAAGGCAGTATTGTACTATAGTAATAGAGCAAGTGCAGAATGACTGATCCGGAATTCATAGATTGAAAGTATTCAGCGCGGGGCCCTTGAAAGTACGGGGCCCGTAGCATTATGTAGCTACTTGTGCTACTAGGATCATCCGGCACTGGATGCACATCAACCTGAATCTGTGCCCGCTCTGCCCGTCGCCGTGAGATGCGCCTCCTCTGCCACTTTTGTCCCACGGTCATCGCTTCACACAAATCCGCATGCGCGCAGAGTTACCATCGCAACCGGGGTTTTGTGAACGCGTCCAGAGCTCCGAGCTAACGAGCAGAATCGCAGGTTGCAGAGTCGCAAATTACTCATCACCTGCACAAGTTGGATAAAGCGTCCTCCCCCCCCCCCCCCCTTCTTTGCATTCTGTGTTTGCAAATGTGCCAGACGAAGCCGCGGTCGATATTCCATTAATGTGCATATCTCTCTCCCTCTCTCTCTCTCCCCTGCCTTCCTACACAGATGCGGGCAATGATAGCCGTTTTCATTTAGATGATGCGATTGCTTTAGCTACTTAGCCAGGGGCTTGGCTTAACTGCGTCGCAAATCATTGCCGCACTCTGCTCGTCCACGATAAGCCGTGCCACCGGCGAACTGTGCAGATCGCTCCGTGCGCCGTGTGGCGGGGCAGCGGCTGGGCGGGTGGGCGGATGGGCAGGCGGGTGGCTGGGTGGGTGGCTGGGTGGGTGGGGGGCTGGGTGGGTGGGTGGATGGCTGGGTGGGTGGGTGGATGGATGGGCAGGCGGGCAGGCGGGCGGGTGGCTGGGTGGGTAGGTGGCTGGGTGGGTGGGGGGCTGGGTGGGTGGGTGTGTGGGTGGCTGGCTGGGTGGGTGGCTGGGTGGGTGGGTGGATGGGCAGGCGGGCGGGCGGGTGGGTGGCTGGGTGGGTGGGGGGCTGAGTCGGTGGGGGGCTGGGTGGGTGGGTGGATGGCTGGTCGGGTGGGTGGGTGGCTACTGGGTGGGTGGCTGGGTGGGTGGCTGGGTGGGTGGCTGGGTGGGTGGGTGGCTGCGTGGGTAGGTGGCTGGGTGGCTGGGTGGGTAGGTGGCTGGGTGGGTGGGTGGCTGGGTGGCTGGGTGGGTGGGTAGGTTGCTGGATGGATGGGTGGCTGGGTGCATGGGTGGATGGCTGGGTGGGTAGGTGGATGGCTGGGTGGGTGGGTGGGTGGCTGGGTGGCTGGGTGGGTGGCTGGGCGGCTGCTGGGTGGGTGGGTGGATGGCTGGGTGGGTGGGTGGCTGGGTGGGTGGGTGGCTGGGTGGGTAGGTGGCTGGGTGGGTGGGGGGCTGGGTCGGTGGGGGACTGGGTGGCTGGGTGGGTTGGGGGCTGCTGGGTGGGTGGCTGGGCGGGCGGGTGGCTGGGTGGGTGGCTACTGGGTGGGTGGGTGGCTGGGTGGGTAGGTGGCTGTGTGGGTAGGTGGCTGCGTGGGTGGGTGGATGGCTGGGCGCGTGGCTGGATGGGTGGATCGCGGATTGATTGTTGAAATGGCAGCGGCAACCCCGGCCAATTTATTTCTCTTAAGGTCGGGTTCAAGAGGCGGAGTGTGCGACAGACAAAATGATCCCAGATGGACGGCGCTGCCGAGATCCAAAGGGCTCCTGTCGATAAATCTAATGATTCAGTGTCAGGCGGCCGAGGGTATTTATTTATTTTTAATGTAATGCGTTCGTCCGCTTGCTTTTTGTTGTTGTTGTTGTTGTTGTTGTTGTTCTCTCGCCCTCAATTATATTCCAATTTTGCCCTCGGCATCAGAGGTCGCCGAACGGGCGGCGGCTCAACGAGAGCGGGTTCGCCGCTCTCGTTGTTTGTGGCTCGCGGTTCGAACCCAGTGGCCGCCCTTGGTTAATACTGCGGCTGTGTTAACCGAACAGGTTGCGCTATATCTCGCTCGGCGTCTCGTCCTTTCTCCCGATCTCCACTCCGGAAGGCAAATTTTCTCACTCTCTCTCTCCCGTCGGTTGCTCTCATAACGCGTGCTGCCCATTTACACTTTCGTTTTAGCAACAACAGCAGCATCACTGCTGACGAATCTTCGTTTTACTAATTGCTTAATTCCTTCGGAAGCTCTGAAAAATCTATCGCCACCGGTTGCTTATTATTTCTATTAATAATTATTACAACAACGCTTGTTTACCCAGAAATGTCTCAACGAGTCTCTTTTTCAGGAGGATCCTGCCACGTTCTTCAGAGTGGTCGGGCAACGCTGCTGCTGCCGTGCCTACCGAGCATATTTCTCAGCATTGCGATCGATGTTGTTTCACCATTATCAGTTTTATATTGTACGATTTTTTTTGCTATGCGAGCAAACAAACAAACTGAACCCGGACACCCGCCCCCCCCCACCGCCTCCATCCCCCGCACCTCCGATTAGCACGTTTGGCTACGTACGGTGCAAAAGAAGCTCATCATACGATACGCGCATACAGAGGTAGAAGAAAGTACACAAAGTCCACACGCAAAGGCACCCGAGTCGGGAATTGAACGCGGGCAGCTGTAGCTTTCCACCAGAGCCACGGGGACGTTCATTACTAACGTGGGTCACGTGGCCAACGGAATGGGGGGGAGGCTTAGGCTGTACTTCAAGAAGGTGACTGGCACCTGCAAATTATATTCCATTCGTCGTGGCCGGCAACCTTATAGGCAAACCAAAAAAAAAACCCCACTTTCAAATGTGCGACGATCAGAGTGTGTCTGCGGCGGTGTTGATTTCAAGGCGCCCCTGTTTATCGCCAGGGGCCTAAGCGAGCCCCGTGATTAGCCCCCTGGCCGCGAGACGCTTGCCAAATGAAACGCCTCGTTTCGTTTCGTTCCAAACGCAGCGTTTCTTTTTTTAATTTTGCCCCGAGTTCTGTTCACCGCGCGCCACCGCCGCCACCGCCGTTCATTAATTGGGCAACGCGACCGTTCGCGTGCTCGCTTCTTGTCGCGAGATCAAAAAAAAGTCGCCGTGAAAATTTCTGTTTCAACATTATTTTTTTCACATTTATTTTAAACACACGGTTGGTCTCGGAAGGTTTCGTTAATTATTGCCGCTCTCTCTCTCTCCGCTCGTTTCGAGCGCGCAGGCAAGGGGTTATTATCATTAAGCAACCTCGTTCCTTCAAAAAGCAAAATTAGGCAAAGCAATTAATGTAATTGTGGCGTATCGTGCACAGTAACCTTTTTGAGCGGAGTGCAAAAAGAAAAAAAAAGCACAACCACTGCGTGCCCCTGCTGTCAACAGCGGCTACCGTCGCCAGCCGTGGTGCTTAGCGCCTTTGTTAATCGCGACATTCTCACAGTACCAAGGCGCCCGTGTTCAACAGACGCATATCGTTTGCCAACGGGCAACAGTGTTTTGCGATTTAACTCAAAGCACTATATATATACTTAGCGGCGCAACTTCGAACAAATTCTGAAAATCTGGACCGTGATGCCGGCACGCATGGCCGCCTACTTTTACCGCATGTTGCGGGATACGTAACATCTACTGTGAAGCAGACGGCGAGTATGTCAATGGGTTACGCCAGTATTAACCAGGGTGGCCGCCAGTTCCAAAACCGCAAACCTCTGCCCAGAATAGGCCGAGCCATCGCTCCAAAGCATCTCTTTTGGCTCTGACCAGCATCGGAAAGGGCCCAATGTTTCTCGCCGCTCGAACCGGGCTAGTGGCTGAATGGGCGTGGCTATGTGGAAGTGGGAGGGGCTGCAAAACTTCCAGCTCAGGCCACGCGCCCCCGGGGTTGAGCCTAACATCGATGTGGCAGCCGATTCCCAACTTCCTCTTTCTCACCATTGGAACCTCATTTGCTTACCCCGAGCTCTCATACTCTGATGGTGCATTGTCTTTGAGTTGTGCGCCTTTTGGCGTCATCTGGTCCAACACCATGTGAGACTAGGCTCTAAGGAAAGCTATCTCGGGTGTGGACCAATCAACTTCAAGGACAGTGCACATTATCAGAGTTATGTTTTTTGTTTGCATTATGACTGCAGGTATTGTGGTCTGTGCAAACATGACTCCTTGTAAAAAATGTGTCAGTTTTGTTCGTTTTTCTCGTTACATTGCGGCTACGATTCCCGCCTGGAGAATCAAATAATCCCCTGCAGTCCGCACGGGATAGGCGCAGGGGAAGGGGGGGTGATCCTCGTTCTGCAGTGGATTCGTGCACTGCACAAGAATATTCTCGCCTAGAGGTGATTGGGAGGTGAGAGGGGGCGAGAGATTGGTTGCTTGCACGGGGATCGTGGAGCCGAGGCACCGTGGGATCAATGCCCGCCTCGTCCCTGGCTTTCAGAGCCGCCACCGCGGGGGGGGGGGGTTGGGGGGGCATTCCCCCTCCAAACAGCACCAGGTGGGACGGCTTTGTGTGCCTCAATGTCGTCACAAAGGTGGCGAGCGTAATTGGCACGTGGCACGCACGTGGTATGACCCGTCACCGCAATCTGTCTGACGTGGCCGTTTAATTACTAATGCGCAAGTACAGCGATTTAGTCAGACGATCCAGTGTCCTAATGACGACAATTTCACGCCACGCAGGTCGTGGTGACACATTTGGCCATTTGGCGCCGGTGTACGCGTGCACCGAGCCGGAGTGCCGATTTGAAGGCGCTCGTTCGTGGTCAGAGGTCCGACCCCACTCGCATCGCCTGGGGCCCACTTGGTGGCACAACGCCGATCGTTACAAAGCCCCTCTTTACAGCGGCCACGGTGATCGTAAGAGCAAAGGGACCAGATCGGGAGGAGGTGTCCCGGACACTCTGTGTGGTCAGACAACACCAACGCACATCCACACACACGGCTTGTCGACGTTCGTGGGAATTAACACATGTGAATCCGTGCCACCATGCGGAAATTTAAAAACAATCGGGGCCAATTATTTTTTTCCCGTTTGACTTGCAAAGTGGGCACACAGGCTCTGTAACGAGCTGTCCCTTTTTGAGCGTAATATTTTTAACCGTAACTGCCCAATTAAAGGCGGTGATGGCAGCACAATTACAAACAAGCTCCGATCTAAACATACGCCTCAACATCCCCCGCTGCGTCCGTGCGTCTTTGAAGCCTCCCGCTGTGCGCATGTTGCCGTGGTAGCCACTGGGACGGTGGAAAACAACACAGATGTGTCTCAGCACTGATACTGTTCATCGCCAACCCAGCCACCTCCTCACCCAGCCAGAAACTCACCGAGTCGGCCACTCACCCAGACACTCACCCAGCCAGCCACTCACCGAGCAAGGCAACCATCTAGCCACCCAGCTACCGAGCCACTCATCCAGCCACTCACCAGCCACTCAGCCAGACATTCCACCAGCCACACAGGCATTTGACCACCCACTCATCCACCCACCCAGCCACTCACTCAGCCACTCAACAGCCACTCAGCCACCCATTCACCCACCCAGCCACCCACCCACCCAACCACTCACCCAGCCACTCACCAGCCACCCATTCACCCAGGAACATGGTCACCCACTCACCCACCCACCTAGCCACTCACCCATCCACTCACCAGCCACTCAGCCACCCATTCACTCACCCAGCTACCCAGGCACATGCCCACCCACTCACCCACACACCCAGATGAGCATCGCCTCAACGCTCACTTGAGCAGGAAATCGCTTTGAGATGTTTTTGTTAGTTATGGTCGTGTGAATTTGCACACATTTTCATTTAACTTTTAAAGTTTGTTTTATTTACTTCCTCAATTATATAACACAAAACTATTCAGCGGAAGCAATGTGGCACAACCGTCGCTTAGCAACAGACACAACTTTAGAAGATAAACAGGTCGGGAGATAGGCACGATGCCTGAAGAGATGCGATGAATGGACGTGATGCGTACTTGGTTCGCTGGTTTTCCCCTCTCCCCTGTTATCGTGATCACCCGAATAATAGACGCGCTAGAAAGTAAGACGCACCCAAAACCGGTATCCGTTGTCAATAAAGTTACACTTATCTTGTCTCTCTCTCACACACACACTAATACAAAGGTTACCTGTATAGCTTTAACCAGACTGTTGGGGCAAGTGCTGTTAGCGAGCAACTATGAAGGCCGGCACAGTACACAAGCGCGTGGGTGGCCAGCGCCACGCCCGACTGCCTTTGTCTCCCCAGTGCTGACATTTTACACACCACACCAGGTATTCATTTGAGGCTGAGTGGCGCGAGGCGAGATCCAGGACCGGTTTAGACACATGTCACAGATGTTGGCCATGAGCGGGAATGGAACTTGGGTCTAACCGGTTCGTAAAGGAGTGCGCTAACCACTGCACCACCTCTCCCCACGGCAATGCCCTCTCAAGAAACACACACAACACACAAGACACACACACACACAAGACACACACAGGAAACACACACACACAACACACACACAACACACACACAACACACACACACAACACACAACACACACACAAGACACACACACAGGAAACACACACACACAACACACACACAACACACACACAACACACACACACACAAGACACACACACACAAGACACACACAACACACACACAAGACACACACAGGAAACACACACACAAGACACACACAACACACATACACAACACACACACACAGCACACACACACACAACACACACACACCAGGCACCCCTGTGGTAAGGGTGCAATCCCAACCACGGCTTGCTCACGCACGCCATTGATGGCAGGCAGCAGCAGCAGCAGCAGGGCCTCATCGAGAGGGAGCTCCAGAGAGCCCTCTCTGGAGGGTACTTGGTCTACTCTTCCACACCACTGTGGCAGCAACTCTGTGCCTGATGTACTCTTCGTCAAATCGGGCACGCGATCTCTGCGGCAGTGCGCGTATCCACCGGTGCTTCCATCTCGAACCATTGGCAGACATTCCACATTTCTATGGCAGAGACCAGTCTGTCCATGACGTCGAGTGGGGAGAAACGTTGCACCACGGTCAGCATCCGTTGATACGTTTTAAATAATAATAACAATATAATCGTTCATTTAACGATCGCGGTTAACACGGGGAGGGAATATCGTTTCTTCGAGGGAATGTCACATCATTGGAGCATGGGAGATGTAGCGAACAACTTTGGGGCCATCATCCAGCAGTGCGTAGATCACAGTTATATAACAGATATCCATTGTCATTCATGTAAATAAAACACATTCCTGCGGAGGGAGCTGGTAGGAACGTTGGGTTGCTCGGTCAATGGCCTGCAGGGTCAACGGCGGCGTGGTGTATTCCGCAAATATGGCCGACTGTGAGGGCGGGCACAAGCCGGCGTGAGTAGGTTAAACGTTGAGTTTTATAAGGGCGCCACGGGGTGACCAGCCCCTCCCCACCAAGCCCCACCCCACCCACCCCCCACCCAGCCCTTTCACAGCCCCCCTCCACCAACCCCCTCCACCGCCCCCCTCTACAGCCCCCCCAAAGCCCCCCCCTACACCTCCCCATTCGCCCCGTCCACCGCCCCCCCCCCCCAACGCCCCTCCCACTGCCCCCCACCACCCCCCACCCCCCCGGCCGGAGACAAATCGCTCCGTGGCCGCGGTCGATCGCCGCCATCGACCACTCGCTCCGAAATCGTGTCGAGCAAATCTCCATGGAAATGCGGCGCGCTGCGATAATAACTTCGAATCTGCGAGGGCGCGCGGATCTCTCGCTCGCTCTCGGAGAGGCACGGAGAGACACGGAGAGAGAGGACGGCGGAGAATGATTCGGAGACGCGGGAAGCATTGATCTTGATTGCTGCTGTTGTTGTTGCGCCCTCTATTAATTATTCAAATATGTGAATGACGAGGAAGCCACCACCCCCCCAGACCCCATCGCAACAGCAAAGTGAGCGCTGGCTACAACGCACATTCAGCACCCGCATGGAGAGGCGCATCTCCGCACGCACACGACCTCTCAGCCGTGCACCCAGGGGCGTTCGGCGGCAGCGAACATCGATGGCCCTGCCGTGCTGATGAGCCCTAATGAAGACGAAACTGGTCTACAATTATCAAATCTTTCAGTTTGTGGCCAAATGGCCACGCAGAAGCCGTTTCCCACTGGGCCCGTGCCGCTGTGGGCAACGCAAAGGGGCAGTGGTGAAGTGAGCATGGAGCCTCCTGCCACGTGTAGACAACGCACGGCCTCGGCTTTGAGGGACCGGCTGATGACTTTACACGATTGCCCAAAGCCACCATCACCGACACCATCAATTCATCCCGGGGTCAATTCGCTCGGGTCAGCCGCCGCCGCCGTCACCTCTCGCGATCACGCGATGCCACCATTGTCACACCCGAGATGATTCCATCGCTCCGTCTCCTCGGTTGGGATTTTACTCCTCTCTGACGCGTTCTGCTTCCTTGGCTGCCAATCAAAAGTGTACCCGATAGTCCGTTCTCGCGCCGTGACAAGTCCCGCTCAAACCCAGCCACTTTCCCCAGCAGTTTGCAAGATGCCATTAACCCGTCTGTGTCCTCTAAACCCACGTGCCCCTCTGTCTATCGGTGCGGCCACACTTCCTGGTGCTCATTGCGGTTGTTGTTGTTGTTGTTGTTTACAAAGGCGGCCACTGCATCGCGCGCGTGCAGATGCGCTTCTACGGCCGTCTGGAACGCTCTTCCTTCCGATATTAAGAAGCCAGAGGGAGCAATGGACTTTTACATGTCGGTTGAAAACTAATTTCTTGAGAACTGCTTTTGTGTGTGCGTGTCATTTGACGTCCTCCCCCCTCACCTCCGACGAGCACGGTTGGCTACGTACGGTGCGAAAGAAGGTGAACACACACACAAAGACAAAGCTCCCCCGTATAGCCTCAACAGACTGTAGGGGCAAGCGCTTTTAGCGAGCACCTATGAAGGCCGACACGGTACACGAGGGGGTGAGTGGCCAACACCAGGCCCGACCGCCTTTATCTCCTCAGTTGGCGATGTTTATACACCGCACCAGGTACTCATTTGAGGCTGAGTCTACCTAGGGGAGGCCCAGGACCGGTTCAGATAATCGTCACCGGTGTTGGCCGTGAGCGGGAATCTAACTCGGGTCGCCAGGCTTCGTAGCGCAGCGCGCTATCGCTCCCCACACACACAGATACACACACAGGCACACACAGGCACACACACACACACAGACACACGCACAGACACACACCCACACACACACGCACACGTACGTCGGAGGGGATGAGCACGGTAGTCGCGTGTTGAAGCACGCAGTGGGGTTGGAGCGCGTTGTGGGCCCCTTTGTCTACTCACGAAGATGAAGGAAGGCGTTCAGCAACAGCAGCAACAACACAACTAATGGAACGTGGCAGCGAGACAGTCGAAGAGGTTAACGGCACGCGGCTAGGATTGGCCGAGGTAAAGGTGCACTCCGACTCGCGCCGTGACGCTAACAGATGCTGCCGACTAATTGCAAAATTAATTAAGAGCTGCAATGCCTCCTGGGTAATCCGTACACTTTCCGTCAGACACGCGGAGAGCCAGCCAGGATCACGACAATAAAAAAAATTCCGGTTTAAAAACGTGACATTGCGCATAATTGGATCCCGTTTATCGGTGTAAGTTTAAGCTTTAATCATCGCGTGTAGCAATTGTAGAGTTTGTGTTCGTTATTGTGAACGGATTCATTATTCATCGACTGAATATTAAAAAGCCACCCATGTGGCTGTTCAGTGGCAGAGCGAGTGGCTCGTTGGGGCGGTTGATTCGTCGCACTGGCGCCCGCCATAGGAACGTGTAATTTCCACCGTCGGCTCAGCGTTACCGAGGAAGATACGTGTCGCCCGCTTGTTTATCTTTTTACGTTCCAGGAGCACACCGACTATCGACGGCAGAGATCTGTACGTTTTATGTAAGCTCTGTTCATGGTTTATCCCCAACGCTGAGCAAATCAATACGCTGAGCCGCGTACATTTGCCTCCTTGTCAATTTCGCTTTTGTAATTGAATTTGTTGGCATTCCCTTCGTCATCTTTTTTTGTTATCTGTCAATTTTCATGAAAAAAAAACACGGGGAAATTAT
The DNA here is from genome assembly GCF_964198595.1 of Lampetra fluviatilis. Classification (NCBI taxonomy): domain Eukaryota; kingdom Metazoa; phylum Chordata; class Hyperoartia; order Petromyzontiformes; family Petromyzontidae; genus Lampetra; species Lampetra fluviatilis. The sequence continues at coordinate 2,630,557 of NC_136323.1, read as the reverse complement.
TCTGCACCCGGCACACCGCATCCAGTATACCCGCGTTTCTCTGCGGGCCACTCCGAGTCGCCCGTCACCTTCTCCACGTCTACCAGAGACCCGGTGGGGGGGGGGGGGACACACAACGATAGCAGCACATCAGCTGCCTTTCATTGCTGTTACATGCGGAGGTTTGGGTAGCTAGAGGGCTGTATCGCAGCACAAGCATCGGCTCCATACTCCTACCGCGAGCAGAAGACGAGAATATGAGAATGGGTGTCGCGTGAGACAAAGACAAAGGCCCACCGTATAGCCTTCAATAGACTGTTGGGGCAAGTGCTGTTCGCCCACCGTATAGCCTTCAATAGACTGTTGGGGCAAGTGCTGTTCGCCCACCGTATGGCCTGCAACAGACTGTTGGGGCAAGTGCCGTTAGCAGTGTGTGGGGGTTTTTTTTACTGGAGGAAATGAGCGGATCTTCTGCAGAAATAACCAGCGCCCGCAAATCGTGGAGGCTGTCACTTGTTGCCAAGCGTCGCCGCGTTAGGTTTGATTTATTTCGGGGGCACCTTATTCTTTTTGGAGGTGTTACATATTTAATTATTTCTCATTCCGTGCCAGTTTGACACGAGTGCCGAGACCGAATCTCTCTCAGCAGGGCCACCGGTTGTGTTTATTTATTCCCGAGTAAGAGGCGAGAGAGAAACAGAGAGTACAATTCACGGCGAGTCTCTGGCGAGCCAATCCTCGATCGATTTAAAAAAAAAACGACAAATCGCATGTTAATCCCAGGCATGCGGCCAAGCTGTGCAAGCCAGTCCAGTAAGCGAGCAGAATAACCAACACCAATACCCCGCCATTCGTCACTAAGTGACGGTGACGTCACCACGGCGCCTGTGCCAGGCCAAGTGCACTTTGAGGCCACGTGAAGTGTCGAAGGCTCGCTGACAGGAGGTCTAGGGACAGACCCAAGTGCCATGGGTTGGCTGACTGAGATGACCGGTAGATGCACACCAGCTGTACCCCCCACTGTACCAGGCTAGGTGCAGGAGGTCTCGGGACAGACCCAGGTGCCATGGGTTGGCTGACTGAGATGACCGGTAGATGCACCACCAGCTGTACCCCCTAATGTGCCAACTTGCTGCATTGTATCCGCCCGGCGCTCCGCTCGTTGTTGTGAGCGTCGCTCCTCTGCCCTCCGTTATTGCTGGAGGGCGACTGCCTCCAACTGCCCAATAGCAGCAGCGTCCTTCACGAGCCCCCTCCACAACAATGGTCAACACATTTTTTTTTTTCTGGCCTGGACTTTTGCAGCTGTTTTTGACTAATTTCAGGGTGCTGATTCCAAATCTGATCTCCGATTTGCTCCATCACATCTCATTTTTATGCTATCGGCATACCCCATTTTCATTGATTTTACCCGAAATTAACTCTGTCACTTATGATTGCAAGTTGTTGCGAGTCAGTGACTGTTTTAGTGTTAAAATATGGTGCTGAATTTTTAGGATAGTGTGTTTATAATATAATTTTATGTAGATATCCACATTTATTTAATATTTTTCTTCTGCAGTTTTTTATTGAAAATGCAATATTTGATATCTCAAAAACCTGATGTGATAGACAACAACTGATGCCAGATTTGGAATCAGCACCCCAAAATTACATTAAAACCGTTGGAATACCTCATGCCAGAAAATGTGTGTTGACCAGTGAATTATTATTCTTTAACTGTTGAGACCGCCGTGATCGGAGTGGGGTGGCCACGCATCACTCATTACAGGGGGGGGGGGGGGCAGCGAGCTAATTGACGGCGGGCAGCAACGTGTCAGTGTTGTTAACTGCTTAGTGCTTTAATGGGATAATTAGCTGATGCGAGATACGCCCAACGGGATGTAGCTTCAGCCGTTCTGCAGCGATCCCAATTGGCGATGCTCGCCCCGTGCCAAGCGCACCGTGCCTCCGTGTGTGTGTATGTGTGTGTGTGCACGTGTGTGCATGTGTGTGTGTATGTGCGGGCGTGGTGTTGGCCACCCACCCCTCGTGTGCCTTTCCGGCCTTCATAGGTGCTCGCTAACAGCACTTGCCCCTACAGTCTGTTAAGGCTATACGGGGGATCTTTATCTTTGTGTGCATGTGTGTGCATGCGTATGTGCGCGCGTGTGTATGTGTGTGAATGCGTTTGCGATGGTGTAGCGGTGAGCGCTACGCTGCACTACAAACCTGGCGACCCGAATTTGATTCCCGCTCACGGCCAACATTAGCGACAATTATCTTAACCGGTCCTGGGCCTCCCCTAGGTCGACTCAGCCTCAAATGAGTACCTGGTGCGGTGTGTAAACATCGCCACTGGGGAGACAAAGGCGGCTTGGCGTGGTGCTGGCCACCCACCCCCTCGTGTGCCGTGCCGGCCTTTATAGGTGCTCGCTAACAGCACTTGCCCCAACAGTCGGTTAAGGCTATACAGGGGAGCTTTGTCTTTGCATGTGGTGTGGAGAAGGCTCGTGAAAGACGCCACGGGGCATTTGGAGGGAGTAGCCCTCCAGCAACAACAGCGGAGGGTGGAGAAGCGAAGCTCACAACAATGAGCGGACCACCGGGTGGATAAAACGCAGGGAGTGGGCGCAATTGTGGGCACAGCTGGTGCATCTGCCAGTCATCTCGGTCAGTCAACCATTGGCACCTGCGTCTGTCCCGTGACCTCCTGCCAACGAGCAGTCAACACTTCACGTGGCCTCAAAGTGCACCTAGCCTGGCACAAGCACCGTGGTGACATTAGTTGCGAAGGGCTGTTGTTGTTATGAATGGGGGAGTGGTGGATCCACTGTGATCTTGGTTCGATATCCTTGGCACGGCTATCATCAGTGGTGATTGATATCAAAAACAGCACTGTGCCACCGCTCGGTCGACTCAGCCTAAAACGAGGTACTTGCAAACATTCGAAGTGGGAAGCCAAGGGCGGTCGGGCATCGTTCTGGCTACCACCCTCGAACTAATGTGCCATGCCCGCATTAATGGAAGCTCGCTAACAGCACGGCCTGCATGACAATACGGCAGACAATCTGTCTTTGTGTGTGCACGCGTGTGTATGTGTGTGTGCGCATGCCAATGTGTGTGTCCGTGTGTGTGAGCGAGCGGTGGTGTAGCGGTTAGCGCGCTGCGCTACGAATCTGGCCACCCGAGTTCGATTCTCGCTCACGGCCAACACCAGTGACGATTATCTAAACCGGTCCTGGACCTTTCCTAGGTCGACTCAGCCTCAAATGAGTACCTTAGTGCGGTATGTGTACATCGCTACGGGGGAGACAAAGGCGGGCGGGCGTGGTGCTGGCCACCCACCCCCTCGTGTGCCGTGCCGGCCTTCATTGGCGCTCGCTAACAGCACTTGCCCCTACAGTCTGTTAAGGCTAAACGGGGGATCTTTGTCTTTGTGCGCGCATGCCAATGTGTGTGTACGTGTGTGTGGGCCAAGCCTCTTCACCAAGATAGCAGCCAAAACTATTCAGCGCCACACAGCGGAACGCGGCGCAGTTATAAATGGCTTCAAATGAGATGTGATTTGTGCTGAACTCCGGGATGCTTAGCATAGTAATGTCTCAGTGAGCCTCACCAGCAGACACTGCGTCTAACGCTGTGTCTGGCGCGCACTGCTCACGCCTGCGTACGCGCATACACTTGTGTGTGTGTGCGCACTGCTACCTTTGCCAATCCACTGCTGGAATGAGGGCATCCCCAATGCACATGTTTTGTACTTAAAGTAAATTTTGTTTAACCAGGTTAGGACACGCGAGGCCAGGATGAGCCTCGTTCTTCTTTCGTATTTGCAAGGCTGACCAGGGGCACGAGCCTGTGAGTAGGGGGCAGATCATTGCCGCTGTGTGAGTAGAGTCACAACATCGTGCTGGGATTTGTCAGATTCGCATCCTGACACAGGGGCCCCACGGTGGCCAACTTCTCGTGAAAAAACTTCAGGGGATCTTTGAACGTCCGCTGCTAAAGCACACGATGTGCGGCGGTTCCGCGGTTTATGGTAGCACACCGCAGTATTAATCGGGGCGGCCGCTGGCATCGAGCCGCGGACCTCTGCAACGAAGAGCGGCGAACGCGCCACGGCTGGGCCAGTCAGCGCGCGTGCACCGTGCAACAGCGTGACCGCGTGGTGTCCCGGGCTCAAGCAAAGAGAGGGTACGCCCTTCAGCCAGCCCGCTTGCTCTTGGTGATCATAGCGTATTGAGCAGACGAGAGTCCGTTCAATAAGTCAAACGGATAAATAAGTAAAAGGAAGAAGAAAAAAAAACACAACAAAGTTCACCCCCAACAGCACATGGGCCCCAGTAGCGGTGACTTGGAGCTGGCGAACTCGGCACGCAATGGGCCAGGCGCCCATGTGCACCATGGAGACGACGCAGACGAGTGTCTGGTAGAGACCGAGTCCTCGATACGCGTGGCGTAATCCATGAGCGAAGTTCACGGGAACAGCAACCGTGATAGTAGCAGCATCAGCAGCATCAGCAGCAGCATCAGCAGCAGCAGCAGCAACAGCAGCAGCAGCAGCATCAGCAGCAGCAGCATCAGCAGCAGCAGCAACATCAGCAGCAGCAGCATCAGCAGCAGCATCAGCAGCAACAGCAGCAGCATCAGCAGCATCAGCAGCAGCATCAGCAGCATCAGCAGCAGCAGCGATAGAAGAGTGATAAGGAGGCGACTACCTAACCAGCGAGCGCGTCGCTGGAGCAAATCGTCGAGCGCCGGATCGTCGCGGGGACCGTGCCACGTGGACTGCTCATGCGACACCACCAAGACGCCTCGCGCCATCGGCGGTGCGCAGGCGGTACAACTGCACCGGGCACCGGAGGAGCCTTGGTGCCGGGGCTATGAAGAGGAGGACTATTGGACGGGGGATGGTGCAGTGGCGGGGGGGGGGTTCCAGTTTAAATCCTCGTAGCAGGGCCCATGCCAACCGCGCTACCCCACAGCCTCGCGGTGCCGTGTTGCTGGCACGAGCTGAATGGGTGTCGTCACGATTGGCTCGAGTGTCGGCCCGCGGGGCCCATGATTTGTCATTCCGATCCGGTCTCCCTTTGAAAATCACGGCATCTGCAAATGAGTGTCAGCCACCGGTTCATTTGAGGTTGTGAAAACCAAAAAAAAGTTTGCCCGGATTCTAATGAGCGTTGGGTGGTGTTAGGGTTCTACGCAGGCCTTGATTTGTCATCGAATAGTTTCATGTTGCTGGCAACCCGGAGTGGCACGTGACGAGTAGTAGCTACAGCGAGAGGAATACTCAATGCGGTGTGCCGAAAGCGAAACTATTTTCCGGGGTCACTCCAGTTGCCACGTCAGGAGGTACACTGGATGTCGCATGCGGGTGCGAAATTATATATTCTGGATCTCCGGCACAGGCAGATAGGCACACAGAGTGTGTCTGTGTGTCTATGTCTCACACAGAGTGTGTCTGTGTGTCTATGTTGTGTGTATCTCTCTGTGTGTCTCTGTGTTGTCTCTCTCTGCTTGTGTGTCTGTCTGTGTGTCTCCGTGTCTGTGTTTTGTCTCTCTCTCAAATTGAGTTCTACCTGATGACGATTGCTTGTGTTGCAATCGAAACGTCGTATTCCATTATTTAATTTATTCTCTTCTACGTGACTTTACCGAAAGAACCAAAGAGTAAAGCGGCACCTATTGTTGTTGTTGTTGTGCTTGTTGTTGTTGTTATTGTTGTAGCTATCCCCCGAGGGAGGACGCGGCCGACATCTCAACTCCAGATGTCGAGCGTCGCGCTCTGCCACTCACGGGTCCGTTCGCGCAACGAGCATCGTCCATCCCGTCGCTTCGTTACCACAACCACACGTCCCTACCCCCCCACCCCCCGCAAATCAGCAATTCGCTGTCGGCCAAACCCGAGCCGTAATTACCCCGCGCGGCACGCAAATGAGGAACATTTTCACTCGCACCCCCCCCCCAAGCTCAGCCCCCCCACTCCCCCTCCCCGGGGCCCCCGTGTTCAACACGCGCTGGAAATAAACTCGTGCGGTCCAATACGCGGCAGTCCGCTTTGATGAAATCACGTGTCTCCTTCTTCCGAGGGCATCAAATGCGCTCCCAACACCCACCCCCCACCCACCCCCCCCGCCCGGGGAGATGCCAGCGAATATCAGCGGCTGGCTTTGTAATTATAAATATTGATTGTAATCAATCGCGTTTTGTTTTATGCGCGTGCGTCGCTTTTGTTCAGCGTCTGTTGTTGTTGTTTGTGTTGTTGTTGGTTGTTGTTGCTGTCAGTAAACGAGCGGCGGAGAGCCTGAGCACGTGATCTCGTGACTGGGAAGTGAAGTGTGCGGGCCTCGTTCCACGCGCCCCCAGCGCCTCTCGCCGGGCGTGCCCCCAGCGCGCGAGAACGACAACAACAAAGCCCCTGGGGCATAACGATACTAGAGGAAGAGGGGAGAAGTGTAGAGCTGGTGAATCCCTCCTTCCCACTCCTCCTCCCTCCTCTCTCCTCCATCCCCCCTCCTCTTCCCTCCCCCTCCTCCTACCTCCCCCCTCCTCCTCCCTCCTCTCTCCTCCCTCCCCCCCTCCTCCTCCCTCCCCCCTCCTCCTCCCTCTCCTCCTCCTCCCTCCCCCCTCCTCTTCCCTCCCTCTCCTCCCTTCCCCCTCCCCCCTCTCTCCTCTTCCTCTCTCCCCCCTCCCCCCCTCCTCCTCCCTCCTCTCTCCTCCCTCCCCCCCTCCTCCTCCCTCCCCTCTCCTCCCCCGTTCTCCTCCCTCCCCCTCCTCCTCCTCCAACCCCCCTCCTCCTCCCTCCTCCTCCCCCATCCTCCTTCTCTCTCCTCCCTCCTCCTCCCTCCCCCTCCCAATCCTCCCTCCTTCCCCCTCCTCCTAGCTACCAACGCTCTCTCCCCTCCGCGTTTAACGCACCAATTATGACAGCTCATTATTAGTATCGCACCCATGAGCTGAACAACAACAACAACAATCTCAAAAAAAATATAAAATCAACCAATTCGAATATCAATCGTGAGAGAGACATTGGCTGCGACGAAGAAAGCCGACCGCGGCTCGAACCAATGAATTAGCCGGCGTCCTCCGGCTCAGTCCCGTGACGCGGATCCCACTCCGAGCTGCGGGCACCAGTGACGCGTCGCCCGCCACCCACGAAGCGCGCCGCACTGCTGATGCGACGTGAAAAGAGCGAAGCCTCATCGAGCCGCCCGATCCCGGACGAAGCAGCCATCCCCGCGCGCTCGTTACCGCCCTGCAAATGTTTTATTGACCGTGCCGGTCGATGGAGTTTGAATATGGCAATTACCACGACCAAAGACTTAGAAATACCCACCCCACCCCCCCCCCCGTATAGCATTTAACAGACTGTTGGGGCCACTCTCAGGGCATTCATAGCTCGGGGTGAGCAGCTACATCATGATACCGGCAAGAAACGTCGCGTGTTACTGGCTGCAGTAGTTTGACAGTGGCGTGGATGGCAATGTTGCTATGTCTAATCCCTGGTGTGTTGATTCGCTGACAGCGGTTACTTTTTTTCGGCGAATAACGTCACTGGAAAAATGTAACGATGAACATGCACCACCGCAGCAGTAACTAGGGCGGCCTGCTGGATTCGAACCGCCATGCCCGGGTTCGAACTGCAACAAGCGGCGAATGCGCCACCCTTTGTGTCGCCGGCCGTGTGTGGTATAGAAAGCACGTCTGCGATAACGACAAAGATCTCCCGTACAGCCGTAACAGACTGTTGGGGCAAGTGCTGTTAGCGAGCACCTATGAAGGCCGGCACGGCACACGAGTGGGTGGGTGGCCAACACCACGCCCGGCCGCCTTTGTCTCCCCAGTTAGCGATGTTTAAACACCGCACCAGATACTCATTTGAGGCTGAGTCAACCTAGGGGAGGCCCAGGACCGGTTCAGATAATCGTCACCGGTGTTGGCCGTGAGCGGGAATCGAACCAGGATCGCCAGGTTCGTAGCGCAGCGCGCTAACCGCTACAAAGACAAAGATCCTCCGTATAGCCTGTGACATACTGTTGGGGCAAGTGCTGTTAGCGAGCACTTTTGAAGCTACACCACCACGATACCACCAGCAGCCATCCGGCTATCCGCACATCCTGCAAAATCTCACCCGTGGCGTGAGATTATAACTCGGGCGTAGATCCGGGGAGGGATAGAACAAGAACGGCGGGTGCCACGTACGGAACGCGCCACTTGGCGAACGAGCAGTATTACTTTGGTTCTTTCGGTAAAGTGTTACCGAAAGAACTAATAATATGAATCCTTGCAGTCACGAAAGCTTCAAATCTAGAATCAGTATTACTTATGTGTACATCTGAGCTTGGCTCAAGCCAAGGGGTGGCCCACGAGAATGGTTTTGTCGCTCAACGTGAATCCGCCGGTGCCCGTGGCGCTGCGCGTCCGGCCCTCGTGTTACCGCGTTCCGCTCCCGTGGGCATCCTGACTTTATTCCTTGGTTCAGATGAGGATCATCTGATGAGGATTGCTTGTGTTGCGATGGAAACGTCGTGATTTTTATTTTATTTTATTTTTCTACCTACGTGACTTTACCGAAAGAACCAAAGAGAATCGATTCCTGTAGTCACGAAAGCTTCAAATCAACATCCTGACTTTGATTCTGGATTTGAAGCTTTCGTAACTGCAAGGATTCATATTCTTAGGATTTTTCGGTAAAGTCACGTAGGTAAAAACATTAAAATTAATAAAGTAAAATATTATATTATTTTATTTTTTATTTTACTTTTATTAATTACATTTTTTTACCTACGTGGCTTTACCGAAAAAACCTAAGAATATGAATCCTGACTTTGATTCGTCAGCCACGGCTTTGGCGTCAGTGGCGAGAGAAATAGGAACGCTTGTCGGGAATTAGAAAGTCTCGTCGTTTAAACTCCATGTTTCGATGACAGGGCCAGTCTATCCATAGAGGACACCACCGCCGTCTGAAAAAAGCGGCTCCTTTTTAAATGTCGATTTAAAGTTTTCGTGACCGCAGGGATTCATATCCTCGGTTCTTTCGGTAAAGTCACGTAGAAGGGAAATAATAAAATAATAAAAATAAAACATAATAAAATTCTAATGATTTTATAAAATTCTCTTATTTTATTTGACCTGCTGGGATGGTGAACTCAGGCAAACCCATCGTCACAAAGTGGCCCTTCGTTTTGATTTCACTGCTCGTCAAAACAAACAGGAATAATTCGCCGTTTGTTCATATCAACACACGGCCTTGTCTCCACGGTTGCATGCAACTGCCAAGGTTGCATGCAGGTTGCACCCTCGCGGATCGCATCGTTCGCTTTAAATGTCCACGCTTTGATCTTGGGAACGGAACGCACGACCGACAGGCACGGACAACCGCGGAGATGGAGCACTGAAATCAGCTCGTGCTGGGGCGGATTGCTGAACCGCGGCTTTGAGAGGCCTTCATCCAGCAGTGGATGGATCATGGCTGATGGTGCTGATGATGACGCAATTTCAAAAAGCAACAAAAAACACCTTTTCGTAACCGCAGCTGCAAGGCTCTTAACAAATCGGCCATATTAGCGATGCATTCAGAGACAAAATAAACACACAAATAGCTGTGCAGTGTGAGCAGGTGCGCTCGGGTTGTTTACAAACTCATTCCGCACTCCGAGCAGGCGGCTCCTGGACACGGCGCGCAAATGAAAACAAAAATCATCTCGGGGAGGGTGGGGGGGGGGGTCAGGAGGGGGGCTCTCCGCAAAGACAGCACAGCAACAGAGAATGATGAAGCTGCGGGACGCCGAGAAGCTACAGCCGCCGCTCCACAGCGGTGCGGTGGCAACGCGTGCGATCCGTTGATATTCGAGCCCCCAGGGCGAGCGAGCGCCACCCACGCCCCCAGGGCGATCGAGCGCCACCCGTGTTCCCAGGGCGATCGAGAGCCACCCGTGCCCCCAGGGCGATCGAGAGCGCAACCCGTGCTCCCAGGGCGATCCAGCGTTACCCGTGCCCCAAGGGCGATTGAGCGTCACCCGTGCCCCCAGGGCGATCGAGAGCGCCACCCGTGCCCCCAGGGCGATCGAGAGCGCCACCCGTGCCCCTAGGGCGATCGAGAGCGCCACCCGTGCCCCCAGGGCGATCGAGAGCGCCACCCGTGCCCCCAGGGCGATCGAGAGCGCCACCCGTGCCCCCAGGGCGATCGAGTGCCACTCGTGCCCCCAGGGTGATCGAGAGCGCCACCCGTGCCCCCAGGGCGATCCTGCGCGACCCACGCACCCCCGAGCGAGCTGCGAATGAGTGCAAAAGCGAATCAAGGTTAGCGAGCTTCTCGAGTGTATAGGTTTGCCTACTCTTCCTTGCTGGGTCCGAATTCTTGAAAGAAGTAGGAGAAGCCACATTTTACCCCACCCGTTCACCACCCCCCCCCCTCTCCTAGCGATCGAGTAACTGTGATGCACCGATGTTTCGACGGCCGCTTCGTGAGATGGGAGCGAGTCGAGGTCGTCTGTCTGTTACGCAGCGGCGTTTAAAGGCATCGACGATATAAAATAAAAAACTGGAAGAGATGTTTGGCTGGTACTGTGCGGCCAGTTTGAAAAGATGTAACCCAACAAAACATTTGCAATTTAATTTAAAAAAGCACAGCTTGGAAAAAGTGCGAATTAAAAAATAAAAGTAATTAGTTCTTAAAATGGGCTCGCGAGAGAGATAATATTAAAATGTAACCACATATACTCTGAAAAGTTAGCGCTCTGTGGATTTCTGTTTGGCACAGTTATCAATATAGGATTAAATCTCTCATCTTTATGATCCTTAAATCCAGAGAGTCCAGCGCTTAAGCTAAGCGACAGCTGAGAAATTCTCAGAGCGTTGCATCTTCCAGCTCAGACACATTACCGCTGGGAGCTTAGCGAGGCCGCAACACATGCGAGAAGTAATTCAATGGGTCAGGCCTCTTCACAACTACATCTTTTCCGCGACTCTAAGCGCCCTACTTTTTTTTGGTATTATCTCTGCGACGTTTATAGGCCGCGTCAAGATTTGTGCACCTCCGCACAAAGACACACGCAAAATAAATCCCCCGGATAGCCTCAACAAACTGTTGGGGCAAGTGCTGTTCGCGAGTATCAGCGCCGACGAAGGTCGAACTTCTATCGCACCGTACGTTGCCAATCGCGCGCTTCAAATAATCGTCACTGGGTTCGTAGCGCAGCGTGCTAACCGCTGCACCACCGCTCACCCCTACCTCCCGTGTAGCCTGTAACAAACTGTTGGGGCAGGTGCTGTTAGCGAGCACCACGCCCGACCGCCTTTGTCTCCCCCGTGGCGATGTTCACACACCGCAGACAGGCACGCGCGGCACATCCACGCAAGCACGAAAGGTGCAAAACTAACGGGGACGTGTCCGTAGGGGGAACGAGGAGAGGAAGGAGATCTCGCGCACGAGAGGAGGGGAGAGACTGCGGTTCGCTGGGAGTGTTACGTTGTCAGAATGTAGCACGCAACGGGAGACAACACACGCGCACACACTGTTAGCACACGCCGCTATCAACACGGAGACATTCACAAAGTTCACCATGAAATGGGTGTCAATTAAAAATAAAAGGGGGAGATTCTCCACTTGTTTGAGATGTTTATCGCAAGTAGCCATGGGGGGGGGGTCTCTCATGTCCCTGAGAAGGCCGGCGGATTCCTCCCGGGACGACCGTTGACTCCTCCGCGACGTGAAGGCGATCCCGGGGAACATGAGGACAGGCGGCTGCCGTGTGGCTTCAACCCGCAGCTCTGTGAAGGTGGAGTGAGGGTGGAGTGAGGGTGGAGTGGAGTGGAGTGAGGGTGGTGTGAGGGTGGAGGGAGGGTGGAGTGAGGATGGAGTGGAGGGAGGGTGGAGTGAGAGTGGAGTGAGGGTGGAGTGAGGGTGGAGTGAGGGTGGAGGGAGGGTGGAGGGAGGGTGGGTGGAGTGAGGGAGGGTGGAGTGAGGGTGGAGTGAGGGTGGAGTGAGGGTGGAGTGAGGGTGGGTGGAGTGAGAGTGTAGTGAGGCTGGAGTGAGGGAGGGTGGAGTGAGGGAGGGTGGAGTGAGGGAGGGTGGAGTGAGGGTGGAGTGAGGGTGGAGTGAGGGAGGGTGGAGTGAGGGTGGAGTGAGGGGTGGAGTGAGGGTGGAGTGAGGGTGGGTGGAGTGAGAGTGTAGTGAGGCTGGAGTGAGGGAGGGTGGAGTGAGGGAGGGTGGAGTGAGGGAGGGTGGAGTGAGGGAGGGTGGAGTGAGGGAAGGTGGAGTGAGGGAGGGTGGAGTGAGGGGTGGAGTGGAGTGAGGGTGGGTGGAGTGAGGGAGGGTGGAGTGAGGGTGGTGTGGAGTGAGGGTGGAGTGAGGGAGGGTGGAGTGAGGGAGGGTGGAGTGAGGGGTGGAGTGAGGGTGGAGTGAGTGAGGGTGGAGTGGAGGGTGGAGTGAGGGTGGAGTGAGGGTGGAGTGAGTGAGGGTAGAGTGAGGGTGGAGTGAGTGAGGGTGGAGTGAGGGTGGAGTGGAGGGTGGAGTGAGGGTGGAGTGAGGCTGGAGGAGCCTCTGGGACCAGCGATCCGGCTCGTCCCGGGGACAGTCCGGGCCAAGGGGAGGGAGAGATTTGAAGTCACGTGGTCGCATCCAAAGCCACCCCAGAAAAACCGGTTCAAAACCGGTTGCAGAGAACCAGTCACCGGGAAGGTCATTCTGGGCCCGGGTCAGCCAGATGGCGTTCAAACATTTTGAACATTTGGCATGAAGCGTAGGAAGACCGCTTAGCTACCAAAAAAAAAAATGCAAAACGCGCGTATGTTTATTATGCCTGCAACTTTGTTGAGAGTTTGATGGATTGTTTATGATTTGCTAATTATTTATGATTCATGTTGAATGTTTATTATTTACGTTAATGATTGTTTATGCTTTTATTGTTGATGATTTGTGCTGTGTGCGAATTCCACAAGCCACGTCCCGCATGTTGTACGCACGGATTATTGTTCTGTGGGTATCCTTGTGTCTTTAAAACGGTGCTCGCCAACAGCCCCAAAAGGTCATCACGGCTGCCACAGGGGAGAGGAGGGGGGTGGAATTCTTCGTCTTGTGTGTGTATGCTGACCTTCTTTCGCACCGTACGTAGCCAACCGTGCCAATCGGAGGTGCGGAGGAAGCGCAACAAACTGAACACAAACAGCAGTTCTAAAGAGATGATTATTTAATGCTTCATCGCTCCAGCGGCTTCCTAATATCGAAAGAAGAGCGTTCCAGACGGCCGGTAAGCACCGTCTTTGTTCGATGGCAGCAGCCAAAAGCCGCTGCAACGATGACCGGAGTTCGTGTGACGATGGTTTATGCTCCTTGACGAGGTCAGCGAGGTGCTGTGGTTCATTTGTATGAGTGTGTGAGGAGTGGGGAGCGGTAGTCTAGTGGTTAGCGCACAGCGCTACGAACCCGGCCACCTGAGTTCCATTTCTGCTCACGGCTAACCAACATCAGTTGTAAAATATCCGAACCGGTCCAGGGGCTTCTCGTTGGTAGACTCCGCCTCTAATGGATACTGGGGGAGACAAAGGTGGCCGGGCATGACTCTGACTACAGCACCACCTCATAGGTTGTCACGCTGTGCTCGATTTCATTGGTACGACTCCCTAACAGCACTTGAGTCCGGCAGTTTGTGCAGTCGGCTACACGGGGCGATCTTTGTCAATGTCGCGTTCATTCGAAGAGTTACTTTTGGTGCCGGAGAGACGGCGAATCGCGTGCGACACCCGTTCAATAAGAGCCCTTCACACGCGGCAGGGGAACGTGTTAAGGCCCGGCCTAGGCCAATTTATCGGAATGTATAAAGTGTGATGAGATACGCGCACGCGCACGCACGCGCGCGCGCGCTGTGGCCGTGTTTTAAACTGCGCTCATTAATTTGCCTGCAACGATGTCGCCCGTCGCAGCGACCGGGTGGATTTTTTTGACGACCGGTTTGCTCACTCGCGCCGCCCTTCCACCTCCGAGGGTTCGTTCACGAGTGGTTGGCTCGGTGCTCGGACGAGGGTTGCGGCTGAACGCGACGATCGGTCCCGTTTGGCACGGTCCCACCCCCCCCCCACCCCGCACTGCACCATCCCCGTCCAATGGTCCTCCTCTTCGTAGCCCCGGCACCGAGGCTCCTCCGGTGCCCGGTGCAGTTGTACCGCCTGCGCACCGCCGATGGAGCGAGGCGTCTTGGTGGTGTCGCATGAGCAGTCCACGTGGCACGGTCCCCGCGACGATCCGGCGCTCGACGATTCGCTCCAGGGACTCGCTCGCCGGTTCGGTAGTCGCCTCCCTATCACTCTTCTATCGCTGCTGCTGATGCTGCTGCTGATGCTGCTGCTGATGCTGCTGCTGATGCTGCTGCTGATGCTGCTGCTGATGCTGCTGCTGCTGATGCTGCTGATGCTGCTGATGCTGCTGGTGCTGCTGATGCTGCTGGTGCTGCTGATGCTGCTGGTGCTGCTGATGCTGCTGCTGATGCTGCTGCTGATGCTGCTGCTGATGATGCTGCTGCTGATGCTGCTGATGCTGCTGATGCTGCTGATGCTGCTGGTGCTGCTGATGCTGCTGGTGCTGCTGATGCTGCTGGTGCTGCTGATGCTGCTGGTGCTGCTGATGCTGCTGGTGCTGCTGATGCTGCTACTACCACGGCTGCTGTTCCCGTGAACTTCGCTCATGGATTACGCTGCCCCCCCCCCCGCCCCGACAAGGCGCACCCGTCGTCACCAATGCGCCAGATCTCACCGCATCAACGACGCCCAGCAGGGTTCGAAACCCGGATTGTGGTCGCCCACTCGTAAGGGCGAACACCCTCGTGCCTAACTCGGCTTGCCGCAGGCTGCGTAGCGTCACTGAGCAGCGCGAGGCAGTGCAGCAACACGCGTTTGTTGTACTGCACTTCAATGCTCGCACGGTCCACGCTCATCAACCCGCATTGACCGGCGCGTTGAAGTGTGGTCAAGTGACCCTTGGGGAGGCCCTCATCCAGCAGTGGATTGACTCAAAGGGTCGCGCATGGACAAGAAACAAACCTGTGAACCGCGGTTTCACTCAGACCGTGTGAGGCAGCTGCCTCTTGCGTCGGCGCAAGTTACCGGTAGAATGAAGTCCACGTTTTTTTTGGGTCTAAAACATTCACGCACTTAGACTTTGCTGTTGTTGTTGTTATTGCTGTAACGAGGAAACAAAATATCGTAATCGCAAAACGTACGCACCCGGAGTGCACTCTACAAAGGCAGCCTCGTCGCACGCTGAGCACGCGGTGATCACACGTGTTTGCTGGGAACCCGCCTCCAGTAATCTGATCGGTGATCACAGAGGACGGAATCGCACTCCTCGTGTTGTATCCTGACGCCGCCAGTGGCAATGTTTACGAGGTGGGCACGGGCCCTGGTGAGAGGAACTAAATCCCCCCACCACCACCACCGCCCTCTCTCTTCCCAGTCCGAAGCTGCATCGCAGTTGCACCGCCTGCGCCCTCCGTAGCCACGCCGCCGCTCAACACTGACGCACGCGAATGGCTTCAGAGAGAAATTGGATGTCGGAGGCGACCCAATTGCTCTCGCCAATTCCAGCCGTTCGGTGTTCATGCGAGACACGCGTGTCAAAATTATTGTCGACTATGACCTTGATGGGTGCTGATTGTTGCAGGCCACTTGCCGTTTTGGGCCTTGGGTGCCTACTGTTTTCAGCAACTGCGTTAAACACAAACTAAAAACATCAATCGCTATCATGTGATGGAGCAAAGCCGTAAACGTCAGTGCAATTACTGAGCCAAAAATTTGAAATATGACGAGAAAGTTAACGAGTCATTGAATGAACTCCTCCTTCCCCTCTCCTCCTCCCTCCTCATCCATCCATCCTCCACCATCCCCCGCTCGCTTCCCAGTCGCAGGCAAAGACCCCAAGTGGACCCAGGGTCCGCGTTACAATGAAGCTCACGGAGTTCGAAGCGGCGCTGGCAAGTCACGGCTGCCGCGTCTCGCAGCAGCAGCATCGGCGGCGACGGCTGCGCAAGGCAGGCGCCGCTTATTACGCACGACATTCACAGCCGGCAGATGAGGCCAATTAAAGGTGCAAGATCTAGCGCCTCTCGGCAAAGGGGCTGCCGGCATGAATGTACAAAATTTACAGAGGCGACCGTCTCCGGATCGTCTCATTAAAACGAGGATGAATACGCGATTACATCCTGTGCACCAGCACGCTCACACTCGCGCGCGCCTCTCTCTCTCTCACGTCGGGGTTAACCCCTTCCCTGCGCGCTGCCTGGGAACACGTGTTCGGGTGCGTTTTGTTTAACACGGCGGGGAAACTCAAGAGACCGAATCAATTACAACTAAAGGGGACAGCAATGAAGGGAACGGAAATCAAGACGGACAATTTTGCACGAAGGTAAATAAGCTTTAAATAATACATTCCCCGGAATGTCAATAGCTACGTGCCTGTTAATTTTAGACTGATCACACCACCACCACCGCCGCCGCCACCATCATCATCATCAGTCGCTTGCCCCCGATATTGGATCGTAGCGGTCCCCACGAGACGCCGCCAGGGCGACTCTGAGCGCGCCTCCACTCCGTGCGCATACCTGGGGCGCGGGGTGCGACAGTAGTGGCCGCGCGGGGCGGGGGGGCAATGTCTAAGTCGCCCGACTCGAGTGACCCAAACGAGGGGAAAGTGGCCGAGCGTGCGCGGAGGGGGTTTGTGGGGTGGGAGGGGTGGGAGGTCCAGCTCCCCACTCTCCTCACGCTCTCCCCACGCTCCCCACTCTCCCCACGCTCTCCACGCTCCCCACGCTCCCCGCTCTCCCCACTCTCCCCACGCTCCCCCCGCTCTCCCCACGCTCCCCACTCTCCCCACGCTCTCCCCACGCTCCCCACTCTCCCCACGCTCTCCCCACGTTCCCCACTCTCCCCACGCTCCCCACTCTCCCCACGCTCCCCACTCTCCCCACGCTCCCCACTCTCCCCACGCTCCCCACTCTCCCCACGCTCCCCACTCTCCCCACGCTCCCCACTCTCCCCACGCTCTCCCCCACTCTCCCCACGCTCCCCACGCTCCCCACGCTCCCCACTCTCCCCACGCTCCCCACTCTCCCCACGCTCCCACGCTCCCCACTCTCCCCACGCTCTCCACTCTCCCCACGCTCTCTCCACGCTCCCCGCGCGCTCTCGGACCCTCGCTCGTCGCTCGCAAAGCGGGAGCCAGATCCGCCGCGACCTCTGGGCTCTCCCCTTGGCGAGGGCGAGACGGGCGTCGCAGGAAGCGGCCGAGTGTCGAGGCGAGGAAGCGCGGTGACCTTTTCATTACCCCGAGCGACTCAACGACACCCGCTTTGATTTGAGCAATGCGGCCGATATCAATTGTAGAGTAATATTGCATCTTGCTGAAACTGTCTTACCCTCCTCTCTCTGCACTGCAATCTAATTTCGCTGCCCAGGGCGCGGACTATTGATTGGCGGCGGTGCTGCTGCTGCTGCTGCTGCAGGTGCGGTCACTGCTTTCTTTGACGCACCAATCTAGTAAAACGTTACTGCTCTCTTTGTCATCCGATATGCGCTCGCCGTAGTGGCTGTTCGCCCTTTGTGTGTTTTTTACGCTCCGCTGTTTTGTTGCCACTTTGGTAGCGCGTCGCTTGCGAATGCCACCAATGGGAGACATCCGAGGAATGTGGAAATTTCCAACCGCTGGTTGAGTCGCCGCAGCCCGCCGTGATGAACACCGCCCCGTGCGACTTTAACGAGCTTGACAGGAGCTTTTTTGGTGCATTTGTAGTTAAAAAATAAATAAAACCATCACAAGCTGTGCTCAATCCACTGCTGGATGAAGGCCTCTCCAAGCTGACCACGATTTTGTTCAGCTTCTGCTTGCAATGTGTTCCCCCCCCCAGTTCTCCGTTGATGAAGACGTGTGTTATCATTGGCCTCTTACCCTGGTTAAATAATAGACATCGGAAATAAATATATGAATAGAACATCCGCAGCCTGCAGGCCACGCATGGTGGGTTAAAGTGTGGTTATTCCCGCCTCTTACAATATATATCTCAACTAAAACTTACAAAACATTTATATTTTACCAGGTAAGGCCCACTGAGCTGTATAGTTACTTGTCAGAAGCGACCTGGCCACAAATGATAGCTCAACGAAGTGGCTCATCGCGTGGAAATTGAGCAGCCCAAGACTGTAGACGCATCTTTCTAAATGTGGAGGGGAAAAAACGGAGGACCCGGAGAAAAATCCACGCGACTACAGGGAGAGAGAGACACCGCAGACTCCAAATATACAGCAGCAGGCGTCCAGGGTCGGGATCGAACCCACGACCCTCCTGTATATCAGGCGAGGTAGTTAACATCTCCTAGCCACCGTGATGATGATGAGAGAGAGAGACGCAAACTCCAAATATACAGCAGGCATCAGGGTCGGGATCGAACCCACGTCATCGTGTATACTAGGCGAGGTGGTTAACATCTCCTAGCCACCGTGATGATGATGAGAAAGAGAGACGCATACTCCAAATATACAGCAGGCGTCAGGGTCGGGATCGAGCCCACGTCCTCCTGTATACCAGACGAGATGGTTAACATCTCCTAGCCACCGTGATGATGATGAGAGAGACACGCAAACTCCAAATATACAGCAGGCATCAGGGTCCGGATCGAACCCACGTCATCCTGTATACCAGGCGAGGTAGTTAACATCTCTTAGCCACCGTGATGATGATGAGAGAGATAGAGAGACGCAAACTCCAAATATACAGCAGGCGTCAGGGTCGGGATCGAGCCCACGTCCTCCTGTATACCAGGCGAGGTGGTTAACATCTCCTAGCCACCGTGGCACCATATCTGACCAGCATGAAAGAGTAGGTCAAATACCCCGTAGGGTGTGGCTCTCCAGAGCTCTCTCTAGCTGAGGCCCCTTCAGGTAGCGGGAGGTGTGACCAAGCAGTTGCAGGGCTGCGCCTTTACCTCTTTAGTTTATTCACAGCCATCGCAAGTGGTCTATGGAGGATGCTCACCCGAGGCCTCTCACTTTGTTCTTTAACACAGAACGAGAGGGCATTTTTATCAATCCAGTTGGACCGTTGGCGCAGCTTTAAATTGCAAGGTCGTTACGTCAAATTACCATATTACGGTAATATTTTCCCGTGGGATTGAAGGCGATTCGCATGCGGGGGTTGGAGTCCGCGATACGACCTCGTTAAGTCGGGGACAAATGAACGCACTTAGCCGAAGACAGCGATATGGTAATTTTGCCTTTTAGAATGTGCTTTAAAGAGCTGAAAAGTGGAAGTTTGAGCTTTATTTAAGAAAGGCTATTTAATTTGTCCAAAAATCTATTTTGAAGCAGTTCATGCACGCACGCACTGACGGACACACACACACGCACGCATGTACATGTACAAAAAATGCACACACAGACACAGATCCCCCTTATAGCCTTAACAGACTGTTGGAGCAAGTGCTGTTAGTGAACGCCAATGAAGGTCAGAACGGCACACGAGGTGGTGGGTGGCGAGCACCACACCCAGCCGCCTTTGTCTCCCTCGTGACGATGTCTACGCACTGCATCGGTGCAGATTATCGTCACTTGCGTCGGTGGCTGTGAGCCGGGAATCGAACTCGGGTGACCGTGTTCGTAGCACAGCGTGCTCACCGAAACGCCACCACTCCCCACATGCACCGCACAAACGCCCAGTCGGCGTACCTGTCTAAGCGCTCTGTGTCCCACCCACGCTACTGCAGAGCAGGTCACCCAGCCTCCCACATCTACATAAACTGTGGAGGTGGAATGATGGCCTCGGCGGCTTGGGTTAAGGCGAGGACCAGCAGCAGAAAAGCACCCGAGTCGGGAATTGAACCTCGGCTCTACTTGCCGTGAGGCGCGGGTGTCGACACTGCCTCGCCCGCTATGGAATCGGTGCGAACGGCTCAACGGGACAATGGTCGAGAGTAGTGACGGAGTGGCAGCCTATGGATGGAACGGTGACAGAGACTAAACTAAAAACTATATATAGATGTTTTTATTATTATACCAGGTAAGGCCCACTGAGCTATGTAACTATATTCTTGGTTATTTCGGTAAAGTCACGTAGAAGGGAAATAATAAAATAAAATAATAATATTTTAATATTTCCCTTCTACGTGACTTTACCGAAAGAACCAATAATATGAATCCCTGCAGTCACGAAAGCTTAAATTCTATATAACTATGTTTCAGAAGCGAACTGGCCATAAATGATAGCTCAACTTTGTAGCTTATCATGTGGAAATCCAGAGCAGACAAAGACTCTAAACGCACGTTTCTAAGTGTGGAGGGAAAAAACTGGAGGACCCGGAGAAAAATCCACACGACCACGTGCAGCGAGGCACGCAAACTCCAAATATACAGCAGGCGTCTGGGTGGGTGAGATCGAACCCACGACATCCTGCATACCAGTCGAGGCAGTTAACATCTCGCAAACCAGAAAGCACAGCCACCACGGAGATGGAGCGATGGAATCAGTTTCTGCGCAGGCGTTGGGCGAATCGTTACATCGCAGCATCGATAGACATGGCGGCGACTTGGAGGAGGCCTTCATCCAGCAGTGGATTGAGGTTGGCCGCTGCTGGTGATGATGATGATGATCATGATATGAATTCAGGGGCTCAGTAGAGCAGCGAGCCGGTGAACCAGTCTAGGAGTCCCACTGGAAGTTCAGCTGCCGATCAAACCCCGGAGCTTTCGCGAGGTGACGAGCCCCCCCCCCCCCCGACAAGACAAATGGAGCTTGGCTTATCAGCGGGTTGTCTACACAGCGTTGCCTTTCGCACCAGCCGTGATAGCGTCAGCACGGGGCCGCGCCGGGATCATTAACTAACGACCCCCCAAGGGCGATGTCCTCAAAACATTACTCCCCCCCCCTCCTCCTCCTCTCCCGTAACAATTCCTGAGCCCCTGCGCCCTTCCCCACCCACCCACGCGATGCTGCTGCTGCTGCTGCTATTCGTGCGATGAGATAATTCGCGTAATGAGTCACCCAGCACTGTTCGCCACCGGCACCCATCCACCGTCCACTCAGTTCATTGTCACAATTTCTGGCGCTCGCGAGCCACTAAAGAGGACGTTCTTAATTGTTGTTGTTGTTGTTGTCCCCCCCCCCCATGTTATCCCTGATTGTGCCCCTCGGCGTCATTAGAGAAGCGATCCCATTCAGATCTCTCGCAGTGATGGGGAACGGCACGCGGAGGTGGATGTCGTAGAACAATCCCCGAAATCGCGTTAAGTGCCCTCTGTTCTTCACAATGTAAGGGGGCTAGTCTCAGAATATGTATTTATACTGAAGGAATCCGATAAGCTATAAAGCTCTTTTTCACAGATTTCCAGTAGGGGCGTGTAAGAACCGTACAACAACAAACAACACACAAACACATGATAGTAGCGTAAAGCACAAGACAGTAATTTATTGTCTGCAAAGTTTATCCATAGGACAACTACTGTTGACCTCACCTTCAAAGTGGTTGATTATTTTATCGACCCCGGAAGGATGATGGGCTGAGTGGACCTCCCCGGCCAGGATTTGACCTCGGGACCTTCCTCCGATGGCGAGCCGCTCGATCGCTCGCTCTACCACTGGTGGTGGCGTGGGGAGTTTTTTTTTTAATTATTATTATTCATTTCACGAACAAAGTATTTTAGTTAATTGTTCAAGTGGCGTGCCCCGAAGAACCATTAAGCTCGCTGATTGCAGTATTACGGAAGCATTCTCAAAGCATCAAACTATCGCGGGCGCGATAAATTGACTGAAACTCTTTAGCCTAATGAGAAGCCGAGCACTTAATTAAAGGCACCTTTTAGCAAAAAAAAAAAATCACAATTCATTTTTAATTTGATGTCGATATCCCATTACAGGGAGTCAATGCTAATTAAAAGCCGACACGTAACCCTCAGGTGACTCATCCGGGTGCCAAGAAACTTCGAGCAAATGCTCAATTGCATTTACCACGGCACGGGTGGATCCAGTGGGGTAGATGTTACTGTCGGCGAGTGCCTATTGCTACCAAATAGTCATAATTTGACACAATTTGGAATGCGTGCTGGGCACAGTTTCCGATCACTCTCTGCACGCGCGCGAGAGATGGAGAACGACTCAGAGGCGCGGGTAAACCCACGGACAAGTGCGAAAGCAGCCAGAAGTGTTGCCAAGAACAAATTGCCTAACCTCCGTGGTTCTACAATTGGGATGTTTTTTTTTGGCAATTCCATTAACGAGTGATGACACATGCGGGAGGTCCGTCGTGTACGGGGGGAGAAACACTCAGTCCCCACACACGATGAGAACAGAGACGGAAGCGAGCCCACTTGCTGCACTGCCACATTCCTGGCAATGTCTGGGGATGACGGGCGTCCAGCGTGCATGGGTAGGGAGGGAGTTTCACGGATCGGTGTCATCCGCCAAACCCTCGCCCACTCCACAGTGCTGGGTTGGCTGCAAGTGGGCGTCACTGCCCGCCTTTGTCTCCCCAACACTGGTGGTGATGGGCACGCGCGACCTCCAGCACGACCACCATTTCAAGCTCAGTTGATGCAACAGTCGTCCAGACTAGCTTTGTATAAACAAAACGTTTCCACTGCCTTCTTCTTGGTACTTTCGGTAAAGTCACGTAGAAGGTAAATTTTTTTAATAATAAAAAATAAAACATAATAAAATACAATTCTCACGACATTTCGGCCACAACTCAAGCAGCCGTCCTCAGGTGAAGAACAGGTCTGTCGGAAAGACAGCGTCTGAATGAACACCACCAAGCTTGGCAGCGTATATTTAAAAGAAGAAAAAGTTGCCACTGGCGATATGTTAGAAGGGATAGGGTATACGCAACTTGGGAGGTTGGGGATAGGAGGTTGTGATGGGTGGAACACGGGTGCAGGAGGAGGAGGAGGGCAGGTTACAGAGACGGGCATTGGAGTGGCATCCAGAGGTTCCTGACCAAGGGGAAGAGACGACCCAAAGCCCCAGGGCGATGCTGGTGGTGGAGATGATACCTACTGGTGGTGGTGATGCTACCACTGGTGGTGCTGCTGGTGCTGGTGGTGGTAGGGGCTACAGGACTTGAGCATTGTTGCGGTTGCACCCGATTCAAGAGCCGAATGGCTCACAGGGCTATACCTAATAAATTAACTTGAACTTGAAGAGTAAGGGAGCGATGGGGAGGCGCGGCTGGCACCAATGACATTTGCCGTGATGACGTCTCGACCGTGAACCAGACCTCTGCCCCTACCACCCTGCACCTATCCTCATCCATGGCCGTTTCCCAACTACACGCATGTCCCCTATACCCCACTGCCTATCATCCATGCTGCACCCATCAGACACCCTCACTCACCATCACACTCCACCTTATTCTGCCTTGCCTACCCCTGCAACATCAGCTCCATTGCCAGCCCAAATCCCTCCCTCTATTCCATCACATTCCTCACTGAACGCCGTCGGAATACATCTCATAGGGCGCTATATAAATGTGAAATAGAATCGAATCTGAACCAGGAGCCGAGCCCAGGCCATCTGAGATTGCAGCGCAGTGCGCTAATCACCGTGCCGTAGCCCACGCACACGTCCACGCACCCCGTGCGCGCATGAACGTGTGCATGAGTTAACATGCTAATGAGTTTAGTTTTTTTTTGGCTAAGAATAACCCGTGCCATATTTCACGGCTGTAAACTGTGCGCAGACAACGCGCGGGATACGTAAGGTCAGAGTGTTCGCCGCAAACACCAAGCGCCTAACTGCTGCGTCGAGCCATTAAGTCGGTGACTTTAGTTTGAGTCGCGATTTTATTTATTTCCGATTAAATACAATTCTCTCAGCGGTCAATTCCCTCTGATAAATCTGACGGCCTGTTCCTCGATCGCCACCCCACCGCCCCCCCCGGTGGCAGCGGCCAGCCGACGGGCACGACGGCGCTCGCTCGGTACAATCCATCGCCACGGGGCTTTCAAACGCCGAAAGAAAAAATAATGAATTTCGATTTAAAGCTTTCGTGACTGCAGGGATTCATCTTCTTGGTTCTTTCGGTAAAGTCACGTAGAATGGAAATAATAAAATAATAGAATAAAAAATAAAAAATAATAAAATAATTCTCACGACGTTTCGGCCACAACGCAAGCAGCCGTCCTCAGGTGAAGAACAGGTCTGTCGAGAAGACAGATGCATTTAGAACAGGTCTGTCGAGAAGACAGTCATTCAGACTCTGTCTTCTCGACAGACCTGTTCTTCACCTGAGGACGGCTGCTTGCGTTGTGGCTGAAACGTCGTGAGAATTATTTTATTATGTTTTATTTTAAATTCTATTATTTTATTATTTCCATTCTACGTGACTTTACCGAATGAACCAAGAAGATGAAAAAAGAATAATCATTGCACAACAACAATGCAAGCGAACGGTTTCCGCCGTGCGTTGCAGGCGAACGGTCGCTGTTGTTGCTGCTGCTGCTGCGGCGGCTCTAGCAGCGTCCTCTCTTGTCTTGGGAAAGAGCCCCGCGAGCCCCAGCCTCCGACGATTTATTCTCTGGTTATGGTTTTTATTTGTGTGTGTGTGTGCGCACAAAACGCCGAACGGTTCGTAGTTTACAAAATAAAGGGGGGAGCTGGGGAAAGGGACGGGGTTAGATCGCGTAAGTATGTGTCATTAGCCCGCCACCACCCGACACAGCCAATCAGTAAGGGTTGTCACGTGAAACAAAACGTGGCAATAAGCCATTGCTTCAGACCGCCCGGTGTGTTGGAAAGTAAATCCACAAAATGCACGTTTTGAGTACTGTGACGCAACACAAGCGTCCGTCATCAGGTGGGAAAGCAAGTCTTTCCCAAAACGTCGTGATTTATTTTATTTTCTACCTACGTGACTTTGCCGAAAGAACCAAAGAGTATGGATTCCTGCAGTCACGAAAGCTTCAAATCAAGATTGAACAATTCCTGTCACCAGCTCTGCAGAGCCTAGTGGTGGGAATTCAGAACCACAAAGTGTCTTCATACTGGAGGAATCCGGTGAGCTGTGAAGCTCTTTATTTCACAGATGTCCAGTAGGGGCGGGCAAGAACGTCACAACAACAATCGATACAAAACAGGATAGTGGTGCAAAGTACAAGAAAGGTGAACAAATCAATCAAACGCTTACAAATACAACTACCCAGGCAAAGCCCACTGAGCAATTAACTTATTTTTCAGAAGCGACCTGGCCACAAATGATAGCTCAACAAAGTGGCCCATCATTTGGACATTTATATCACCGAAATTATCTAAATAATCTCAATGCATGTTTCTAACTTCAGTGGGAGCGAATCAAATGCCCTTCCAGAGTAAACTAAATGCAGCAGATACGTTTTTGTTTTGTTTCGTTGAAGGAGAAGGATGTTAAACGTTTCACAGGCAAGATAAGTAACGTAAATGTATGATAGATAGCAGCAGGCTACTCGGAGGTAAAGTTAATAGGACGAATTAGAGAAAGGTCAAGTGAGATGTCTCGGACACGCAATGTGAAAAGAAGCGAGTGAATATGAATGTGTTTTGACTGAGAAAATTGCAGGTATACAAGAAGCCAGGGATTATAGCGAATTAAGCTACGCGAGCAAATTGGACAATCGGATGCAATTGTGAGCATCTCATAAAACGTGTTAGAGTTAATATCATGGACACGGCTAAATGGAAGGCAGGCCATGCGTGATTGCGGATGTCTTTGACAGAGGGCACGGCTCGTAGAGGGAGAGAGAGAGAGAGCGCAAAGAATATCTCTACGGGACAACCACTGTTGACATGCCCACAAAGTGGTGCTTTATCAACCGCGGAGGGATGACCGGCTGAGTCAACACCCCCCGGGCAGGATGTCAACTCGAAACCTTCCGATGGCGAGCCGCTTGCTCCGCCGTTGAGCAGCCACCTGGTAAGTAAATATATAGAGGCAATGGTAGAGGCGCGGCCCTGCAACTGCTGGTTCACGCCACTGGTGTGGGGGTGGAGGTTCACCCACGCTTTACCCCACCACACGTGACCTGCCAGTTGCAGAGCTGCCCCCCTTTGCCTCATTGTTAAACAGCCAATCGTAAAGCCCGGGTCTAGAGTCGGCTAAAGCAGGGCACCCTGAAAGTGTACATACTCTTAGTTCTTTCGGTAAAGTCACGTAGGTAAAAAATGAAATTAAAATTAATAAAAAATAAAAACAATAAAATCACGACGTTTCGGATGCAACACAAGCTTCCGTCTTCAGGTGAAACTGTCACAGCAAAAAAATCTGTATCAAGCTTCAAATCTAGAATTCACCCTGAAAGTGTTTTCTCTCTTCAACGAAGCAAACAACGACAGGACGGAATCTTCATCAGTCCAGTGGGACTGTTCCCTGCAGGCGTTTCAACCACGCGCTCAGTCACGTGACCGTTATCCGTAGCAATTTCTGGGCTGCCCCTTTGCTATGTCACGCTTCGTGCATTTGCATCGGGGGAATGCTGATGGTACTACGCGGTTGTGGAAATAGCTCTTGCGCGGCCGTGGCAATGACTCGCCCTTCAGGCACACTGCCTGCATCGTTTCCCACCTTTGATCGATGGCTCGTAGTGGCTTGCAGTGCCTCGCGCCGGCCAATTTGATATTGATATTCAAAATGCCGCGGTTCTCACAACCCATCTATCCCTGTAGCAGCAGCGGCGGCAGCAGCAGCAGCAGCCTGGGCAGCGTTCCCACAGCCGTGCCCTCCCTTCAACATCACCGCCCTAGTGGAAGATTATTTCTATGATCTGTGTTTTGATTTAGTGTGCTGATCTTAAAGGTGCATTGAAAAATGTTGATACTCCGACTGATGCTCCTGCTGTTGTGGAGTGACTCATGCAGCCAGCTATGGCTGCAGAGTTTGGTAGTACATGTTGTTTACGTCGTTTATTGTGAAAATTCGGTCACAGTTCCTATGATCACTGTTTTATTGCTTTTAAGGCTTTATTTTGGTGATTTTCGAAAAGTTTTATGGTTTGGCCATGTTTGTTTGTTGTAGTACAGCGTTAGACTGATGGCCTTAATCTAAGTTGTCTTGTGGTTGTTGTTGTTTGACTTGCATCCCACTGGGATTTTTGCACACAGTGTTGGTGTACGGTGCTTTTTCTGCAATATTTTGCTGTCTTTTCTTGGATTTTCTGTTTGCACTTAGTCACTTTAAGATGTTTTCTTGTTCATGTTTTTGTTTTCTGCTTGTTGCGGTTGCACCCGATTCAAGAGCCGAATGGCTCACAGGGCTATACCTAATAAATGAACTTGAACTCTTTAACTAACATTTTTTTCTATTCGAGTCATCTTTCCGCAACCCACCTCTCCAATCGTTTCACCCCGATCGCAGCTGCCTGCGCGGCGTGCCGCCAAACTCGGCGAAAGAGACGGAGGCGTGCTATCCCTCGCGATAGGAGAGAGGCCCGCGGGAATGGATATCATAGAGCTACGTCGGAGATCCATTCGTGTGACCCCATGACATAAATACTTTTTGGTTCTTTCCCTTGACATATGTTTACATGCCAGTGCCGTAGTCATCCTGAATCCATCACTTTGATGTGTATCTACCTCAGTTTTACGCAGCGTAGTTTTTTTAAAGCAATTTTGGGCGATTCAACTTTTCAGCGTGCTCATAATTTATTTATTAAATACTTGCCACGTTTGGTGTGCTGCTTTCGATTTACTTTGTCACGCGGTCGTTTCGCTCTGATGTCTCTACAGTTGCGGTTTTGCTCTTAGCTTCCTCGTCGTACTGGGCTGTCCTGTTCGTCTTTGTTTTTGTGGATCACTCAGGAAGTCACTCTCGCAAACGAAAACTCATATCCATCCTGACCTCTCGACCTCTCACACAGGTTGCACGAACCCACGTGCCGCTTTCACTTCTGCTCCGCACAGTAGGGGGGGAGGGGGTGCAACAACTCTCTCGCCAACGTTTGAATGCGATGGAATCGCTTTTGTTTTGCTTTTGGGTGCAGTCATCGGTGAACCGAGTTGCCGAACATTCGAGAAAGCTTCGCCGTACAGTTCCCTTGAGCCGGTGGTCTGGATAAGGCTGTGGAGCTTTTGTGCATGGAGCGCACAACGTTTGCGCATTAGTTGAATGCGCCTCTAAGTATATTTGTGTATGTTAGTGGGTGGGCGTTTCTTAGTGGGTGCGTGTATTTGTTAGTCTGTGTTTGTGTGTGAGTAGGGGAGCGGTGGGGTAGCAGTCAGCGCGCTGCGCTACGAACCCGTCGGCCCGAGTCCGATTCCCGCTCACGGCCAACACCGGTGACGATTCTCTGAATCGGTACCTGGGCCTCCCCTAGGTCGACTCGGTCTCAAATGAGTACCTGGTGTGATGTGTAAAAGCATTGCCACCAGGGAGACAAAGGCGGCCGGGCGTGGTGCTGGCCACCGACCCTCTTGTGTACCGTTCTGGCCTTCATAGGTGCTCGCTAACAGCACTTGCCCCAACAGTCTGTTAAGGCTATACGGGGGATCTTTGTCTTGAACAGGACGCCAAACAGAGCAAAAAAACATTGCCGCAAAATCACCGGAATTTTCGTATCGCCTGACGGCTAAAAATGTGTAAACAGTTCGGCCTGCTTATTTATTTATATAAGATGTATACACCGAGCAACTCAATTTGGCCGCGACAAGCTAGTTTACAATGAAACCCCGCGGGCTCGCGTTATATTTTAATATGTTTTCGGAAGAAAATTGTGGAATTGTGTTACCTTCATTCTATCCCAACCACGTGGCCACGCGTGTGCCATACATCTCTCATATTACAACGGCCCCTTCAGGATGGACCTGTTGGCTCGGTAAGTCCTGGTCGTAAGGGTTTTTTTTTCTCTTTCAATATTATTATTATATCAACGGGTTTATACAAGGTGGCTTTTATAAAGCGGCGGCGGCGCAGACACACGCCCGGTTTGTATATACAGGGGAGGAAGGACCCTGTTCGTTTCGTTTCATTATTGAAAAATCATCATGCAGGGGAGGGCCTTGCTAAGGTTGCTTGGCCCTGACGTTGTTTGTCGAGGCGATGGGTCGACTCCGCGTACGTCGATCAAGTGTCCCGTGTGGCTGCAGACGCGCGCGCGCGCTACGATTCTCTTAAGCGGTCGTGGGCCTCCCCTAGGTCGACTCAGCCTGAAATGAGTACCCGCTGTGGCGGCGTTAAACATCGGCGCTCGGGGAGGCAAAGGCGGCCGGGCGTGGTGTTGGCCACCCGCCCACTCGTGCGCCGTGCCGGCCTTCATAGGTGCTCGCTAACAGCACTTGCCCCAACAGTCTGTTAAGGCTACACGGAGGGGATGGGGGGGATGGAGTGGGGGAGGGATGGGGGGGATGGGGGGGGGATGGAGTGGGGGAGGGATGGGATGGATGGGGGGGAATGGGGGGGGTTGTTTTTTTTTTAGTGATGAGTGTGAGACTCAGGACCTCCTAGCAGCAGCTGCTGTTCGCCTCTGCTCGCCTCTGCTCGCCTCTGCCGGTGCGGCGGTCTCAGCTGCCCCCTTCTATTCGGCTGCCACGATGGCCCCCGTGTCCCCTTCGATGGGAACTTCAGCTCGGGGATAACTCCTTGTGACTGAGCGGCCTCGGCGCTGCAGACTCGGATAATTCTCCGTGCGTGACTCCCTTCCCCCTCGAGGCCAGCCCGCATGTACGACACGACATCAGTTGCGCGCTATTTCATTTGACGCGGACGTAACAATGTACGACGTTTTACAACACCCCCCTCCCCACCCCGTCCGTAAATTATTAGAAATAAACAACAAAAACAACAACAACAACAACAGTTGTTGGGCTCAGATCCAAATGGCCAATATGTCAAGCGGCAAGCAATAAATAGCACTGCCAGAGCTGTAATTGATAATGAATAAGAGTGTTCGGCGCGTCTCGAATCGAGCGAGGTTACACTTGGGAGGGAATTTCTCCGGTGAGCGACTGAGTTGGCAGACACGCCAATTTTGCGGATGGTAGCAGCAGCAGTAGCAGCAACATCGGTCGCATCGGACCTCCATAAACCTTTACGAGTCTGTAGAACCGCAGGAGAAGACGGAATGGCTTAATAAAAAAAGGCTCCCGATTGGGGCTCAAGATAGACACGAAAGAAATCAGTCACGTGCCGCGTGAGTACGCTACAAGACTGGTGATGTTTGTCGTACAGACACCGCTGGGATACTCAGCAGAGAATTGTCTGTGTGTCTACCTCGTGTGGAGACACAGCTGGTACACTCAGCAGAGGGTTGTCTGTGTGTGTGTGTGTCTACCACGTGGGGAGACACCGCTGGTACATTCAGCAGAGAATTGTGTGTGTGTGTCTACCTCGTGTGGAGACACAGCTGGTACACTCAGCAGAGGGTTGTCTCTGTGTGTGTGTGTGTCTACCACGTGGGGAGACACAGCTGGTACACTCAGCAGAGAATTGTGTGTGTGTGTCTACCTCGTGTGGAGACACAGCTGGTACACTCAGCAGAGGGTTGTCTGTGTGTGTCTACCTCGTGTGGAGACACAGCTGGTACACTCAGCAGAGGGTTGTCTCTGTGTGTGTGTGTGTCTACCTCGTGTGGAGACAAAGCTGGTACACTCAGCAGAGGGTTGTCTCTGTGTGTGTGTGTCTACCACGTGTGGAGACACCGCTGGTACACTCAGCAGAGGGTTGTCTCTGTGTGTGTGTGTCTACCTCGTGTGGAGACACAGCTGGTACACTCAGCAGAGGGTTGTCTCTGTGTGTGTGTGTGTACCTCGTGTGGAGACACCGCTGGTACACTCAGCAGAGGGTTGTCTCTGTGTGTGTTTGTCTACGACGTGTGGAGACACAGCTGGTACACTCAGCAGAGGGTTGTCTCTGTGTGTGTGTGTCTACCTCGTGTGGAGACACAGCTGGTACACTCAGCAGAGGGTTGTCTGTGTGTGTGTGTCTACCACGTGTGGAGACACCGCTGGTACACTCAGCAGAGGGTTGTCTCTGTGTGTGTGTGTCTACCTCGTGTGGAGACACCGCTGGTACACTCAGCAGAGGGTTGTCTCTGTGTGTGTGTGTCTACCTCGTGTGGAGACACCGCTGGTACACTCAGCAGAGGGTTGTCTCTGTGTGTGTGTGTCTACGACGTGTGGAGACACAGCTGGTACACTCAGCAGAGGGTTGTCTCTGTGTGTGTGTCTACCTCGCGGAGAGCGGTAGTGCAGTGGTTAGCGCGTTTCGCTACAAATCAGATTATTTGGACAGGTCCTGGGCATCCTCCCCTAGGTCGACTCAGCCTCAAACGATTCCCTGGTGCGGTGAGTCAACATCGCCACTCGGGAGACAAAGGCGGCCAAGCGTGGTGCTGGCCACCCACCCCCTCGTGTGCCGTGGCGACCTTCATTGGTGCAGCACTTGCCCCAACAGTCTGCTGAGGCTATACGTGTGATCGTTGTCTTTGTCTACCCAGGGCAGTTGAAATTAAAAAGGACCCGTAATGAAGATGATGAAATCTCGACGCGGATGAGATCATGGTGGGGACACTGAACTTCACAACGAAGCGAGACGCAGCAGCGACAGCGACGGAGGCGATGGAACGAGCAGAGGGACGTTGCTTCATCATTGCGCCGCTACTCGGCTCTTCGTTCGCGTGGCATTTCCACCACCACCACCACAACAACAACAAAGCAGCAAGAGGCTACAAGTGCGAGTTGATAGCAGGTCAGCCACTCTGCGACGTCAGGGCGTGGTGGTAGCCGAGTGGAAGTCACTCGCGGTCTTCCATCAGAGTGCGCGAAGTTGTCATGGGGTGTATGGGGGGTAGGGGGGGGGGCAGTCATCAGTGATGAGTACAGCTGATGGGTTTGCACCTCGCAAAGCGTTCGCAGTTCGCTTCCTGCTCTGCGACATCGTGGCTTAGCTAAAGCCCGGACATTGAGAAGGGAATTATAACGACACCTTGAAGGTGACAATGATAATTATCTACTTCCGTGTCGGGCAGCTTGTGTCACTCACAGCACCCCCCACCCCCCGGTGCTGGGATCACAGTGAGCGTTTCAAATCCATCGCGTATGAAATAAAATAGGCACGGTACAATACACGTGTAGTGACATAAGAAGGGAGGGGCTGCTGGGGGCTCTGGGTTCCCAGGTGGGTCCAGACGCTTAAGCCTCTGGGCGCCAGGCGTTGAGTTCCCAGGGGGTCCAGACGCTTAATCCCCTTGGCGCCGCCAAAGGGGGGGGCTGTGTGTGCTCTGTGGGATATCTGGGGGCGCACACGGCCCCACCCCTCGTTGTACCAGGCATAAAAGGAGAGCTCCCTGGACGATCGGGGCCCAGTTGTAACTCAAGACCCAAGACCCACGACCAGCCATCTGAAGACCCGGGGATGCTGTGAGAGCCAGCGCTGGGACTCTGGAACTCCCGACTCTACGACCTTGTGAGGGCGAGTTCCGGAGCGTAGCCAGAGTAGAGTATCTAGGCTGTGTAGCTAGGCTGTGTACCTAGGCTGTAACAGAGTATCAGGACTGTTGGACTGTTGGACTGTTGGAGTGTTGTATTGTAATAAAGAAGTTACCTCTACAAGTGTCTCCGGAACCTGTTACATTTGGCGTCAGAAGTGGCAATGGAGACAAGAAGTAAGCCACGTACCTTCAGTCCTGACGGCGATGTTGAGGAGCAAGCGGCGACGGGGCAGCCAACTCGGGCCGACAGCGACGCTGCACCGCCGGCTCAGCAGTCGTCCACCATACCTGCCGATCTTCCTCCAGCGTCGGGAGCAGCAATGGAGGAAACGCTGCTTCGCCTCACCGAGCTGCTCCACGCCACCGTCTCCATCCTGGACGACATGCGTCGCTCACAGGCGGAGACAGCAGGGAGAGAGGAGGCGCAGCGGCCGCACCATCCCGCCGGCTCCCACACAAAGATGGCGGCCGTTCCCGCCGCAAATACATCCGGGTGTGTCGTCACTTCTGCGGGGGGAGCAGTGGCCGCTGGGAGCGACGTCACTTCCGGGCCCAGCGTGGGCCAACCCGATGACGCCGCGTCATCAGCGCTGCGTCCCTCACCGCCGGGTGACAGCGCTGCGAACGCGAAGCCAGCTTCAGCCGGGTTGCCAGGCAACGAAAGCTTGGCTCACGTCCAGCAACGCCTGCCGGCACTCAAGGCATTTTCTTCAGAGGGGGGTGAGTGGGCAGCGTTCGAACGCCGGTTCGTCTCTCTTATAGAGACGTCCGGCTGGTCGGAGTATGAAGCGCTCCAAGGCCTCCCGGCCATGCTCGACGACGACTCCCTCGCAGCACTCCTTACTGTGCCACGCGCAAAACGTGCCACGCTCACGGATGCCCTTCATCAGATGCGGCTGATTTATGGACCCCCATCCGAAGCACGTCACCGCTTCGATGCGAGGAGGAAGAAGGCCTCCGAGTCGGCGATGGGGTACCGCAGCGCGCTGCTGGCCATGGCAAAGGTTGCCTACCCTCGCATGGATGAAGACGCTGTGGAGTCACTCGTGCTGCAGAAGCTCATGAGCTTGGCCCGCCAGCTTCGAGTTGCCATGCCGACAGCCGACGACGACGACGACTTCACGTCGCTACGTGCTGCCAGGTGCATCCAAGCACACCTACATTGCGATGAGGACACGACCATCGCCGCCTGCGCAGGCCCACCTGATGCACAAGCCTATGACGTGCATTCGGGGCCTCATCAGGCCTTCGCAGCAACAGAAAATCGCGGATCGTCCAACTGGCGATCCCAGCGAGATCACCACCAGCGGGACCGGCCAACCTCGCGCCAGGACGGAGCGTCCATCGTCTGCCACAACTGTGGCCTTCGGGGCCATGTGGCGTCCGGCTGCCGGGTCCCCCGACGCCGGACTTCAGGACCTCCGGCGCCTCGGCCACCACCGTATCCTCGGCATACCCAGGCGAGTCACGACACCTCGCACTCTCGGCCCCCACTTACAACAAGCACGCACCCTCACACCACACAGGGGGGTCATGCTTCTGAGGAGGGGGATTCGGGCCCATCATTGAACAACCGGGCGCTCGGACCGGGTCAATGGTCCGAGTTGGCCCATAGGGTCGTTGCCGCTGCGGCAGGGTCCTCTGCCGTAGTGGGTTCCATCGAGGGCGTTGATGTTCGTATGTTGATCGATACGGGTGCGTCGGCGACCATCATTTCAGACATAATTTATAACATTTTGCCCGATATATGCCGTCCCTTGCAGCCAGTTGATGTGCCATGCTATGCCGCAAATGGGGGTTCGTTGGGCATCACCGGACGGATCAATGCTCAGATCCGCATTGCTGACGTCCAATTAGTTGGGCCCATTTTGGTCTCATCAACCCTCGCCGTTCCGTGCCTCCTCGGAACAGATTTCTTGGGGAAGATGCCCATTAAAATTCTCATTAACAAAGGGTGTATTGAGCTCCCCTCCGGCCGACGCATGGCCTTCCTACCCACACCCACTCGGTTGCACTCCGCATCTACGACGGTGCAGGCGTTGGCGGCGTGCACAATTCACATTCCTCCTGGCTCTCAGATGTTAGTTCCCCTCCGGTTTCGTAAACCCCTTGATTACGACGCGTTCATGGGGGGTGCTGTGATCGGGCCTTCGCGTTCAGCTGAGCGGGTGTCGGACCTCGTGTGTGCACAAACGCTCGTGCGAAGCGACCACGACCCCTTTATCCAGGTCCTTAACGCGGGATTGGAAACGGCCGTTATCTGTCAGGGAATGGTGCTTGCTCACGCGACGCCAGCCCCGCCAGAAGATGTGATCGTGGGTCACGTAGGGGGCGAGTTCTCTTCCGTTGCCAAGCCAGGTCCTGACACAGGATGGCTCGACGCGCTTTGCTCCACTTCTGCCGATTTGTCACCATTACAACATGCTAAATTACGCACGCTGCTGAGCGATTTCGCCGACGTTTTCAGTCAAAGCAAATTCGACATTGGCTGCACTAAATTGCTAAGCCACCACATCGACACGGGTGATGCCGCTCCAATTCGTCAAAACCCATTCCGGTTGAGCCCGGCCGAAAAGGAACATGTACGGGTGGCCGTCAACGATATGTTGGCGGCCGATGTCATTGCGCCATCAAATAGCCCATGGGGGGCGCCGATCGTTCTTGTTAAGAAGCACGACGGGAGCCTCCGCTTTTGTGTTGACTTCAGGAAACTTAATAAGATTTCGGTGGCCGACGCCTACCCGCTTCCCAGGATGGACGAGTCGCTCGATGCCTTAGCAGGTGCGCATTACTTCTCCACCTTGGATCTCCTCTCGGGGTTTTGGCAGCTACCCCTTGATGACGCATCCAAACCAAAGACGGCCTTTCGCACGCCGCAGGGACTGTTCCAATTCAACAGACTTCCCATGGGTCTTCACTCGGCCCCGGCGACGTTCCAGCGCCTGATGGAGCTGGTCCTCGCTGGGCTCCAGTGGGATTCTTGCCTAATCTACCTCGACGATGTAATCGTGTTCAGCAAAACTTTTGATGAACACCTCACGCGATTGAAGGCAGTTTTCCTTAAAATGCGAGCGGCTAACCTCAAATTCAAACCGCAAAAATGCCACCTCATGAGGGATTCGGTTCGTTATTTGGGCCATATTGTCAGCCGCTCGGGAATTGCCACGGACCCCGAAAAGACAAATTGCGTGCGCTCATGGCCAACTCCTACCTCTGTTGGGGAGGTGCGGAGTTTTATCGGCTTCGCCTCATATTATCGACGATTTGTTGCGGGATTCGCATCTATTGCGAAGCCCCTCCACGCATTAACGGCCAAAGGGGTCAAATTCCGATGGGGAGAGTTAGAACAGGCATCATTCAATGCCGTCCGAAAAGCACTGGTCGATGCTCCTACCCTGTCTTATCCAGATTTTACCACTCCGTTCATTCTGGATACAGACGCCAGCAACACCGGAATTGGAGGGGTGCTGTCGCAAATTGTCAATGGAGTGGAGCGCGTCGTCGCCTATGGCAGCAGGGTGCTGTCGCCCGCGGAGCAACGTTACTGCGTGACGCGCCGCGAATTGCTTGCTATCGTTTTTTTCATAAAGCAGTACAGGCCATACGTGTATGGCAGGCATTTCACAGTACGCTCCGACCACGCGGCGCTACAATACGCCTTGCGAGTGGACCAACCATCTGGACAGCTCTCGCGTTGGCTCGAGATCCTCCAGGACTTTGCGTTCACTGTCATTTACCGCAAGGGGATTCAACACGGGAACGCCGACGGGTTGTCGCGACTGCCGAACAATGGGCGCTGTGCTTGTTTTTTGGGTGCGGGGCGTTGTAGGCAGCCTGACGGGGTACCGCCCCCATCCCTTGCGGCCGCGGCCGGGGATGGGGTCGGGGACCACGGGGCTCCCTCCACGCAAGTTCCGCAGGACGCATTGCTGGGCCTCGGGTTGGACGACTGGGGACGTCTTCAGATGGAAGACGTCTCCCTCCTCAAATTGAGACGCCGCGCTAGGGATGCCGAGGGTCACAGGGGGCAGGGGGGCCCCGTATCATATGTCATCCGGGAAGGCGTCCTCATGCATTGGGATGGGGGGTCCCAATCCCACACATTGGTGGTGCCCACCTCCCTGCGGGGGCGACTTGTGTGGGAAACCCACAGTCGCCTCTTGCACTTGGGTGTTCAGAAAACACTAGCTAAAATCCAATTGGAATTTTTCTGGCCGGGCATGGCAAACGATGTGGCTGACCTTGTGCAAGGTTGCACAGAATGTGCACGGCGGAAACCACCTGCTAGGCCGTCCTGCCCGCCGCTCCAATCCATTAAAGTTTCCCGGGTCAATGAGATCGTCGCATTGGATATTTTGGGTCCGTTTCCCGCTACTCCTCGGGGTAATAAGTACCTTTTGGTTGGGGTCGAATATTTTACCCGATGGGCCATGGCCTGGCCACTCCCCAACCAGTCTGCAGCAGCCATTACAGAGGCCTTTTTCCAGGGCTACGTCCTGGACAAGGGTGCTCCCGAACGCCTGCTGACCGACCAAGGGAAAAATTTCTCTTCCACCCTGTTGCGGGATGTGTGCAACCTGCTAGGGACACACAAAATTCGCACCTCGCCATATCACCCCCAGACTGACGGTATGGTCGAGCGATTACATAGGACACTTACCTCCATGCTAAGCCACCAGGTGTCTGAGTCACAGACTGATTGGGATCTCCACATACCTGGTGTCTTGGCCGCCTATAGAATGGCGCCCCATGCTGCCACGGGGTACTCGCCATTCTATCTAATGTATGGTAGGGAGGTTTGCCCCCCAATCGACGTACAATTGCACATTAAACAGCCCGCACCTAAGGCTAAGATTGCCGACCACATCCGTGCTAATGTGCGTCGTCTCGTAGATGCCCGGGAGGCTGCTCAAAATAACTCAGAAGCCCGTCAGCTTGCCAACGAGCGGTTGCGGAATCTCCGCACATCCCGCCACGTTTGGGTAGAAGGGGACCGCGCCTGGCTCCACTGCCCGCAGGTACCATTGGCTACTTCCTCAAAACTGCTTAAGCCTTGGAGAGGGCCGGTTGTTATTATTCGCGTTCTCCGCCCGCAGTGTGTCAGGATCCAGCATGGCAAGCGACGTTGGTTCGTGCACCCGTCACGTCTAAAACCTTACATTCAACCCTACACACCTCCTTCACATCTCCGGGGCCGAGAGCGCGACATGTCTGACGAGTCGCGCCGCGATGATGCTGCTTCTAACTCTCGGGCAGGTCCCGCTGCCCCGCCCTCAGGTGCCTTGGGAATGAAATCCGCCACGGCCGACCCAGCGGGAACAAGCTTGCCCGCGGGATCAGCGACCCAGGACACAAGCGCAACAGCGGGTCGTCGGTCCCCTCCTGCCTCCGTCGCGACCGATGGACCTGCCACTCGGACTCGCTCAAAACTCAAACGATTTTCATGACCCCCGCCCACGAACTCTCGTCCCAACGCGACGCCACTCACTTTTCCATCATGTATAGTGGGCGATTGGGGCGTGCGTTCATCCTGCATATATGTGTTTATACAGTGTTGTTCTGCATCGGTGACCACAGGAGGGGGAGAGGCGCTTTCTTCTCATTTTTTTTTCTTGATTTGTCACACACTCATTCTGATGGTTAACAAATAATTTCTTGTACAATTGTATTTTTTTTTGACAGCCGGGTCGGCTGGAGGCTACGTAGAGGGGGGTAATGTAGTGACATAAGAAGGGAGGGGCTGCTGGGGGCTCTGGGTTCCCAGGTGGGTCCAGACGCTTAAGCCTCTGGGCGCCAGGCGTTGAGTTCCCAGGGGGTCCAGACGCTTAATCCCCTTGGCGCCGCCAAAGGGGGGGGCTGTGTGTGCTCTGTGGGATATCTGGGGGCGCACACGGCCCCACCCCTCGTTGTACCAGGCATAAAAGGAGAGCTCCCTGGACGATCGGGGCCCAGTTGTAACTCAAGACCCAAGACCCACGACCAGCCATCTGAAGACCCGGGGATGCTGTGAGAGCCAGCGCTGGGACTCTGGAACTCCCGACTCTACGACCTTGTGAGGGCGAGTTCCGGAGCGTAGCCAGAGTAGAGTATCTAGGCTGTGTAGCTAGGCTGTGTACCTAGGCTGTAACAGAGTATCAGGACTGTTGGACTGTTGGACTGTTGGAGTGTTGTATTGTAATAAAGAAGTTACCTCTACAAGTGTCTCCGGAACCTGTTACACACGCGATACAATGCACGTGGTTCAATGCACACACACACACGCACACAGGCTGTACAATGCAGGACCTGTCGGCGTGCGGTGATAGCT
This sequence comes from Lampetra fluviatilis, assembly GCF_964198595.1. Taxonomy (NCBI): domain Eukaryota; kingdom Metazoa; phylum Chordata; class Hyperoartia; order Petromyzontiformes; family Petromyzontidae; genus Lampetra; species Lampetra fluviatilis. Next base: position 2,591,868 of record NC_136323.1, on the reverse strand, counting down.
GTAAGCTCATGTCACGGGCCCGGAGGAATACACATTTGTGCACCACAGCCAACGCTGCATCGCCAAACAATGTCGTTCAAAACAAGTTGCAGTGCGCTTTGCACGTGTGACGCAGCACAACGAAGGGAAAAGTATACGCATGGAGAAGTATCACGCTACAAACAGGACATACAGCACGTGGGATATCACGCGCATGAGCGTATGCGTTATGCAAGAAGGGCCATCGCCCGAAACGTCGAGAAATTATCTATTTTCTGAATTTTTTTTTTAAAGAATCATCAGAGCACCCATCGGTTGAACAGCCTTTCGCGACCAATATTATCGATAATAGAGGTGTGCTGGGTTCGATCGCGTAAAAATACTCTGGCCTGTCCGCCTGCTGATGCTGGTGGTTGTAATTACCGGTGAAACGTCACGCGACTCGAATTCTAAATGTCGTGGGGTTTACTCTCCAACACACAAGCGGTGTGCTGAACTAGTAACGGATTGGCCACGTTCTGTTTACGTGACAAACCTTTACGAATTGGCCGTGTCGGGTGGTGGCGGGTTTAACGTCACATTTAGATATTTACGCGATTTAACTCCATAAAACAAACCTCTGAAAGGGTACCTATTGCATACTTAAGGATGCTACGCTTTATATTTCCCCCCCCACGCCACCTTGTCCAAGACGTCGTGCCAGGTTGGAAGAGTAGGCCTAAAGCACCCTCGTGTGTGTGTACTGTGTGTGTGTGTACGCCACACACACACACAGTACACAACAGGGCGTGCTTGTGTGTACTGTGTCTGTGTACCCCCCCACACACAGTACACAACAGGGCGTGCTTGTGTGTACTGTGTGTGTGTACTGTGTGTGTGTACTGTGTGTGTGTGCTGTGTTTGTTTGTGTACTGTGTGTGTACTGTGAGTGTGTACTGTGAGTGTGTGTGTGTACTGTGTGTGTGTGTACTGTGTGTGTGTACTGTGTGTACTGTGTGTGTGTGCTGAGTAATATTTCACCACCGGGCAATCTCTCACAACAACCACTGCTTTCAGTGTAAATTACAACTCGCAATGCCACAAAGACAACGGCTACCCGTGTAGCCTTCACAGACTGTCGGGGCAAGTGCTTTTCGCGAGCACCTATGAAGACCGGGCCACGACACACCGCCACGCCCGACCGCCTTTGTCACCCTATCACTGATGTCTACACGCCGCAACCAGGTGCTCGTTTGAGGCTGAGCCGACCGGTCGCAGATACTCGCGCACAGCAGCCGGTGTGAGCGCAGCGCGTTCAGCGAAACGCGCTCGTGGTCACACACTGCCCCCTTAGCCCCACGAGTTGCAGGCATAGTTCGAATAGATGCAGGCTCGCTCGCTCGTACTGGCACGAGTGGTCATCATCATCATCGATAATAGTGATGCACGCGCTGGCCCCGTGTGTGTTAACCCCTTACACGCGGAGGAATAGCGTGGCACGCGCGCGCGCGCGTGTGTGTGATGCGCGCTGCACGTGTTGACTAGGAGCACACCTAGACTGTGTTAACACCACACACTGACACGCGAGAACTCTTCTACACACGCTGGCACGCACGCACGCACTGCCACACACACACTGACACACACACTGATACACACACTGACACACACACACACACTGCCATACACACACACTGCCACACACACACTGCCACACACACTGCCACACACACATACACACACTGCCACACACACATACACACACTGACACACACACACACACTGCCACACACACTGCCACACACACACACACTGCCACACGCACACACTGACACACACACTGACACACGCGATCAACAGTCACGCTCGCAAAACACATCACACGGCAACTACAAACACGTGTGATTGACACAAAGACAACACGCACAGCGAGAGGAGGGTGACACAGCGAGACACACACAGCGAGACACACACACAGCGAGACACACACACACAGCGAGACACACACACAGCAGACACACACACACAGCGAGACACACACACACAGCGAGACACACACACAGCGAGACACACACAGCGAGACACACACACAGCGAGACACACACACAGCGAGACACACACACACAGCGAGACACACACAGTGAGACACACACACAGCGAGACACACACACAGCGAGACACACACACACAGCGAGACACACACAGCGAGACACACACACAGCGAGACACACACACACAGCGAGACACACACACAGCGAGACACACACACAGCGAGACACACACACAGCGAGACACACACACAGCGAGACACACACAGCGAGACACACACACAGCGAGACACACACACACAGCGAGACACACACAGCGAGACACACACAGCGAGACACACACACAGCGAGACACACACAGCGAGACACACACACAGCGAGACACACACACACAGCGAGACACACACACAGCGAGACACACACACACACAGCGAGACACACACACAGCAGACACACACAGCGAGACACACACACACACAGCGAGACACACACACAGCAGACACACACAGCGAGACACACACACAGCAGACACACACACAGCGAGACACACACACACAGCAGACACACACACAGCGAGACACACACACAGCGAGACACACACACAGCGAGACACACACACACACAGCGAGACACACACACAGCAGACACACACACAGCGAGACACACACACAGCGAGACACACACACAGCGAGACACACACACACACACAGCGAGACACACACACACAGCAGACACACACACAGCGAGACACACAAACAGCGAGACACACAGCGAGACACACACACACAGCAGACACACACACAGCGAGACACACAAACAGCGAGACACACACACAGCACACACACACACAGCGAGACACACACACAGCGAGACACACACACACACAGCGAGACACACACACACACAGCAGACACACACACAGCAGACACACACACACACAGCGAGACACACACACAGCGAGACACACACACACACAGCGAGACACACACACAGCGAGACACACACACAGCACACACACACACAGCACACACACACACAGCAGACACACACACACACAGCAGACACACACACAGCAGACACACACACACACAGCGAGACACACACACAGCGAGACACACACACAGCACACACACACACAGCACACACACACACACAGCGAGACACACACACACACAGCGAGACACACACACAGCGAGACACACACAGCAAACACACACACAGCGAGACACACACACAGCGAGACACACACACAGCGAGACACACACACACACAGCGAGACACACACACAGCACACACACACACAGCACACAGTGAGACACACACACAGCACACACACACACAGCGAGACACACACACACACAGCGAGACACACACACAGCGAGACACACACAGCGAGACACACACACAGCACACACACACACAGCGAGACACACACACACACAGCGAGACACACACACACACAGCGAGACACACACAGCAAACACACACACAGCGAGACACACACAGCAGACACACACACACACAGCGAGACACACACACACACAGCGAGACACACACACAGCGAGACACACACAGCAAACACACACACAGCGAGACACACACACAGCGAGACACACACAGCGAGACACACACACAGCGAGACACACACACAGCGAGACACACACAGCGAGACACACACAGCGAGACACACACACAGCGAGACACACACACAGCGAGACACACACACAGCGAGACACACACACAGCGAGACACACACACAGCGAGACACACACAGCGAGACACACACACACACAGCGAGACACACACACAGCACACACACACACAGCGAGACACACACACAGCGAGACACACACACAGCGAGACACACACACAGCGAGACACACACAGCGAGACACACACACACACAGCGAGACACACACACAGCGAGACACACACACAGCGAGACACACACACAGCGAGACACACACACAGCACACACACACACAGCGAGACACACACACAGCGAGACACACACACAGCGAGACACACACACAGCGAGACACACACAGCGAGACACACACACACACAGCGAGACACACACACAGCGAGACACACACACAGCGAGACACACACACAGCGAGACACACACACAGCACACACACACACAGCGAGACACACACACAGCGAGACACACACACAGCGAGACACACACACACAGTGAGACACACACACAGCGAGACACACACACAGCACACACACACACAGCGAGACACACACACAGCACACACACACACAGCGAGACACACACACAGCGAGACACACACACAGCGAGACACACACACAGCGAGACACACACACAGCGAGACACACACACAGCGAGACACACACACACACACAGCGAGACACACACACACAGCAGACACACACACAGCAGACACACACACACAGCGAGACACACACACAGCGAGACACACACACAGCGAGACACACAGCGAGACACACACACACAACGAGACACACACACAGCGAGACACACACACAGCAGACACACACACACAGCGAGACACACACACAGCGAGACACACACACAGCGAGACACACACACACAGTGAGACACACACACAGCGAGACACACACACAGCACACACACACACAGCGAGACACACACACAGCACACACACACACAGCGAGACACACACACAGCGAGACACACACACAGCGAGACACACACACAGCGAGACACACACACACACACAGCGAGACACACACACACAGCAGACACACACACAGCAGACACACACACAGCGAGACACACGCTCACACAGCAGACACACACACAGCAGACACACACACACAGCGAGACACACACACAGCGAGACACACACACAGCGAGACACACAGCGAGACACACACACACAACGAGACACACACACAGCGAGACACACACACAGCAGACACACACACACAGCGAGACACACACACAGCGAGACACACACACAGCGAGACACACAGCGAGACACACACACACAGCGAGACACACACACACAGCGAGACACACACACAGCGAGACACACACACACAGCGAGAGGAGGGTGACGGTGAGACGCACAGCCAGAGACACCGCGAGACGCAGACAGAGACGCGTCGGCGGCTCGCTCACCCAGCTTGGCCCTCGCCTGCTCCAGCTTCCTGATCTGATGCTCCACGAAGAGCATCGCTCCCAGCAGCAGAAGCGCCGCCAGGAGACCGAATCGCCCGGGCATGACGACCCCCTCGAGCCTCAGCGGGAGCAGCCGCTAGCAGCAGCGGCCGCAGCAGTCACGGCGAGCGGGAACGGATGCTGCTGCTACTGCTGCTGCTGATGATGATGGTGATGGTACTGCTGCTTGCTTGCCACTGCTGATGCTGCTGCTGATGCTGCTGTTGGACGTGGTGGCGGCGTCGGTGGTGGAGGTAAAGGGAGGAGACGGAAGGGGGAAGCTAACGCCGGGAATTTTTTTTTAGAACGAGCGAGATAGACCCGCGTTTAAAAATTACATACAAACAAAATATTGCCAGCACGTGTGCGTGTCTGCGCGCGCGCGCACGACCGAAGAGAACATGTGTTCATTGGCCTGGCTCCGTGTGGAGTGCTTCCTGCTCCGCGTCGTGGTGGTGGTGGTGTATTATATGACGAGAACTGCGCTGTGTATGACTTAAAAGCTGCTACGCTAGACTCGTGCGATTGCCTTGTTACGATTGAGCGCTGGCTAGTACACTGAGAGACAGAGAGAGGTGGGGGGGGGGGGAGAGCGGGTGAGAGGGAGGGAGAGCGAGAGAGCGAGCAGAGGGAGGGATCTGAACGGCACACACACACACCTGTCCCGAAGCAGACTGCTTCTCGCTGCCTCCCCGTCATCCCTGTCGCACCCCCTATCACTGCCTACCCACACCGCCAGCGCCATTCGCACGCAGCCTCAACTCACCGGCTCACTCATTCACTCGCTCATTCACGCACTCACTATACACCCAACTCAACCAACTGGCTCACTCACACCACTCAACCGACTCATCCGCAAAATCACTTTCACGCCAAGCTCACCCACCCACCCACCCACCATCCTCCACTCTCGTTTGCGCACTCATCCACTCGCCCACGCACCTCGCCGACTCACTCAACCACTCACTCGCCCACCCACTCACCCACACACTAACCCACCCACTCGCCTACGCACCTCGCCGACTCACTCACCCACCCACTCGCCCACCCACTCACCCATCCACTCGCCCACGCACCTCGCCGACTCACTCGCCCACGCGCCTCGCCGACTCACTCACCCACCCACTCGCCCACCCACTCACCCATCCACTCGCCCACGCACCTCACCGACTCACTCACCCACCCACTCGCCCACCCACTCACCCATCCACTCGCCCACGCACCTCGCCGACCCACGCGCCCCGCCGACTCACTCACCCACTCACCCACCCACTCACCCACCCACTCGCCCACGCACCTCGCCGACTCACTCACCCACCCACTCGCCCACCCACTCACCCACCCACTGATCTTCCCCCGTATCTGAGACACCCTCGAGTCACACTGCTGCTGCTGCTGCTACTGCTGCTGTTGTTGTTTTTCTTCTTCCCGAATGTTGACGAATTTTAGCCGACAAACCCGGGGCGTTTGAATAATTCAAGCGATTTAATTCCCTCGTGCGTAATATTTGAACGACCCTTCAAGGTGCCCTCACGTCGCGCCAGTCGTTCTATAAACCCCATAGAGAATCACCGCTTGATATACACACACACACAACATTAATCCCGCGAGCCGGATACCCACATCGCAGTGGACATTGACAGCGAGTCGGGAATGCGTCTGCTTCGTACAGAGGCGTAGCTAGGGGGGGCAGGGGGGTACATATGTCCCCGGGCGCCAAGGTAAAGGGGCGCCAAAATGAGGCTTACAACGTTACATTATAACTTATTACGGCGGTCGCGGCAGCCTGAAATTACTGCACAAATCTGCACCTCAACCTAAAAGTTTATATATCCCGCCACACACAGCCTACATGTCATGTAATTACATTTTGGTACGCGTGCCTATTAAGAACTTACATGGAAGAACGCCCCAAACAACAGACAGGCGCAGTCTTTCAGCCTTAGTCACTGGCCTGTTTTTTGGTGGCAGAAACTACGACGGCCTGAAACACGCTGGAGTGCACGATCAGTAGCTGTTAAAGCTATCTATGAAGGACTGTATGAACTAGTAGGGCTGCTAGACAAATTATCGGATGATATAACTATGACGCCTGAAACCAGAAGTGATGCAGAACAGTTACAGGCATGCGTATTAAATTTTAACTTCATAGTTTTATTACATTCCTGGAATGTCATTCTTGGAAAAATTGATCGTGTTCAGAAGCGCTTACAGGATCCTACTATGAATTTCAAGGAAGCAACAACTGATCTTACATCTTTGGAGCATGAATTTGTCAAGCTTCGTGATGATTTGAGCCAAGTTGCTGTAGAAAACTCAAAAACAAGATGCACAGCCTGGGGGATCGATGTGGACAGAAGAATTAGGCGACGTCGGAAGATGCCAGGAGAACTGGCAAGAAATGCAGGACTTTCAGCAGAAGAAGAAATTGTGCGCGTTATGAAGAGCGTATTTGATCGACTTCAACAGGAGATGTCAACACGGTTTTTACGACTAAAAAACCTGAACACAAAATTTGGATTTTTGCTGGACGTCAAAACTCTTCTATCCGACACAGATGTCGATGCAATTCGTCGAAATTGCACAGATTTTGGAAATTTCCATGACACCGACATCAATGGCCACGAACTTTTCACAGAAATTGGTGATTGCAAAATGCTGCTCAGTAACCGGAATGAAGTTCTACCAGAAACTCCTTTGGATCTTCTTAGTTTTATTGTGTTTTATGGAGACGACATATTTCCGAATTTGCGAATTTCACTGCAAATTTTTATTAACAATAACATAATCAACGTTTTTTGGGTTTAGATCGCGTTATTTATAAATGTGTCGTAACCCTCCACCACCCGACACGGCCAATCAGTAAAAAAGTGTCACGTTGACAAAAGACAAATTAGTTCACTGCTTTAGCCCACCGGTGTGTTGAAGCGTGAAACCACAACATTTACAATTTTTGAGTACGACGTTTCGCTGGTAATTGCATCCAGCATCATCGGGCAATTGGCCAGAATGGTGAGGCTCTGCTGTGTCTCCCGATGATGCTGGATGCAATTACCAGCGAAACGTCGTACTCAAATTGTAAATGTTGTGGTTTCGCGCTTCAACACACCGGTGGGCTAAAGCAGTGAACTAATTTGTCTTTTGTCAACGTGACACTTTTTTACTGATTGGCCGTGGCGGGTGGTGGAGGGTTACGACAGATTTATAAATAACGCGATCTAAACCCAAAAAAACGTTGATTATGAATAATATTGGTCGCGAAAGCCTGCTACGTGTTAAACTTAACAATAACAGTTTCAATTGCACGCTGTGAGCGGTCGTTCAGCAAATTGAAACTTATTTTGTCGTATTTGCAGCTTCAATGGGACAAGATCGTCTCAGCGATCTTGCTCTTCTTAGCGTTGAAAGAGAAACATTGGAAAAAACTGATTTTGATTACGTGATTGACCAGTTTGCGACAGTGAAATCAAGAAAAATGAATCTTTTGTAGACTATGTCAACCAGTCTACGACAGTGACTGAGTGAGCCATGTAATATAATTTATATAAATTTGCTTCTTTAAATACAATGTTTCATTACAATTTAAATTGTTATTCCTTATTCGATGTAATAGGAAAATGTGATTAAAGGGGGGGGGGGGGGCGCCAATTTTATAGTTCGTCCCCGGGCGCAAAATATCCTAGCTACGCCTCTGGCCTCGTAGCGCACGCTACACGTGGCCCAGAAGTGAATTGGGGTAGCGACATTGTCTCTCGCCGCGCGCTGACAACGGTCACGTTTGTGGCGCTTGCGATGCCGCTTTGCCTGCAGGATCGAGAGGCGCTACGGCTGCTGCTGCTGCTACTGCAGTTGGGTTCAGGAGCAGGGCAACGGGACCAGCAGCTTGGAGTGGGAAATGAAAGGAGAAAGCTCTGAAGTTTGGACGTTGGGACGAACTTTTAACGCTGCCATCCCTCTGGTCTTCGCGCATGATTGTTTCGCAAGTGACTACATCACATTTATCCCCCCCCCCGCCCCCCCCCCGTCTATTTAAGACCGAGGATTGATCCATAATGCCTGGCTGTCGCCTGATGATGCTCGTTGTTGTAACTACCGGCGAAACGTCACGGTATTCGGAATGTAAATGTTGTCGCGGGTTTACTCTCCAACGCACAACCGGCGTTTGCCGAGCCAGTAACGACTTGGCGCACGCGTTCTGTTTACGCGACAAGCCTTGCTAATTGGCTGTGTCGGGTGGTGGCGGGTTTAACGACACATTTTTTTTCACGTGTTCTAACCCCTCCCCCCCCCAAAATAAAAACCTCCATTACGATTTTTTTTAAGAGTTCGCCAATCGCGAGGAAGATCAACACCGAATGTTCGATACGAATGGCGAAGGCGTAAAGAGCGATGCTCGGAAGAGATGGCGCCATCGATCGATTGATTGAAGGTGCTCAACGTAACGCAGTCAGTTCCTTCAACGGAAACTCAACGTCAAGGTTGCTGAGCACAGACCCAAAGCCCCAAAATCGTCAAGAATCTAGCAACGAAGAGCTCTGTCAAAGTCGTAATCGGTAAGGGTTTAACAGGTTTTTTTTATTGAGCGAAGTGAAAGAGACAATGATGATGATGGTGGGACGAGGGGATTCCAAAGTGGAGCAGTGGGAGGGAAGAAGCAGACATAGAAGTGGTGTGACCTGCGGTGTGGTGAGCGGGTGGGTGAGTGGGTAGCTGAGTGGTGAGTGGGTAGGTGAGTGAGTAGGTGAGTGGTTTAGTGGCTGGGTGAGTGAGTCGGTGAGTGGTTGAGTGGGTGGGTCAGTGGTTAGGTGAGTGGCTGAGTGGATGAGTGGGTAGGTGAGCTAATGAGCGAGTTGTTGTGACCTACAGTAGTGGTGCTTTAACACGGTGTGGAGGAGTTGAAACAATGGTCGTGCCCAATTCACGTTGAGGGTTAAAGCCAGGGGGGTGCAGTGGGGGAGGGGGGCTCGTGGGAGTCCCACAGAGGAAACCGTAGCAGCTCGACGACTTTCATCGCTAAGTGGCTTTCCCTGCATCTCCACGTGTGATAGAGAGCCATGTACAGGTCCGGGGAGCTGTCAACAGGACTTAGGAGGCATACGACCTCCCCCCTTAGGTGTGTCCTCATTAGCGTGCCCGCCGCTGCGACGCATCGGGGCATCGGTTCCAAGCGTGTCCAACCCGAGCCACTGCACGTGGCCTCACGGTCGGCTCGATGGCTCAGAGAGTCACCGAGGTAGCACCCCAGAAGAGAGAGAGGCTGGGGTCAACCCCAGGAAATCGCCGCGATTATTTTTTCCACTCGACCAAATCATATTGCTTTGTGCAGTGTGCACGTGCACACGTGCACACGTGCTGACCTCATGTCAGTCCACTGCTGGACGAGGTTTTTGTTCCACGCCACGATGTTTGGCCGTTCTTCGCCCCGGTCGTTGCGGGTTAGTGAAGGCAGGGAGCATAGATATTAGGAGCACAGTACAATACAACGATGTGTACTTGTCGTTCAGGTCAAAGTGCTGATGCCGGCACTGCTGATGTTCCTAGGTTCAATTCTGGGTCTCAGACGCCTGTAATAAAACCGAGTTCTCAAGTGTAGCGAGTGTATGGTCACAGCCCGGTCACCAATGACACATCGCATTAAATTTGGTCCCGCATTCAATTTGTCTCGAATTTCCGAGCTCTGACGATTAACGTAACCCAGTTTCGCTCACGCGACGAACATTATTGTCATTGCAAAAGCGAGCGCGGTTAGACAAGTGCTGTCCATCGCTATGTGGATGAAGAGGTCAATTTGAAGGCAAGGGATCTCAGCGGTGGCTCTGTGATATCCACTTATGTGGGCCGTTCTCGAACACGGAGGGTGGTTGCTCTTGCCCTGCCGGAGATCTGCATGGATTCCTCGTCCCGCGTGATGGCACAATCGGGCAACCCGAGAAAATCTTGATTTGAAGCTTTCGTGACTGCAGGAATCCATACTCTTTGGCTCTTTGGGTAAAGTCACGTGGGTAGAAAATACAACAAAATAAATCACGACGTTTCGGGCGCAACACAAGCGTCCGTCATCAGGTGGGAAAGCATGGCCTGCTGCTGATGCAGACTGTTTAAAAGGTTTGAAATGGGTGTAGCCCAAGGGTTATAAAAGAGTGGCTGGGTCTAGTGATGTTAATGTGAGAGATTACCGTGTAACTGGGTACGGAAGTGGCTATGTTAATGTAACCCGAGCTAAAATTGTTAAAAAGTCACGAGAAAAAAAAATAAAAGCCTCCCTAGAAGGCATTATATATATTGCACCAGAATCACGTGGTCTTTTTACGTGCGTCTCTTGCTGGTTCTTGCCAGTCACAATTCCGTAAATTGCGCGTCTGCAGGAAAATGAGCGCCAATTAATCTTCGTCTTTGTCACAATCACAATGATCCTCTGAGCGTGAGAGTGAGCGCGCGTGATTAATTATGCACAGGCATGTAGAGACAGAGAGAGAGAAATATTCGGGCTTGTTATTACGAAAGTGGATGAAATATCACCTTACCGTAATTTCATTTGCACCAATGTGCGGGAAATGAATATCCTCAAAGTAATGTTTCGTCAGTTTCATGAAAATTATTCTTATATGCACATATACAGGAGTTGTGTGGTTTTTTTCTAATTTAATGTAAACAGCGGATAATTTGTCAAGCTGTGATAACCATCAGATGCCGTTTGGGACGAATGCGATGGTGAGCCATTCTTTGCAGGGCAAAAATCCATCAAGCGGACGTGACGTACGTTTATTGTGTTGAGAAATGAGGCAATTGTGTATATTGCAATTGTGTGTAAAGCAAGTGTGTGTATAATAAAATTGTGTATAAATCAATTGTGTATAAAGAAATTATTGATAATGAAATTGTGTATAACGTAATCGTGTATAAATCAATTGTGTATAAAGAAAGTGTGCATAATGTAAGTTTGTATAAAGTAATTGTGTATAAGTACACTGTGTATAAAGTAATTATGTATAAAGTAAATGTGTATAATGCAATTGTGCATAAAGCAATTGTGTATTAAGCAATTGTGTATAAATCGAGTGTGCATTATGCAAGTGTGTGTAAAGCAATTGTGTATAATGTAAGTGTGTGTAAAGCAAGTGTGTATAAAGCAATTGTGTATTAGGCAATTGTGTATAAATCGAGTGTGTATAATGCAAGTGTGTGTAAAGCAAGTGTCTATAATGCAAGTGTGCTGGGTGAGAATGCAAAGGTGCATGTGATTCACGTGATTGCGTTTGCCAGGAGTGCCACAATTCATCTCACGCGGAACCACGCAAATTAATAAGCCGCTCTCGCTCGAACATCCTGACTTTCTCTCTCCGGCGGAGGCTTATTGATGCATGTGACAGGTAAATTTGTTTTGGCAATGTCGGGTGGCGGAAGGATTCATGACACAAATTATGCCACATCATTACGTGGCCTAACTAAAAAAAAAATAACCCAATCCGGGGTGGTTTTTTTGGTTGTGTTCGAGGCCGTGTTTGATGCGGTTCCGCTTGGCCACTCAACGTTTCAGTCCCCCAGGGACAGATCCACCGCTTACGCTCTCGCGCGCCCCCAACAAGAGCGCACGGAACGTAACCCACCCCCCCCCCCACCACTCTGACGATGGCTTGAGACAGCCTTCATCCAGCAGTGGATCGGGGCGCGTCGAACATGGCCCAGTGGCAGCTTGTTTCGGTATGTCGCCTGGTCCGACTCTGGCACGTTGCCCTGGTTAACACTGTGGTGCGGCATTAACCAGAACAATCTTTTGTTTAATATAAACTACACGCCGTCTCCTTCACACAATGGAAGCAAAAAGAAAACCCCTTGCCATCATTCGCAACTCGCACCAGTGTCGAATTCTCCAGGACAATGCCGTTCGCACATTCGTCACGTCGTACTGCACAGGGACAGCTGCTGCTGGGGGTGCCCTTTCGAGCGCAATTCACTCGTCGCGTGTAAAGTGCTCAGAGGCGCTCAGGCGTAATAGGCGCTCGATCCTATTGTAAAGCTGCCGCTGCTGATGGTGATGACGACGATGATGATGATATGCCCCATATGCCAAAGCCAAATACTCTTCATAATAGAGGGGGTGGTGGGGTTTGTGTCGTTAAACCCGCCACCACCCGACACAGCCAATTAGTAATGTTTGTCACGTCAACAAAACATCGCGATACGTTACTAGTCCATCACACCGGTGTGTTCGAGAGTAAACCCACAACATTTACAAATAGTCTTCCTACTCAAATAAGCGTTGCCCAATACTCTTCTCCATTGGCAGTGCTGATCGTTCGTTCGTTTCTCAGTGCGCTTGTCCTGGTGAGGGTCGCGGCTGCAGCATGTTGAGTAGGTCGGTCCAGACTTCTCTTTCCCTGGCGACAAGACTCAGACTTCAGCTCTTCCTGGTGAATTCCCAGGCGTTCCCAGGCCAGCCGAGTGACAGTGTCCCACCAGCGTGTCTTGGGCCGGCTCCGGGGTCATCACCCAGTGGGACGTGCTGTGCGGTCGAGTCCCAGGGGGAGTCGATCAGGGGGCATCCTTACCCGGTGCCCGCACCAACTCAACTGGCTCCTCTCGATCCGAAGAAGCAGCATCTCGGCTCTGAGGCTCTTCCGGATTACCGAGCTCCTCACCCGATCACGGAGAGTGAGCCCGGCAACCCTGCGGAGAAAAACCTCATTTCGGCCTGTTGTTCTTTCGATCTCATCCTTTCGAACATTAGCAAAAGCTCATGACCATAGGTGGGAATGTAGATCGACCTGTAAACCGAGAGCTTTGTTCGAGAACTCAGCTCCCACTTCACTACCACGGAACGGTGCAGTGCCCGCAACACCGCAGACGCCGCACCGATCCACCAGAGGATCCCCCGCTTTCACTTACCATAACTCGTGAAAGAAACCCCGAGGTGCTTAAACTCCTCCACTAAGGGCAGCTGTTCCCCCCTCACCTGGAGAGCACAATCCATCGTCTCCCGCGAGTGAACCACGACCTCAGATTTGGAGGTGCTGATCCTAATCCCAGCCGCTTCACACTCGGCATTAAACCGTTCAAGTGCAGGCTGGAGATCACAGACTGACGAGGCAAAGAGGCCACCTCTATACCTCCATACTGGATACTCTCCATACCTTGGCTGAGCCTTGATATCCTGTCCATGAAAATCACAAACAGGAGTGGAAAGAAGTAAACCCGTAAAAACAAAGTTTTTCACTATAAATCCTTTGTATGCGTGGCATCGGGGCGGCTAGAGTCCTCTCGTCCTCTGGCTTGAGATGGCTGCCACCTATGGGTCAGATTGTCTGGCAGCATTAAACAATTGGTAATTAAATATTTTAATTTTTTTCCCTAAACAGTGTAAAATTTTGGAAAACATTTTTTCACGAATATACATTGTCACGCACAACGAGTCTGTGTGCAAAATGTCAGCTCGATTGGATCACGGGAAGTGGGTTAAAAAACGACCGAAAGATTTGCACGGTCCTAAGCAAGCAAGCGAACTTAATAGAAAGGATTAAACAATTAAACCCGTAAAAACAAAGTTTTTCACTATAAATCCTTTATATGCGTGGCGGCTAGAGTATTCTCGTACTCTGGCTTGAAATGGCTGCCACCTATGGGTCAGATGATTGTCTGCCAGTATTAAGCAATTGGTAATTAAATATTTAATTTGTTTTCCCTAAACAGTGTAAAAATTTGGGAATTTTTTTTCACGAACATTAATTGTCTCGCACAACGAGTCTGTGTGGAAAATGTCAGCTCGATTGGATCACGGGAAGTGGGTTAAAAACGACCGAAAGATTTGCACGGTCGTAAGCAAGCAAGCAAGCACGCAAGCAAGCAAGCACGCAAGCAAGCGAACTTAATATAAAGGATTTAAAAAAGACGCACCCTTGGTAGAGTCTAATACCACCAAGAATGTGGATACAGCTTTCACTCCGGGAATAGAGGGACCGGATAGTGCACAGTATATCATACTCCCACAGCAACTCCCACAAGACATTGCGGGAAGCATGGTTATATGCTTTCTCCAAGTCTACAAAGCAGAGATAGACTAGAGAAGCAGACTCACATGACCCATCAAATATCTGTGAGAGGGAAAAGTGCTCGTCCATTGTTCCAGGACCATTCATGAGGGGCTTTTTATTGGACCGTTATTTGTCTGGAACCTCCGCCCAGACCTGTTCGCGAAGGGTGACCCTACCAGGAGTACAAGACTTCAGGCGACATGGTTCTGAGGGTCATTGAAGCACACAAACCCCACCACCACGATAAGGTTACGATCTTTCAGTGTTGATCCAAAAGTGGAATTTCCACATCCTTTGGTCGGGGGTCAGCCTGTCCACAGGACAACAACTGTTCAATTCATGCAAAGCCGTGCTCGTTTTTATCGACCCTGAATGATGATGGGCTAAGTCGGCTCCGAACTGGGAATTGCACTCACGGCCATCCTCACTCTGTGTTGACCTCTCTTCCACAGCTGTTTGAGCAGCAGTTAATATACGGTGACAGAAATAGACAATGAAACACATTATGTCTGACCAGCTTGAGATTAGG
Organism: Lampetra fluviatilis; assembly: GCF_964198595.1. Classification (NCBI taxonomy): domain Eukaryota; kingdom Metazoa; phylum Chordata; class Hyperoartia; order Petromyzontiformes; family Petromyzontidae; genus Lampetra; species Lampetra fluviatilis. The sequence goes on along the minus strand of NC_136323.1, from coordinate 2,576,127 downwards.
GTTATTCTAAACTCCAGTCATCATCGTCGTCATCAGCAGCCGTGGTCAATCCATTGCTTTGATAAATGCCTCCCCAAGTCGTTCCCATCACTCGCGCTTCTGCGATGAAAAAACGACCCAGCACCCGCAACACACGAGCCGATTCTCTCGCTCCATTTCCAAGGGTGACGTACTCTCGGACGCGTTCCATTCACTTTCCTTCACTCTACGCCTCCCCCCCCCGCCATTCTCAACCACTATCCCACCTCCCTCCTAGCCGTCACATTCCCTGCTCCAAGCCACAGTTTAACCAGCATACGTCCTCTCATCCACGACCTCCTCGCCCCGTCGTCCAGCGTAATTCCCAGCCGATCCCAAGTAATCTAATATTAACTTATTAACGAACGGAAGTTTTTATGTTATTATTAAACCGGGTAAGCACCCATTCTTCAGATATATAGCTCTTTTATCAAGGAGAGGTTTGCGTGTAAGGGACACCCGACAATGCTGTGTATCAGATGCACCATTATCTATTGATAATATAATCTGTTAATAATATTGGCAATTTGAAAACGTGGCGTCGCGCGGGATTTGATCTTCGCTCACAACCAGAGAGACAAACTCAGGGGCGCGAGGAGGAAGAACCACAGACGAGCCCGTGCCAAATTCCACACCAAGCTCTGCGGTCCTCTGTATATGAACGTGTTACCGGCCGATTATTGAGTTGTTTGTACTTGGGTGGGAGGGGGGGGCGGGGAGGAAACTCCATATGTTTTGCGTGTCTCACATTTGAGGAATGGGAGATGGAAAAATTTCACAGATGAGCATCGCGTGTAACTCCGCAATGATAGAGTATCGTGCTTATTGACTCGAGGCTTTTTGATTATATCTACGCTATTTTTAGAAACATAATTTTCTACAAAGCCAATTTTTATACCAAAAGATTCACTTTAATTGATAGCCCACGTCTCAGATTCATATTGAATTGCTGAGGATTTTTGTTTTAAATTTATTTCAGTCAATATAATGAGTTTGGCTTTAAATCTAACCGTCAATATGTCATTAATGTTTTTTTATTGTATTATAACAGGATGGAATAGAGCACTACGAATGAGATTGTCCGTGGTACAATTTCTACTTGTCCGACGAAGCAGGCCCCCACCATGGACAGGAGGAGTCCAAAAGCGTGGCAGCAATGAGGACGATTATGTGCCGATAGTGGCGTTAGCCCGCACCCCAGATTGCCCATCAGCGTTCCTAATTAGTTGAACATTAGGGGTGTTCAATCCATTCACAACACTGGGAGTGTGTCGTTGAAGGCCGCGAATGTAGTAATGCTGCCCAACAATAGGTAATGAACGTTAGAAAACGAAAGGGAGGGAGAGAGAAGATAAATAAAAATCACAAAAATGTTATCGTGCGATCTTGGTGCCAATATCGGCTAAGGCGGAAAGAGCTCCGTCATATGGGGCGGCTTAATTGTCCGTCTGTCAACACGAGAACAGAAGCGGACTTACAGCGCAGCGGAGACACGCACACACGCACGTGCACACAAACACACACACACACCCGCTTGTACACACACACACAAAGATCTCCCGTATAGCCTTAACAGACTATAGGGGCAAGTGCTCTTTGCGAGCACCTATGAAGGTCGGAACGGCACACGGGGGGGTGGGTGGCCAGCACCACGCCCGGCCGCCTTTGTCTCGCCAGCGTAAATGTTTACACACCGCACCAGGTACTCATTTGAGGCTGAATCGACCTAGAGGAGGCCCAGGACCGGTTCAAATTATCGTCACTGGTGTTGGCCGTGAGCGGGAATTGAAACCGGGTCGCAGGGTTCATAGCGCAGCGCGCTAACCACTCCACTACCGCTCCCCACACACACACTCACACACACGCGTGCACACACACACACACGCGTGCACACACACACACACGCGTGCACACACACACGCGCGCACTCATGCACCGTGTAGTCTTAAGAATCTGGCTTAAACCAACCTTCAGATCCGATCGTTCCAGGGATCCCTTACAACGCCTCGGCTCTGAGCGCCAGCGTTCCGTACGAATGGTCGCACTGTGACAAGTTGTTACAAAAGCAGCTCGGAGCTGTTTGTTAAACACGGGGCTGCGATGCCGAGAACATACCAGGGCCCCTTGCTCTACCCGCGTGCCACTCCCTGCCACTCTAGGCTCGAACCGCGACGATACGGTTACTAATGCCACTTAATTGACTTCTGAAAGGTAATCCCCGAAAAGGTTTTAGGCAAAATGCTTTTCAAACAGATTTTTGATTGATCTTAATTGCATTGTCGGCGTTAATAGGTTTTAATTGCTTTCCAATACGTTTCAGAAAATTACTTTCTAATGGGCTTGTTTAATTTAAAGATCCTCATTTGCTAATCGGTTTAGTAAAAGTGTGGGCCGACCGCTTTATTGCTGTTGCTGTTGCAGTAGCAGCGAGGACGAGCGGAGAGCGAACCCGGCCAGCCACCCAGCCACGAAGTTGAGCCTCACGTGGGAACGCGATGGGCGCTCTGGTCAACAACAACAATAACAACAACAACAACACTATTGACCGATTAATACATCTGGATTAAAATGAACGACGTCCGTTTCGCCGAGACCCCCCTCCCGTATGTTTTTGTGTATGAGGTCGCAACAAGCCACACAGCTGCAACGAGGGCGCGGTCAATGATATTCACCCTCGTGATAATTAATTATGAAGGTTTTTTGGGTGAAGTATAAATGTGTCGTAACCCTCCACCACCCGACACAGCCAATTAGTAAGGGATTTGTCACGTTTACAAAATTGGCGTTTTGTTTACGAGACAAATCCATTACTAATTGGCTGTGTCGGGTGGTGGAGGGTTACGACACATTTATACAAAATTGGCGTTTTGTTTACGAGACAAATCCATTACTAATTGGCTGTGTCGGGTGGTGGAGGGTTACGACACATTTATACAAAATTGGCATTTTGTTTACGAGACAAATCCTTTACTAATCGGCTGTGTCGGGTGGTGGAGGGCTACGACACATTTGTACAAAATTTGCATTTTGTTTTAGGTTACAAATCCATTACTAATTGGCTGTGTCGGGTGGTGGAGGGTTACGACACATTTATACTTACGCGATCTAACCCAAAAACCTTTATTATGAATGATATTGGTCGCGAAAGCCTGCTGCGTGTTAAACTGCTATTCGCCCTTTGTCGTGTCGCCGGCAAGCCTCGATAGGCACCACCGGCGCAATCGTCAGGGCTGCACAGGCGACCGTGATGTTTGTCCTCTGCCCGTGGCGAACAGAATCAGAATCTTCATTTATACTGAAGGATGAATACGATGAGCTTTAAAGTTTTTTTCTCCCCCCTACAAACACGGCACATGCTTTATCCTTCCCAACAAAGACTTTGCCCCGGTTTTTTTTTCTTCTAAAAACACATTTCCTCTTAGACAAATTGAAACGGCTGCAAAGCTGTAGTTCATTGTCCAACAAAACACGGAACACGGTAGGACAATAACGACAATTTATAAAATATATATTTTAAACAGCGCCTTTCCCAGCAGCCAAATGCCCCAGCGCGTTGCTCCAAACCGCGACCAGGAGGGAGTGGGTTGCAACCACGAAACAATCAGTAACTGTCGCACGAAAACACGAGAACAAGTCCACACGTCTCCTCTCTGTAAATCGCACAGACGGGAAGCTGGGGGTGGGTTGATTGGTGGGGGGGGGGGGCACGAGAGTGGGGGGCCATGCTGGCGGTGAGGCTCATTGCGGCCACGAAATTCAGTTGTTTTTTTTGTTATTGGCTGTCGCAGCCTCCCTCGGAAGCGGTGAGTTACGGACTGGCAGATGTGTGCTGTGGGCCAGTGGCTGGGCCCACAAAGGGGGGAGGGGGGGGCTCTGAGGATCCGTGGAGTTGCCAGGGACACCATAGCTGGAAGTTGCTGTCTGCGGCCCGTTGTTGCGACACCCTCCCACACGCCGCAACATGCAAATGAGACGATGAATATTCATGAGGGGTCGTGGGGGTGGGGTGGGTGACACGGGGGAACCCTTTCAAGCGTATGGGGGGGGGGGGGCTTTTTGCAGGGCACCAGCTGGAAATATAATCCGCCAGCAGATTCGCCCGCGCAGGCTGAACCGATCAAAGGCGAGCGCGCTCATAGCAGAAGAGCCATGCTGGTCACTGTGGCGAATGCGCTTGGCTCGCAGTCGTAGGGTTGAGAGATTGAATCCCGGTCCATCATCCCTCTCTTTCTCTCTCTCTCTGTTTCGCGGGGGGGGGAGAGGTCACTACAATAAGCAACCGATCTGTGGGATGTCAACAGAGCTGGTCGCGTGGATGGACTGGCCTCTGCCACAGAACCGTGGAATTGCCACCGCCTGTGTCAGGTTTGCCGACTGCGATCGCACCAACGGCTTGTTGGAGTTAGGGGGCCGCGTACAGTTAGAATGTGGTGGGGGTAAAGTGTTGGTATTCTCTGCGATCGCTCGCTCATGGCACATTGCTGGCAGTGTGGACTCTTTGAAGGAGCTCTGGAGAAGCCCTCTCGAAGGGGGCCTTGCTCTTGCACGCTGGCCACGCGTGTAGCGAAAGGCAGGAGAACCCACACTTTACCACAAGGCCGTAGCCATGGAGTCAACATTGGGGGGGACTAAATCTTCCAGGGGGTCTGGGGTCCCCCCCCCAGAAAAAAAAAATCTAAATTTGAAAACGAATTTCCTGCCTAAAATATAAAAACATTTAACTAACACAATGGATAGACTTTGTATTCATTTTTTACGATAATGCCTAATAGTGTATTGTATTACATTGCTCTGTTTTTTATTTGTTACCTTTTCTTGTTTCATTGTATGTAATGGCAGAGATAAGGGACTAATAAATTACAACCATAACCACAATCATATAAACAGAAATCTATTTTATAGAAATATATTAGGAGGGACATTTTGAGTTTATTTGAATATATATTATAATTTCGGCCTTGCTTTACCCCACCAATCGCTGCCTGCCGATCAACTGTGGGTGCCCTGCACACATTCACGCCGCTAGGAGGACCGAGACGAGGAGATGTTTACTAACTCCGCCCCCCACCCGCCCCCCAACTATTTCTTCTACGTGACTTTACCGAAAGAACCAAGAATATGAATCCCTGTAGTCACGAAAGCTTTAAATCAAAATTTAAAACAAATATCGTTGTTGTTGTATCCATCAATTATAATAGGGCAAACAAGGTGGTGGATCGTCGGATTCGTATACCGGCAAGTGCTGTGGCGGAGATGCTGATGAGTCAAGCCGCTTCGCTACCGCGTGGCATTTCTGATGGGTAATCGCGGCGGCGACGGCGTCACGCGGAGTCAGCGACTGCTGTGACACGGCGATGGTGTGACGGTGTGAATATACTCACAGTCACAATTATCATCAGTCGCCGCCAGCCAGAAGCCTACCCAGCTGTGTTGCCTACGTGCGACACGAGGCCGCTCCCCCCCCTTCTCCCTGTGTGTTCAATGTCGCGTTGCCCCCCCCCTCCCCCAATCATGCCCCCCACCAACCACCACCTCTCATCCCGTCCGTTCGCGTGCGGTGTTGTGGTAACGATTCACAGCCGGGGCGATGCGAAAACAGCTGTCGCGAATCCGGAGCCGCGATTCGATTCAAGAATCAGCGCTTATTACGTCTCGTGCGTTCGTTTGTTCCCGCTCGTTTGTACAATCTTGGTGATTCCCACTCGGCTGATGTAAATCTTTCCACTCTCCCCCCCACCCCCCCAAATCCCTCTTCCAACGGGAGCCGGACATCGCCACTGCTGGTTCCTCCGATCCTTCTGCGGGCTCCCGATCCCATCCAAAATCACATTCAAGATCGCACTCCTCACCAAGGGCCTCCGTGGATTTGATCCTGCCCATCTTTCCCCTCTCATCTCACTCCACTCCCCTCCACGCACTCTTCTACCTCTCACCTCTCATCTCACTCCACTCCCCTCCACGCACTCTCCTACCTCTCCCCTCTCATCTCACTCTACTCCCCTCCACGCACTCTCCTACCTCTCACCTCTCATCTCACTCCCCTCCCCTCCACGCACTCTCCTACCTCTCCCCTCTCATCTCACTCTACTCCCCTCCACGCACTCTCCTACCTCTCACCTCTCATCTCACTCCACTCCCCTCCACGCACTCTCCTACCTCTCCACTCTCATTTCACTCCACTCCCCTCCACACACTCTCATACCTCTCCCCTCTCATCTCACTCTACTCCCCTCCACGCACTCTCCTACCTCTCACCTCTCATCTCACTCCCCTCCACGCACTCTCCTACCTCTCCCCTCTCATCTCACTCTACTCCCCTCCACGCACTCTCCTACCTCTCACCTCTCATCTCACTCCACTCCCCTCCACGCACTCTCCTACCTCTCCACTCCCATTTCACTCCACTCCCCTCCACACACTCTCCTACCTCTCCCCTCTCATCTCACTCTACTCCCCTCCACGCACTCTCCTACCTCTCACCTCTCATCTCACTCCCCTCCCCTCCACGCACTCTCCTACCTCTCCACTCCCATTTCACTCCACTCCCCTCCACACACTCTCCTACCTCTCCCCTCTCATCTCACTCTACTCCCCTCCACGCACTCTCCTACCTCTCACCTCTCATCTCACTCCACTCCCCTCCACGCACTCTCCTACCTCTCCCCTCTCATCTCACTCTACTCCCCTCCACGCACTCTCCTACCTCTCACCTCTCATCTCACTCCAATCCCCTCCACGCACTCTCCTACCTCTTCCCTCTCATCTCACTCCACTCCCTTCCACGCACTCTCCTACCTCTCCACTCCCATTTCACTCCACTCGCCTCCACGCACTCTCCTACCTCTCATCTCACTCCACTCCCCTCCACGCACTCTCCTACATCTCCCCTCTCATCTCACTGCACTCCCCTCCACGCACTCTCCTACCTCTCATCTCACTCTACTCCCCTCCAAGCACTCTCCTACCTCTTCCCTCTCATCTCACACTACCCCCCCCCCTCCTCTACGCTCTGTCCTTCGTCTCATGAAAATGTAAAAAAAGGAAATCTACTCAACCTTTAAAAATATATCTCCACGTAAACGATGAGCGGCGAATTTAATAACCGTTTACGGCACTCGGTTGTTGGTGGAGGGGTCCACTCAGCCCCACCATCGTCCCTCCCTTCCGGGGTCGGTGAAACGATTCGACGTCGTGGGGAAAGTGGACAGTGACCCTCCTTATGGAGAGACTCGCACATTCTCTTGCCGCCGTCTCCCTCCCACCGCCATAGGAATATAGAATTTCCACCGTGAGCTCAAGGCTGCGAACGGGAGATGAGCACCGCGTCGCTTCAATGCTCACGTGAGTCGGGGTCACTCTGACGACTTCTCCTCTTCTTTACAAACACGACACATCGGTGGTCAACTCGCCAACAAGGTGTGGGACTTGTTAACGCCTGCCAGGGTAGGTAGTTCGATCCTCTGCTTGCTCCCGTTCCCTCCGCCGGCTCCCGATCCCATCCCAAATCAAATCCGAGGTCGCGCTCCTCACCAGGGGCGTTCCGTGGATTTGGCTTTGCCCATCCGTTGAACTTCTTTCGCACCGTACGTGGCCAACGGTGCTAATCGGAAGCACGAGGGAGGTCGGCTCGCCCCTGATCGTGACGGAGAGCCAGTCGGGCTACATATGCTCGCTTTTAAAGATAACATTCAATAGATATCTCGAGCACTTTTTTAAAAATTCTAATTTCTATACCTCACCGATGCATGAAAGACAATTTTTCAATTTGCAGAGCCTCTGTGACACGTGTTCATATATTATACACGCGCGCACGCGCGCACACACACGCACGTTCGCGCGTGCGCGCGCGTGTGCGTTGTACGGAACAAGTGGTGGCGGAGGAGTTAATGCGCAGCTCTAAGGACCTGGCGAACCGCGTTCGATTCCCACTCACAGCTAAAACCCAACAATGTCTCAAGCGGCCCTGGGCCTTCTTTAGGTCGACTCGGCCTCAAATAAGTATCTTGTGCTGCTCTGTGTAAACATCGCTACTGGGGAGACAAAGGCGGCCGGGCGTGGTGATGGCCACCCACCCCTTCGTGTGCCGTGCCGGCCTTCATAGGTGCTCGCGTACAGCACTTGGGGATATTTGTCTTTGCAGAGCGGGGTTATTTTGTTCCACTCTACCCCGTGTGTGGTACGAGGTTCAACATACCTGCAAACATGAGTCATTTCTAGAACTCCCTTTCCCGTTGAGTTTGTTGTCCTTACCCGCACCTCCGATTAGCGCGGTCGGCTACGTACGGTGCGAAAGAAGGTCAATGTACAGTACACGCGTGCAAGGTGTCACGTGTTTTACTGAGCAGCGGAGTGGCCAAACCTCTTGCGCCTCACAGCACCAATGGGGAGACCTGAGTTCGACTCTGCGTTGAGTTGTGTGTGTCCTCTCCCTCTGCTCTGCATGAGTTTCCTCTGGACTCCCCGATTTGCTCGCATTAGCTCACGCACTGCAATACCACTGACATTGCCCACAAACGTCGCGTTGCTGGATAATTACCTTGCGTGCCACTCAATCGGGTTCACACCGCAGCAGCAGCCAGATCGCCTCCTGCGGTGAGAACTGGTCAGGATGTTCCTGAAAGAGAGTTTCTGGGGCTCAGTACACGTGGCGTGGTACGAAACTGAGAGTCAATGTCGTATTCGGGCTGACGCACCCACACGCGTGGCAGGAGAGCGGCTCGAACCGAACAAACTCATCAATGCGCATTCTCATTCCGCGCGCATCCCACGTGTGCTCTAATTGACATTATAACTCGCGGCAAATTAAGAACCCGCGAGAAAATGTTGTACTTAATTTTTGTTGTTTTTGGAACAAAATGCGAATCGCTATTCCGATCTCCGATTTTTTGTATTCCCCCCCCCCATTCAGAAGCAAATACAAAAGACCCCCCCCCCCACTCCCAACTTGCCAATCGCGGCATCGGGCTCCGGGCTCATTTAGCGCCGTCAATCCGTACCGCTTTCAATAAATTAACATGCGCCTCCGAGGCCCTTTGAAGATGACAACGAGGTTTTTTTTATCATCATCATAATCATCAAGTCGGATATTGACCTTCAAACAAACGCGCCGCGTGTGTTTGCGCCGCTCTCCATAGACTCCGCGACGCGGCTTTTCATCTCCTCCCATTCGCCAATGAAAATTCACTTCTCGCCGAAATGCTGTGTTCAATTTTTTAATGACGCGGGGGGGGGGGGGTCCTCATTTCTTTGAGAGATTAAACGCGAGGGTAATAACCGCGGCGGGGTTGGGTTTTTTTTCTTCTTTTTTTAGTGCCCTGGTTTAAAAAAACGAAAATCTGTCTGCAAATTTTCTCACCAGCAATGCTTTGTGATGTGGCCGTGGGTTAAAATATGCAAACGCTTTGATGTACAATATTGGTTTGTTTCGGCGCCGAGATTCGCAGTGATGTGTGCTTCGTACATCAATTGGATTGCGTGCGCGTGCTAGCTCGCGTCTGTCAAAGATGATAGACGGCGGGAGGATTGGGTGATGTTTGGGAGATAACGTCTGGGTTTAAACAAAAAAATAAAACTGATAAGCACCAGGGCTGTGGTCCTTGCTTCCCCCATCGTGTTTCTCGCTTCTTCTCTCATTTCACGGCCAAACAAAGCTGGCTGAAGCAAGCTGGCCAGCGGGTTTCTCAGGTGCGTGTTTACTTTCAAGCCCAAGTGCCCCTTCGAGACATCACTCAGCGAGCGCACGAGGGCGCGTGACTTCATTCCGCTCACTTTCTCCGACGATTCCTCTCGTGCCGAGGACGATGCCGTTCGCACGGTTTATTTCATGCGGGCTCCGTTCGGTGACTGAGAAATCCAATACCTCCAGCCGATGGCTTGGCGAAGGTGGGGTTACGTGGTAGTATTGGGGGCCACGATAACTGCAGTACAGGTGGGAATGGAACTCTGGTGAGCGAGTTCTTGAGTAAGTGCGCGAACCCTCCGCACCGCCGCTCCCCACAGACACGCGCACGCTTGCAACAGAATTCACAGCAAATACAAACAACCACAACAACAACAACAACAGAACACACACTAATGATGGCATGCCTTAAAACAATCGCATCACAGCCTTTGTTCTTCCCACTTCCTTCTTCGAGCAAACGTTCGCCCCTCGTGGTTGAAGTCGTCGAGCACCACGTGGCCGTCCTCGGCTCGACGCGACGGAGCTCTGTGTGACGCGTACGGTCACGTGTGCCGGAGGACCCCGGGGGGGCAACTCACGAGGGCCGCGTTGCTCACTCCGGGTAGAAGCTCCGTCCCACCGCTCTGCGTTCATCACGAGGAAGCGTCCCCTCCCACCCGACACATCCCCCTCTAGCCCCAAAAGAGATTTCTGCAGCTCATTACAACACCGCCTCACGTCCAAACCGAGTTTGCCATCTCCCCACGAGATCGAAACAAAAGCAGACGCGTTCGGTAAACAACCCGTGGTGCGCCACGTGCCCTTCCGGGAGTGCATCTTATCGTCGGCAGTATATTTGGCTCATCACACGCAAACTCTGGATCTTCCCTCGGCTTCACGAATTCGCACAGACCAGAATGTTGAGGTTTGGCCAAGCAACCCCCGTGATTAAGCTGGCACTGGGAGGCGTTCATTCGGCAGTGGGTTGACGAACGGCTGTCGAATATTATTCGGAAAACATCACCAAAAGGAACGCTGCCGTGATGTCACGGTTAGCACCCTGGGCTTGCAATCCAGAGGTCGCGAGGAGTCCTCTCCTAGCGTGGACGAGGAGGCCGCGCTCACATCGCCAGCGAGGCTCCCTCGAGCCGCCTCGAGTAGAGGCCCTTCTGCCTGCCAGCGGTGGCGCGAGCAGGGCATTGCATGGCTGTGCCTTTACCCTTTTACTCAAGAACGGCTTGTGGTTACCCCCTGTGACCGACGCGAGCAACTCCGGCTACCAATCGGCACCGACGTATGGACCATTGTCGAAGCTCACCGTCACAGCTGCCTTGCCATTTTTTATTTCCAATCGAACGATTCGTTTTTTTTCTATCCGAGCGATGCGGCACGGATAACTTGTCGAAGTAAGAATCGAGATTTAAGGGCCATTTGCTCACGGCTTGCCTGTACAGGAAAACGTGTTTTGCAGAACAAAAAGTGTTGCTCCCCTCCCCCCCAAATCATCATCATCATCATCATCTCCATCATCTCCATCGCTCGTGCCATCGGCCGCTAATGAGATGGGCACGCCAGAAGGTAGGAGGAGACGAGATCGCCTGCAATCGGGGTCAACACCTGCTCCGTGCGCCGCACAGCCTTGCCGCTTCATTGCTCATCATTCGCATCTCCTTGTCGACGTCGCTGCAACGTCGCGGCTCGGTTTGGCCGGACACCCCCCCCCTCCCCGCACGTCAGTTTAAGCGACCCGGTACCGACACGACGCTCCGCATTGACAGGCCCCATCGACGCGAGTTCGCTCCAACGCACGTGCGTGCGTGTGTGGAGTAGAGTTGAGCTGGTGGCCAACGCGAATGTGGAAGTTCTCGGTCAAAGGCCCAACACGCGTTGTGGACAAATGCGCGGCGGGCGCGGCGTTCCATTGGGTGGCCCTGAACCAGCAGCGTAAATTCCACATTCCTCTGGCTGTGGATAAAAAAAAAAACCAGGCCAATTTTTCACGCGTCTCAAAGGTGCCCCGTATCTTCTTGGTTCTTTCGGTAAAGTCACGTAGGATGGAAGTAATACAATAATAAAAATAAAACATAATAAAATAATTCTCACGACGTTTCGGCCACAACGCAAGCAGCCGTTATCAGGTGGAGAACAGGTCTGTCGAGAAGACAGAGTCTGTGGAGAACAGGTCTGTCGAGAAGACAGAGTCTGTCTTCTCGACAGACCTGTTCTCCACCTGAGAACGGCTGCTTGCGTTGTGGCTGAAACGTCGTGAGAATTATTTTATTATGTTTTATTTGTATTATTTTATTATTTCCATTTTACGTGACTTTACCGAAAGAACCAAGAAGATGAATCCCTGCAGTCACGAAAGCTTTAAATTGAAAGGTGCCCCGTATTTTAATCTTCCACGGTTAAATGAAGTGATATTGCTCCACCACCACCACTGTTGTCTATCCACAAAGCGCTACTCATTTATTGACCCGCTGAATGAACGATGAGCTGAGCCGAACACCGGCCACGAATTTAATCTTTACGTAACCTTCCACCGGCGGGTCACTCACTGCGCGTGTCGCAATTGGATTGGCACGCAGGTTTGCAGCTGTGAATCATTATGATCACAGAAATGCTTTTCGTGTGTGTGTGTTTAAAAACGAGTTGTTTTGTTACCAATTCTTTTTTTTTGTAATCCCCAAGTACGCTAAGCATGAGTGAGCGATGGTGTTGGTCAACTTAAGGGGTAATAGCTTCAGGGATGGTGTCTCCCTTTACCAGCAGGCAGGAAACGCGAACAGACGCGCAACTTTGCCTGGCCACTCTGGCTTTAACTCTGTTACTGAACATACTTCGTGTATATTTCGATTTAAAGTTTTCGTGACTGCAGGGATTCATCTTCTTGGTTCTTTCGGTAAAGTCATGTAGAAGGGAAGTAATACAATAATAAAAATAAAGCATAATAAAATAATTCTCACGACGTTTCGGCCACAACGCAAGCAGCCGTCCTCAGGTGAAGACCAGGTCTGTCGGGGAGACAGCGTCTGAAAGAAACACCACCACGCTTGGAGTGTATATTTCCCCCCTTCCAACCCAGCTTAAATATACGCTCCAAGCGTGGTGGTGTTTCATGTTTCATTCAGACGCTGTCTCCCCGACAGACCTGGTCTTCATCTGAGGACGGCTGCTTGCGTTGTGATCGAAACGTCGTGAGAATTATTTTATTGTTTTATTTTTATTATTGTATTACTTCCATTCTACGTGACTTTACCGAAGGAACCAATAAGACACTTCGTGTAGCCGACGGCCTGGATTTAGGTGGTAGGTGACTAGTAGTAGTGGCTATGTGGTACGTGACTACTAGTAGCCGCTATGTAGTACATGATTAGTAGTAGCCGCAGTATACCACATAATACGAGGTATTCTTGATCTGGTGTGTCGGGTACATGAAAAATATTTTCCTCGTCAAAGACCCGACAGTTTCTGCTCGGTTTAGTTGTACTCGGACGAACCTTGACGGGTTAAAGACGAAAAAAAAACAGTTTGTGCCGAATGTTACAGAGCGGGTGACGCTCTGTTCCTCACGCTCTCTCTTGCGAGATGGCCTCTCTCTTACTACGAGGTCAACTTGACGTGTTCCCCACGCTCCCTCGTGCGTGTTAAAGCTGCTCACCCCCCCCCCTCCCACCAAAACAGAAATTCCGTTTCAATTTTGGACGCTAATTTGCGAACCGTCGGGCAGAGTGAGGCCCTCCCCCCACTCCGCACGGCGGCGTGTCACCGCGTGATTGGCCATTATCGTGTGGGGGGGGGGGGGTATTTTCTTTGTTATTGAAGACAAATGCTGCGAGAGCCAGAATTTGTATCACCCCGCAGACGTTCAACTTGAATTGCAAGCGCGATGATTGTTGTCATTTATTTGTTTTGCCAATTAACCCTAACTCGCCGTAATCCGAGGAGATGGAGCGGCATCTGAGGACGTTAATGTTGCAATCTGCGCTATAGGTTTATGTATATATACATATTTGACACATGTTCTCACGCGTGACCTCCGCTGACCGTGTAATGCGTTGTGTGTTCGTGTAGCAGCCGGTCGATCCCATAGCACCTGGGTGACTTGCCACGTGACCTTTGCGGCGTGATCTGAGAAGTCTGACCGCAACCTTCTGGGCGAGCCGCTCAACTTCCTCCCAGGCATCGGCCACCCCAACTCAAAAAACGAGCCGTCAACGCGTTACGACGACGATCTCGAAGTGAGGCGGACATGCACCGCTCTGAATCCGCCGAAGCACAGCACCGGACGCGCTGCCGCGCGTGGTCGGATTTCCGTCGGAGAAGGACGCCGCTCTCGATCCGCCGAATTTCAACAGCCCCGCACGGACGAAGGGGGAAGGCCGGGGGAGGTGGGAGAGGGGATGTGGGGTTGGCTGAACGTTTCAAACGACGTCCGCAGTTCTCATTCGTACACGCGAGAAGCCCCGGTCGGGCAGCGGCTCGAATCGAACCGACGCGGATTGATCGGGAGCTGGAATTGCCAATCGTGGAAGAAAAATCTGGGGGGGGGGGGGGGGAGATGGGGAGCGGGGGGTGCGACCGTCAAATGCAGCCGCGGGGTTTCTCCGAGTGGGGGCTTCTCGGCATTGAAGTGGCCACGCGTAAATCACGTGCGCTCTTGGGCATGCTCGGTTTATTAACGCGGAGTGGCCCTCTCCGTGCGCGCGTCATTCACTTCAAGGCGTTCCCACACTCCCGCTCCGTGCGGGCGTTTTGGCCACAAATCAATCGGCTCGCTTCTGCGCCAGCGATGGGATTGATTCTCGACTCGGGCGCCTTCCTCTACGTGGAGTTTGTGTGTTCCCACCCTCGTCTGCAGAGTTGTGAGTGAGTGGCGAGTGGAGTTTTATGTTCTCTCTCTCCGTGTTCCGCAGAGTGTGAGTGAGTGGAGAGTGGAGTTTGAATTTCCCCTCCCTCTTCTGCAGAGTTGTGAGTGAGTGGCGAGTGGAGTTTTATGTTCTCTCTCTCCGTGTTCCGCAGAGTGTGAGTGAGTGTGAGTGGAGTTTGTATATTCTTTCTCCCCCTGTTCTGCAGAGTGTGAGTGAGTGGAGAGTGGAGTCTGTTTTTTTTCTCTCTCCCCCTGTTCGATTTCTCCCTTTTCCTCCCATCGTCGAACCATCGCGTGCACTGTAACCGCCATTGGTCAACCATCCAAACGCTGAGAATGTTTCTGGAAATGACTCATTTGGGATTGCGCACAGCAGCGACATCGCCTCCTGCTGCTAAACACCTGCAGGCTGTCTGTGACACAGAGCGCAATAGCCAAGGCTCCACAGGAGTGGCGCGAGCAGCAAATGTGCGAAATGACTAATAATAGCATCGATCTTCTTGGTTCATTCGGTAAAGTCACGTCGAATGGAAATAAAAAAATAATACAAATAAAACATAATAAAATTATTGTATTATGTTAGAGTGCACGTGATGGTTCTTTCAGTAAAGTCACGTAGAATGGAAATAATAAAATAAGAAAAATAATAGTTAATAAAATTATTTTATTATGTTACAGTGCACGTGATGGTTCTTTCGGTAAAGTCACGTAGAATGGAAATAATAAAATAATAAAAATAAAACATTATAAATTTATTTTATTATGTTACAATGCACGTGATGGTTCTTTCGGTAAAGTCACGTAGAATGAAAATAATAAAATAATAAAAATAAAACATAACATTATTTTATTATGTTACAGTGCACGTGATGGTTCTTTCGGTAAAGTCACGTAGAATGGAAATTATAAAATAATAAAAATAAAACATTCAAAAATTATTTTATTATGTTACAGTGCACGTGATGGTTCTTTCGGTAAAGTCACGTAGAATGGAAATAATAAAATAATAAAAATAAAACATAATAAAATAATTTAAAAATAATTGTATTATGTTGCCGAAAGAACCAAGAAGATGAATCCCTGCAGTCACGAAAGCTTTAAATCGAAATAGCATCGATGTTGAGATGTTTCTCGTGGCCTGTGCTGAACCTCCCGCGTTCTGCTCGCTCCCAGCGTGCGCCGTTCAATTAGCCCGGCGGCCTCGCACTAACGCCCCGATCGCAAAGGCGCCCCCGAGTCTACGGCGGCGGTCGTGAATCTGCGTCGCGTCCCGTTACATTATTGAGCGAGCCAGAGAAACACGCAAGCGCGCGCGTGTGCGCGCACGCATCAATTTGGATACTCTTAGGTTTTTTCGGTAAAGTCACGTAGGCATAAATAAATAAATAAATAATAAACTTATTAATAGAAATAATAATAAAACTAATAAAAATAATAAAAATAAAATAAAAATCACGACGCTTTGGAGGCAACACAAGTATCCGTCATCAGCTGTGACGGTCCCACCTGATGATGGAGACTTGTGTTGCCTCCGAAACGTCGTGATTTTTTATTTTATTTCTATTATTATTTCAAGAATTTTTGTTATTTATAAAAATTGAAGATTTTATTATTTATTTATTTTTCCCTACGTGACGTTACCGAAAAAACCTAAGAGTATGAATCCTTGCAGTCACGAAAGCTTCAAATCTAGAATCAATTTAGATACTCGGTCTTCGTTTCGTTCATTGAACGCATTTCGCATTGGCCATTTGAACGTCAAAGTGGTTGTCTGCTCCGATGCGCATTGAGGCATTTGATGCTCATCTCTTCTTTACAGCCCCTGCACAGCCAGTGGTGAGCATTCCACGTTCATATGGCAGGGATGAGCCTCTCCACGGGGCAACCACCGTTGGTCTTCCCCACAGAGTGGCAGAGGTCGCAACCGGGTACCCGATACCCGTACCCTACCCGATACCCGGCTACTCGTACCCGGCCGGGTACGGGTACGGCTACCCGTTTGCGACCCTGGTGCGGCCGGGTACGGGTACGGGTAGGCCGTGAGTCACTGGTTAGTAACCGTTTCGATTTAAAGCTTTCGTGACTGCAGGGATTCATCTGCTTGGTTCTTTCGGTAAAGTCACGTAGAAGGGAAGCAATAAAATAATAAAAATAAATTATTTTATTACGTTTTATTATGTTTTATTTTTATTATTTTATTGCTTCCCTTCTACGTGACTTTACCGAAAGAACCAAGAAGATGAAGAGTAACCGTTTGTCACTCATTTCGGGTAGGGAACGGGTACCCATTTGCGACCCTGGTGCGGCCGGATACGGGTACGGGTAAGGAATCAAAACCCGTTTGCGACCTCTGCAGAGTGGTGCTCGTTCTATTAACCCTGGACGAACGATGGGCTGAACCATCCCTCCCATTGAACCAGGATGTGAGCTCGCGATTCTTCCGATTGCGAGCCGCTCGCTGGACCTCTGGCCGAGTTGGTGATCGCATGCACATTCAACGCTGAATGAGTCGCTCTCCCTTTCCCATGTTACTCGAGGTCCTATTTCCTTAGCTCGTCGACGCTGCATTGCCAAGCTCCGAGTGCTGTGATTGGCTGCCTTCCATCTGTTGAAGACAACATCTCCATTTCATGTCTTAGACACTGCACGATTATAATTATAATTTTCATTTTTCATGGAATTTTCCGCCACTGATCTGGGCTAAGGTCTGCGCGATGCTCTAATGAGGATCGCTTAATCTCGCCGTGTGAATATATGACCCGGGCTTTGTTTAAATTACCATCGCTTACCGCGGGGAGATTGCCCTGTTTGCGCCGCGACAGCTTAAATCGCCACAAAATCATGCAGATTTTATGCTGAATGTATTCCGGCTACCCCAAGCGCACCCACACACGGCGCCCGCTTTCTGAGTGGCCGCGCGTGTGAAATTTATCGCCGCCCCGGAGATTTATGCCCGAATCCTGATGCTCGGGCCGCAAATCACTCATTTCGCTGCATGGACGTCCGAGTTTTGGATGAAATATTCCGGCAGGCATTGGCCATTGTGTGCCTCCCTCCTTTTAAATAAATTGTTAGGGGCACCCAGACACACTCTCTCTCTCAGCACCTCCCTCTCTCTCGCTCGCTCGCTCTCTCTTCTTTCTCTCTCTTAAGCACGTGGACCATGAGCCGTCCATTCGTGACCATTGCCGAGTCTGGCTCACGATTTGAATTCATTAGAATTGTTTTCGATTCAGGTCCCCAAATGTTGCAGGGTCAGAGGCTCTGAGCTCGCACCGCTGGTGGACAACTTAAACCACGTGGGTCATTTCACAGTCAATATTACGATTCATGTGGCCCTAAACCCCCAAATGTGGACCATCGTGACTTGGAATAGGCTTTTGGGTAGGGCGACGGAACGTAATTACCTGGCCAAATTGGTGTTCCACGCCGGGAGATAGAATTAAGATGGAATTAAACTGGCGACATTTGGATTGCAAGTCTGGTGTGCTCACCGCTATACTGCGGCAGCTGCTTTCCTTTCTCACTGAGCAAGCTCAACGTGTCAAGTTTATTTCCAGAGACAGTTGTATATGTCCTGCGAACCGGTAGCGAGGTTTTATTTTATCGGTTATTTTTTAAAATATATATTTTCGGTTACCGGTAACGCGAGAAACCCGTTTCACCCCGTTGAGAGATCGACTCTTACGGACACGATGAGAGTGGGCGATAAAAATGCGCGCATTGTGATGCGGGCAACTGATTACCGGCGCAAAGCTGCCGTATTTCATAACGCCCGAGACGAGAGAGACGCTCTCCCCCGTCTCAGATAAAACTGTCAGGCACGCAATTGTTCAGATCAGACAGCCGGTCGCGGCGAGGAATGATCTCCCAGACTCACGACCAAGACGGCATGCCGCCGGTGTCAACTCATTTACATCTCCGATTAAAACTCACTCGCAACAACAATCTGGAAACTTTGCGCAACCGGCGGAGCGCGGCGTTTGAATAATTAACGTGTATATTTATTTGTATTCTTTGGGTCTTTCGGTAAAGTCACGTAGATGGGTTCAGAGGAAATAACAAAAAGCTACGACGTTTCGATCGCAACACAAGCGGTCGTCATCAGGAAAAGGGGGTTAGCTTCTCAAGGCAAACAGTTTTTTTTTTAATTAAAGTTTGAAATGGGCATACTCTTAGGTTTTTCGGTAAAGTCACGTAGGTAAAAAATAAAATAAAAAATTACTAAATGTAATAATAAAAATAAAATAAAGTAATAAATCACGACGTTTCGGAGGCAACACAAGTCTCCGTCATCAGGTGGGACCGTCACAGCTAAAATGACTGCATCAAGTGATATCAAGTGATACAGCAAATCTAGCTGTGACGGTCCTACCTGCCTCCGAAACGTCGTGATTTATTATTTCTATTATTACTTTTAGTAATTTAATTTTTTTACCTACGTGACTTTACCGAAAAAAACCTAAGAGTATGAATTATTGCAGTCACGAAAGCTTCAAATCTAGAATTTGAAATGGGCATTGGCGGGGCAGATAATGTCAATGTAAGTGATGGTCAACGACGACGCTGGTGGTGGGTTTCCACCAATGAAAGGGCTGCCAGGTAAACATTAGCATGTCAATGTAAGATCAGAGAGTGGCATCCACGGCGAGCGCACTAGGGTGGCTATGTTAATGTGAGAGATTAGCATGTTAATGTTTCATCTTCTTGGTTCTTTCGGTAAAGTCACGTAGAAGGGAAGCAATAAAATAATAAAAATAAAACATAATAAAACGTAATAAAATAATTTATTTTTATTATTTTATTGCTTCCCTTCTACGTGACTTTACCGAAAGAACCAAGCAGATGAATCCCTGCAGTCACGAAAGCTTTAAATCGAAACGGTTACTCACCAGTGACTCACGGCCTACCCGTACCCGTACCCGGCCGCACCAGGGTCGCAAACGGGTAGCCGTACCCGGCCGGGTACGAGTAGCCGGGTATCGGGTAGGGTACGGGTATCGGGTACCCGGTTGCGACCTCTGCCACTCTGTGGGGAAGATCAACGGTGGTTGCCCCGTGGAGAGGCTCATCCCTGCCATATGAACGTGGAATGCTCACCACTGGCTGTGCAGGGGCTGTAAAGAAGAGATGAGCATCAAATGCCTCAATGCGCATCGGAGCAGACAACCACTTTGACGTTCAATGGCCAATGCGAAATGCGTTCAATGAACGAAACGAAGACCGAGTATCTAAATTGATTCTAGATTTGAAGCTTTCGTGACTGCAAGGATTCATACTCTTAGGTTTTTTCGGTAAAGTCACGTAGGGAAAATAAATAAATAATAAAATCTACAATTTTTATAAATAACAAAAATTCTTGAAATAATAATAGAAATAAAATAAAAAATCACGACGTTTCGGAGGCAACACAAGTCTCCATCATCAGGTGGGACCGTCACAGCTGATGACGGATACTTGTGTTGCCTCCGAAGCGTCGTGATTTTTATTTTATTTTTATTATTAATCACATTTAATTCAGGAAGAGTCGAACTCCGCAGAGGGGATAAAATACAATTCTCACGACGTTTCGGCCACAATGCAAGCAGCCGTCCTCAGGTGACTTTACCTAAAGAACCAAGAAGATGAATCCCTGCAGTCACGAAAGCTTTACATTGAAATTTATTGTCAGGAAGTCAAGGATGACGTTGGCTGTGTCGGGTGGTGGAGGGTATCACGACAGATTTTGGCCAGATCATCACGTGGCCGAACCCAATTTTTTAAAATTTTGAATCGGAAATAGGCAGCGGTAACATAAATGCTTTATATGCAATGCTTGTATCATGCACGCATGCATGCTGAGAGTCACTCAACCCAAACTCATTTATCTACCACATTTTATACATAATATTTGTTGTTGGCATTTTTTCATATAGTTTGCTAATTAACATTTTAAAGTGAACAGAGGGCAGTTTTTGAAGCGAGCTGGGCATTCATGTGCAGAATGTGGACTTTGAATATTGCATTGGCGTTTTTTTCATTGCTCGCTTGTTTGTATTTAATTCCAGTACGCGTTATCTTCGTGGATATTCATTGCACGCACCGCCTCAAGTGGAACGTCATCGGCGGGGAGTGGAAGCACTCTCGCTAAAACGTCACCCCGAGGAATCCGATGAGCTACGAAGCTCTTGTTCACAGATGTCCACAGAGTCTCGTCGCCTCCACTCTGGGCATCAATTTGAGAGCACCCGCACATTCCTCGCTTACTGCAGCAGCAAACACTCGCCCGGCTCACCAAGCTCACCCAGCTCACCAGGTCTACAACCCCTTCCCCCCACGCCCCCCTCCCCTCCCATTCCTTCCATATCGCCCACAATCACCATCGTCATCATCATCGCTTGGGCAACCACCTCGACTCCCTCCGGTCGCTCCACCGCCAACACCGCCTCCTAAACCAGGCACAACATTCAGAGGCGACACGAGGCGCTTGGTCCAAAAGCAATTAACGCTGCTGGGCGACAGTTTGCTTGGCCTGAATCAATGCCGCTGAATGTCTGCGCTCCCAGAAGGCCGAGTGGCCCCCAATGGGTCGTGTAATCATCCCACGTTCGTGCTCTAGGCGGAGAGACAAGAGTTGTGAAAGAGACACAGATGTCCGCTCGCCTCCTGTGTTACCTGTATTGTCCACGACGATTGCGAATGCTCTATTTTTTGCTGGTAAAAAAAAGTGTAGGAGATACAGG
Organism: Lampetra fluviatilis; assembly: GCF_964198595.1. Classification (NCBI taxonomy): domain Eukaryota; kingdom Metazoa; phylum Chordata; class Hyperoartia; order Petromyzontiformes; family Petromyzontidae; genus Lampetra; species Lampetra fluviatilis. The sequence continues at coordinate 2,554,856 of NC_136323.1, read as the reverse complement.
CGCAGTCCCTGCAATGGCTTATCCAAGTAACTGCCGGCAGAAGAGGCCTCTCTGCTCGAGGTTTGGTCGCCCACGTGGGTTCATCGGCGGCAGTCTCCGATCGGCACGTCGCCTGGAGTCGGGCAAAATGTGAGTGCCCCCAGTTCTTCCGAGACGTTTGGGCAGCGTGGAAGAGTAGGCCAAAGTACGTTTTCGAGCTCGCTTGAGTGGTAGCCCTTCCGGCAGTAGTGGCTCGGGCCAGCAATTGCAGGTTTGTACTTTTACCATTAACACCATCATCATCCATCATCATCATTCATCATTATCCATCATCACCATCATCATCATCTACCAGTTTCCATCACCACCATCATCCATCCATCATCATCCAGCCCCATCATTCTACAAAGCCTCATGAAACACAATGTGCTGCAATGGTTGATATGAGTAATATTCAACAGAGAGGGGCTTTTATTATTAGTATTGTTGCAAAGCAATTTAAGCTGACGCGAAGGCCTGACAGCTCAGCAATGAGGTTTTTTGTTCCTTCAAACTATTTATCCGTTGGCCTACAGACGGATTACATTCATTTATTCATGCTTTAATATTTTACCGAAAAATATATACAGTACAGTGTGTATATATATATGTATAGTTTACGCGGAATTAATGTTTAATGCATCCCGTCCTTCAATCACATATCAATGCCAATCGCGAAATGGGATCGTGGCTAAGAGGCGCTGTGGGTGACGTGTGATGGGACTGATGGCTTGCGGGTTCAGACCGCGGCTCGCGTGATTTCGCCCGCACGCAGTGCCACCTCGCAATTTGGAATAATTGCATTTCAAATCGGCCGAGCAGCCGAGCAGACGGGCGTTTGAAGTCTGTTGATAACACGAAACGAAAAATGACGCGTGTTTTTGTTTAACCTGGAAGAAACTCGCTTTCGAGCTCGACGGACAGCCGTTGCTTTGGGAAATTTGCAAAATTCTCTTTCAAGTCATTTTGCTTGTGGCTGGTAGCCGTAGTGCTCGCAGGGAACCCAGGCAAAATCATAAATAAATAAATAAATAGGCGGCGGTACTGGTAGGTTGGCGACATATAGCGGTCGACAACCTGCTTGCAGAACTGCCTGCTACATCGTAGCTGTCTCACGCAAGCGAGATCTCTCCGTGATCCAGCAACACCCGTGTCAAGTCTCTACCTCGCTATCAGGGGCCGAGCGAGAACGAAAGCTTTCACCGATCCACACGAACAAGCGTGGTGAAGTATGGTCAAACAGCCCCGGTGACTCGTACGGCATGGGAAGGCCTTCATCCAGCAGTGGATTTACCAGGGCTGCCGGTCACGATTATGCTTTTACTCATGATTACTTGACAGTATTCTTAGGCTTTTTCGGTAAAGTCACGTAGGTAAAAAAAAAAAGTTAATTAAAATTAATAAAAGTAAAATAAAAATACAAAATCACGACGTTTCGGAGGCAACACAAGCCTCCGTCTTCAGGTGGAAGACGGAGGCTTGTGTTGCCTCCGAAACGTCGTGATTTTTTATTTTAATTTTACTTTTATTAATTTTAATTTTTACCTACGTGACTTTACCGAAAAAAACCTAAGAATATGAATTCTTGCAGTCACGAAAGCTTCAAATCTAGAATTACTTGACAGTACTGTGTTGTGAAATTATCTCAGCGTTCGTGATATCCCCTTTAGCCAGGAAAGCCTCACTGAGCCTCAAGACTCCTTCCAAGGAGTGTGTGGCATCGTGTGGGGATGATACAGCACACACGCACGAAACTCCGAACAGATAGATTCAATGATCCAGCGCCTTAATGCTATATCCTGGCTACCTCGTTAACAATCGTCACAGCTTTCAAATGCCGCGTTTCCTGCACTTGCAAATTGAGGAATGCAGATTATTTTATTATTTTTCAGTCACCTAACGCAAAATCAGAATCACAAAACTTCTCCATGCACGCGTGTCTTGTGGTGGAAATTCCACAGTCGCACGCCAGGCACGAGGTCTCTCAGTCAGACAATCGCTGTTACCTTCCCATGAAGTGGTACTGTTTTATCTCGACTAAAAGCTTTCGTGACTGCAGGAATCAATATTCTTTGGGTTTTTCGACTTTGTTATCAGGATGACGACCGCTTGTGTTGCGATCGAAACGTCGTAGTTTTTTGTTATTTTCTTTGAACCTATCTACGTGACTTTACCCAAAGATTCTAGATTTGAAGCTTTCGTGACTGCAATGATTCATACTCTTAGTTTTTTCGATGAAGTCACGTAGGTAAAAAATAAAATTTAAAATTACTAAAAGTAATAATAGATTTGCTGTATCAAATGAGGCCAGCAAATGTGGCTGTGACGGTCCCACCGGATGACGGAGACTTGTGTTGCCTCCGAAACGTCGTGATTTTCATTATTTTATTTTTATTAATTTCATTTTTTACCTACGTGATTTTACCGAAAAAACTAAGAGTATTTACCCAAAGACCCAAAGAACATGGTGCTGTTTTATCAGCCCCTGGGTGGATCTGTTGGGCTGAGCCGACTACCGTCCAGGACGTGAACTGGCATCCTTCTAATTGCGAGCCAACCGCTCGAGTAATGCACCCTCTGGCTAAACATCAACTTTAAGTTCTATTTTTTAAAAACCGGAGCGAATGAACTCAAGCACAACACGAGGTGATGGGCTGGAGCGCATCGGTATCACAGCCGATATTTCCCCCCAAAAAACTTTGAAAATAATTCCATCCGCGAGTGGACCGAGAGCCCCATCCGATCCGTGCCGTGGGCTCCGTGAACAGCAGCAGCAGCAGAAGAAGAAGCAAAACCGCCAGCACCAATAACAAAAGATGTAAACAAAATGCCTCGCCGCTTGGCACGCATAGGAGCAAAGCTGGCGGCGACAGAATTCGAATAAAAACCGCATGCAGACGAGCGGTGACGGCCGTTGAGTGATGTCCAATTTTATTAACAGGTTGGGTCTCGGGGTAATCACCGTCTTCCTTTGTGATTCTGTCACGTCGGCTGACACCTTGACTCCGCCGCGCGGATGACTGCGGGGTTTTTTTTTTTTAACTGCCGCCGTGCTCGCCAAAGACCAGCGCGGCGAGAACGTCATCGACGGACGGGACCGGACCTGACGGCGGAATCGAGGAGCCGGCTCCCTCCTCCTCCACCACCACCTCCCTCCCTTCCCCTCCACCGCGAGTATCGGCAGTGGCACATTCTGTGCCGTTCCATCTTCACAAGCGGCTCACCCGCGGTTCCTCGCGCTGCGCTTGCGAACGGAACGGCCTCCGAGTGGACGCGGCCGTGAAACATCATCAGCAGCGGGGGGGGGGGGGTGCAGTCAGACCGTTCTGCCTTTTTATTGCTTAACGATCGGCGTTGCGAGAATACCGCCGAGCGAGAAAGAGAGAGAAAGAGAGAGAAAGGGTTAAAAGCCAGAGCTGGTTAGGACAGCTTGACGTATGGGGTGACCTTTCTTACCCAGCTGGGGACGGCTGAAGCTTCTCGCAGAGATATGATTCATTTTTCTTCGCGCGTTACCTTCATTGCTCCTGTAATTCAATCCCGCCTCTATTTGTGTCCATCTGTCTTAATTCGTCTGTATCAGCGCCGCGTCTCTCTGTATGTTGGCGCTTTCAATTTGTCTCGCCCGCGTCAACGCCGCGACTTTCTGTCTGTCTGTCTCTCTCTGTCTCTCTCAGTCTGTCTCTCTCTGTCTCTCTCATGCATGTTTCTCTCCGTGTCTCTATATCGGTGTGTATATGTTGACGGCTGTCATTCTGCGTCTGTTTCTCTCTGTCTCTTTCTCTCTCTTTCTGGCATCAATGACATTGGTCACGTTGACCAATTGACCTTGCTTATTGATGGGATCGTGAGTTTAAATGCTGGCCAAGATTTACCCGATGCTTATATCATCATAATCATAAATGTGGGTAAAGCATCACCAGCATCATTGGTGATTGAAAGGAGCCATGCAAGTACAGTACAATAATGGATTTTACTGCACTATTCCGTGCTTCCCACAGCAGCCTGTAACACCTCTAACGCACCGTTGTCACCCATCAAATCACTGCCCAGGCTTACAACCCTGCTCAGCTTCTGATATCTGATGAGATCGGCATATCAAGGGTTATTTTTTTAGAGTTGACCAAACATCCCACGATAGGACCACAGAACTTGGGCAAATGTTAATGCCCGTGCTGCCTGCCTTTCCACTCGTTCACGACTCTCTCTCTCTAACACCAAATTTGGCGGAGATGAAAACTGTACACATCACAACTTCTACCTTGTAAACAGTCTTTCCTCATTACCATAAGTTCGTGGCGTCTCCATGTTTTTGTAATTTCATTTCGTTGGTTGTGGTTGGCATTGCGGATTAGCAGATTGTAAAAAGAAAACTTATATTTTAAAGCAGTTAGCACCGATTTACATAACTCAAGGCGCGCTAATTAGTATTTTTCTCTATCGTACATCGAATAATTTGTAGAGCGGATATAATTTTGGTTATAATCCCCATGTCCTAAATCACTTTGGGGGCTTGGCGAGGCTGGGTGTGGGGGGCGACGGGGGGGGGGGGGGGGCTGGCTGGTGGGGGGGGGGGGCTGGAGGGGGGGGGGGCGATGGGGGGTTGGCTGCGATGACTCGGGGCCCGTGCGCGCGACCGTCCGTGCGGTGTCACGCGCATTGGCGAGGCGGGCAGGTCGCTCCACCCCCCCCCTCCCCCCCCCCCCTTTGCCGAGGCACCTCGCGCGGCACCGCCACCGTGGCGCGGAGTGGAGATTTATGATCGATGAGACGAGAAGATTTATTGATCGCGGGGAGCGGTGGCGCAAACGGGTATACCTGGTGCAGTGTGTGTTGTTGGCGACCCTACCCCCTTCGCGTGCAGTGCCGGCCTTCGTAGGTGCTACTCGCCAACAGCTCTTACCCCCCAACATGCTGCTGAGACTATACGGGGGACCTTTGTCTTTAGCTCACGCGGCCGAGTGAGGGAAGGAACAGCGCTCGCGCACGGCTGTCGTGATTCGCACGGTTCGCTTGATACCGCGGTGACCCCATGCATGGAGCGTCCAAGCTACTATGATTCACTCTCTCACGCACTCACTTTCTCACTCACTCACTAACTCCCTCACTCACTCTCTCACTCACTCACTCACTCTCTCACTCTCTCTCTCACTCACTCACTCTCTAACTCACTCACGCCCTCACTCACTTTCTCACTCACTCACTCTCACTCTCTCACTCTCTCACTCTCTCACTCACTCACGCTCTCACTCACCCTCTCACTCACTCACTCTCTCACTCTCTCTCTCACTCACTCACTCTCTAACTCACTCACGCCCTCACTCACTTTCTCACTCACTCACTCTCACTCTCTCACTCTCTCTCTCACTCACTCACTCACTCTCTAACTCACTCACGCCCTCACTCACTTTCTCACTCACTCACTCACTCTCACTCTCTCACTCTCACTCACTCACTCTCACTCTCTCACTCACCCTCTCACTCACTCTCTCACTCACACTCTCTCTCACTCACTCTCTTCACATCTCGTCCTGGTGAGGCTTTGACGCAGTCTCTCGTGTCACGTGGTGAATCTGCTCCCTGCTGAATGTGGCTGTGTGGGGGTTGCTCTGTAACTTACCCGGTGAGGTGAGATGAAGGGACATTCAGGACGCGTTAAGCGCTTGTGTGCGTGACGATTTAATCAGTTTAGCCGTGTCGGGTGGTGGAGGAGGGGGGGTCTTAACGACACAAATATGGTTAGTTAATATCGTGGCCTAACCTTCAAAATCGCGTACGAGTCACCGTACCGTATTGCATATATATTTTTTTAATGACACGTGGCTCATTTGAATCTGAAGAGATTACAGTCAACAAAGAATGTTGAGCAGAACTGAAAAGTGCGAGACAGAAGGAGAGATAGAGAGGGTCACGTGGATTAGAAGACTCACGCGGACGTCACGACAGCGTGTCCGCTGTGGACGACAGTGAGAGTGAGGCTTGGGCGGGGGACGGAGCCAGCGGTCGAGACGAATACCGGAGCGCAGCCAAAGGAGGGGTGATGGAACACCAGCGGCCGAGAAGGTCGATCGTCCACCGAGGACACGGAGTAAGATGGAATCCGTTCGCGTGCAGCAGCAGCAGCAGCGGCGGCGGCGGCTGGGCCGATTGCTACATCGCAGGAGGTGGCATGAGAGGTGGCGGTGGCTTGGGGAGGGCTATATCCAGCGGTGGATGGACCATGGCTGATGACGATTGTATGATTTTTGGGAAAATCCGCCTCCTCCTCATCCTCCAGCAACAACAAAAACAAACCATATTCTTGGTTCTTTCGGTAAACGAACGTAGAAGGGAAATAATAAAATAATAAAAATAAAACATTATAAAATAAAATTCTCACGACGTTTCGGCCACAACGCAAGCAGCCGTGTGGCCGAATCGTCGTGATAATTTTATTTTATTAAGTTTTATTTTTTATTATTTCCCTTCCACGTGACTTTACCGAAAGAACCAAGAATATGAATCCCTGCGGTTACGAAAGCTTTAAATCGAAACAACGCACCAATCCAGTAGTTCAGTGCGGAACAAACCAATAAAATAAATAACAATGAAAAATAAAAATAAAAACGCGAAGCATCTGGATGTTGTGACATCGGCGTTTGCGGCTTATTGAGGTGGCTGACCTGTAGCCGGCGTGTGCTAAAACATTAACTAATGGTGGCGTGACACGACAGCCGAGTAAAGTAATGCGCGCTAACAAATTCACTCTCCATGAATTGGAGTCTTCACCTTGCCCGGCTCGCGTCGCGGCTACTTGAGGGATGGACGCGCAGTGTAGGAGCCTCGACTGGAAGAGTGTGTGAACGTGCGTGTGTGTGTGTGTATGTGTGTATGTATGTGTGTGTATGTGTAGTTTAGTGGTGGTTAATTGAAGGTGGAGGGGTTACCAGCCCCTCGCACCCGTCCAGAGCCCCCGTTTAGCCACTGTGGTGGTCACAGACGCCATGAGGGGAGAGGCCAATGGGCATTGGCCCTTTCCCCACAGCACTGCCCACGACAGTGTTGCCCGTCCGGCACCGCGAGGAGGTAGGAGGTTGTTTTGCCGGACAGAGAAGAGATGGAGTGATGTGGTACAGGAGGACGTGGAGCTGAGTGGACTTGCCGATGACTGGTACCAGCGGTGTCAAGATCGGCCTCAGTGGAGGAGGCTCGTGAAGGACGCTACTGGGCAGTTGGAGGCAGTCGCCCTCCAACAACAACGGAGGGTGGAGGAGCGACGCTCACAACAACGAGCGGAGCGCCGGGTGGCTAAAGCACAGCAAGTTGGTACAGTAGGGGGCACAGGTGGTGCATCAGCCAGTCATCTCGGTCATCTCGGTCAGTCGACCCGTGGCACATGGGTCTGCCCCGTGACCTCCTGCCAGCGGGCGTTCGACACTTCACGTGGCCTCAAGGTGCACATGGCCTGGCACAAGCGTCGTGGTGACGTCACCGCCACTTAGTGGCGAATGGCGGTTGTTGTGTATGTGTGTATGTGTGTGTGTATGTGTATGTATGTGTGTGGGGGAGCGGTAGCGTAGCGGTTAGCGAGCTGCACTACAAACCTGGCCACCCAAGTTCGGTTCCGCTCACGGTCACCACCAGTGACGATTCTCTGAACCGGTCCTGGGCCTCCGATATATCTATTTAGCCTCAAATGAGTATCTGGTGCAGTGCGTTAAAATATCGCCACTGGGGAGACAAAGGCGGCCGGGCGTGGTGCTGGCCATCATTGTTGCTCGCCAACAGCACTTGCCCCAAGAGACCCTAATGGGTCTGATGACTACACCGAGGGACGCGTGCTTGCGGGACAAGGAGGGAGGTGAAAATTGCATTAATGGGGATTGACACGGAGCTGATCCGTTTGCAATCCCTCCCCTCTCTCTCCTCTCTCCGTTGTCGCGAGCGCTTTGAGACGGCATCACTCAGCGCGTTCATTATTTAGCCCCATCTGCGCTTTACGCATGCGAGGAGTTAGGGGCCGTCCATAAATGACGTCACGCACCTAGGGGGGGAGGGGGGTCAGACATTTGTGACGATGTGTGACAACGAGGGGGGGGGGGTTGAGAAATGTGACGTCACATCAAAATGCGCAACTTTAAATTAATATAGACAACACGTTCTACTTAATTAAATAGACTTTTTAATAAATGTTTTCTCCTACAACATCAGAGTGCCACATTAAATACGCACTACAATGACAATAGTTTAAAGCGATTTGAAGCATGTTTTATTTTTTTTGGGGGGGGCAGAGCTTTGTGGCGTTATATTTGAGGGGGGGGTCTGACTTTTTGTGACGCCGTGTGACGAGGGGGGGGGGTCAAAAATCATCCAAAATCGCGTGACGTCATTTATGGGCGGCCCCTCCCCCACGCGGAGAGGTGGGAAGCGTGCCGGAGAAGGCGCGGACTCTAACGCCTATTGGCAGCTCAATGATGCTTCATTGATTGATATGGGGGGTGGGGGGGAGATGTTTCTTACTGAGAACAAAAAAAATCACATTTAATTCAGGAAGAGTCGAACTCCGCAGAGGGGATGCTCGTTGTAGGATTAAAAAAAAACAACAACAACTCTTACCGTATTAAATTTCGATTCAAAGCTTTCGTGACTGCAGGGATTCATCTTCTTGGTTCTTTCGGTAAAGTCACGTAGAAGGGAAATAATAAAATAATAAAAATAAAACACAAGAGAGATGGCTGTGTGGGGGGTTGGGGGGTGGGGGGGGTGGTGCCTGAGCTGGCTCACAGCAGCGCCCGCGACCTCTCTAACCGCAGCGAGTGGAAGTGTCGGCGACCTCGTGACGCTTCGTCTGAAGGTTCAAGACGCCACCCTACGCCAGGACGCCGCCGCTCCCCTGCGAACGACCGGACGGTCGCCGGGCACCCATCGGTGAGCGCGCCGTCGTAACTCAAAACATTGGGGAGGGGACTTTGTTGTTGTTTCTTCCAGAAGAAAATCAAAGCGTGAATGTGACAGTGGGCCCGTCTCCGCTCTTCCTTGTCACCGCTGGCGGAAGTGGCCCGGCATGCCTCGTCTCGCCTCGTGGCAGCTGTCAGAGCAAAGCACACCCCACCCACCACCTCCACTCCTCCCGTGTGCCGTCAATAGCGGGCAAATTACTTCTGTCGCGAGCACATTCGCCTGCTACGCCGGGCGACAGACCGCGACTGCCAGTCCGAGTTCCGATGAGATCCGACGCATTCCCGATCGGCTGGCTACTGCCACGGTAAATGTGGAATGTCTACTCTTCTTCTTGGTTCTTTCGGTAAAGTCACGTAGAAGGGAAGTAATAAAATAATAAAAATAAAACATAATAAAATTATTCTCACGACGTTTCGGCCACAACGCTGTCTCCCCGACAGACCTGGTCTTCACCTGAGGACGGCTGCTTCCGTTGTGGCCGAAACGTCGTGAGAATTATTTTATTATGTTTTATTTTTATTATTTTATTACTTCCCTTCTACGTGACTTTACCGAAAGAACCAAGAAGATGAATCCCTGCAGTCACGAAAGTTTTAAATCGAAATTTCTACTCTGTCGAGTACAGGGCCACCAAGACTGAGCATGTTGCTAACTGATGTTGTTATTCCAGAAAATTCGAAGTGGAGTTGGGGGCTAACGCAGACGTCATGGGTGAGATATTTAACACTTTAGGAAGCTAAAGGTCATTTATAAGGCAGTACGGCAAGTCGGTATGGTTTGACTCATGATCCACCCTTATGGGTTTATTCCATCAACTCTGGTTTTAATTGCACACCCGCGGACACAACATCAAAGAGACCTTAATTTAACTAAAAAATATATTCCCGAACAAAATAGGATTACCTCTCAAGCCTCAAGTGAGAGGGGTTTTTTTCCTTCTGGGCAGAGCTCTCACATGACGATCATTGTAATAATCTTCATAATAAATTGGCACAACCAAAGGTTAAAGAAATCCAATCTCGAGGAAAATTCACCGATGCAAAATTGTTCCGAGGCCCTGCGGAGTGGAAGAGGCGGGGTGGCACCTTCTCTGTCTGCCACTGAACGTCTCAACATTCACATCGCAGTGATTCACTCTCAACATTCACATCGCAGTGATTCACTCTTAACATTCACGTCGCAGTGATTCATTCTTAACATTCACATCGCAGTGATTCACTCTTAACATTCACATCGCAGTGATTCACTCTCAACATTCACATCGCAGTGATTCACTCTCAACATTCACATTGCAGTGATTCACTCTTAACATTCACATCGCAGTGATTCACTCTTAACATTTACATCGCAGTGATTCACTCTTAACATTCACTTTGCAGTGACTCACTCTGAACATTCACATTGCAGTGACTCACTCTGAACATCCACATCGCAGTGATTCACTCTTAACATTCACATCGCAGGGATTCACTCTCACCATTCACATCGCAGTGATTCACTCTTAACATTCACATCGCAGTGATTCACTCTCAACATTCGCATCGCAGTGATTCACTCTTAACATTCACATCGCAGTGACTCACTCTTCGCATTCACACTGCGTTTGAGGGATTAGCGTTGGCCACCTGCATGAGTGTTGAAGGAGCCAATCTTTTACTGAGTTTCTCTCTCTCTCTCTCACTCCTCTCCCTCTCTCTCTGTGAATTTTCAGGGACAACACAACGGCGGTGTCAACCACCGCTTGCACCACGCTCCGCGCTCCGTGTGCAGTCAGCGGTGCTCAGCGGCATTGGCAGCACGAACCGCGCGGCTCCATCCTCTGTAAAGGGCACGGTCTCTGAGCACACAGGCACAACATGGCAAGCGGCCAGCAATAAACAGCACGAGGGACGGTGCAATGGACGAGAGTGTAACGCGGGATTTTTGAATTGAGCGAGGTTAGTTCGTGGAGGAACTGTGGAAGAGAGGCGATTTGAGATAATGTCACACTGGTCCATCGCGGACTTGGCATGAGCGTCACTCACTCCTCCACTAGCCGTGTGGAGGTCTCGGTCTCCCAGGGACTCAGTCGTATCCACACGGTGTTTACAATACACTCACCCACTCACTTACCCACTCACTCACCCACTCACTCACCCACTCGCTCTCCCACTCGCTCACCCACCCACTCACTCATTCGCTCACTCACCCACTCACTCACCCACTCACTCACCCACTCACTCACCCACTCAATCACCCACTCAATCACCCACTCACTCACCCACTCACTCACCCACTCACTCACCCACTCACTTACCCACTCATTCACCCACTCACTCACTCACCCACTCACTCACCCACTCACTCACTCACCCACTCACTTATCCACTCACTCACCCACTCACTCACCCACTCACTCATCCACTCACTCACCCACTCACTCGCCTACTCCCTTACCCACTCACTCACCCACTCACTCACCCACTCACTTATCCACTCACTCGCCCACTCACTCACCCACTCGCTCACTCATTCGCTCACTCATTCGCTCACTCACCCACTCGCTCACCCACTCACTCACTCGCCCCCTCATTCATTCACCCCCTCACCACACCGCAGACCACAACTGCATGTCACAAACACACTCAAGCACACACTCGCATGTAATACGTGAGTTGCTATTCAATGTGGAGAGCCGTAAACAATCATCATTATTACCAATTGAAAGTGTTTAAATGCATGATGGGTATCGGTGTTTTTTCCCCCAGTGCAATATGTTTTCCCGTTAACCCAAACGACTTCCCACTGCTGCATCTCAGCATCCCGTGCTGTGCTTCGTTTCTGTAAATTCCCATTTCACTTTCAATTCTGGAGTTCCCGGACGAGATCTCCGCTTCTACTCCGGCATTCTCTCTCTCAACCCTCGCTCTCTCTCTCTCTTTTTTTACGATCAGTGGAAACAAGAAGATGCTCGGTGTAGTCGGCACTTTGCTTCGTTCATCATTTCGTATTTTTTTTTACTTTGCTTTATGTAAACCCCCACCTCTCGCTCACTCTCTCGCTCACTTTCTCTCACTTTCTCGCTCACTCTCTCGCTCGCTCGCTCATTCTCTCGCTCACTCTCTCGGTCACTCTCTCGTTCACTCTCTCGGTCACTCTCTCGCTCACTCTCTCGCTCACTCTCTCTCTCTCTCCGTCCCCCCCCCGTCATCTCCATCGCCCCCCAACGTTATCGCCCCACCTACAACCAGGCCGGCATTGTTGGCAGATGGCCCGGACTCACAATACGCGTCCAGGATCAATACAATCAGTACCACTTTGTGAGCAAATCAATTGCGGCTTCCCCCGAGGGATTAACACTGGTCCCACGTAATGGGAATGTGGATGTTTCTTTCCCACTGCTGGTTCGGAGCTGCCGATGGAGATGAGCAATGCCTGTCAAATGTCGCCTTCAACTTAAGAGACACTCTGGGGGAAGATTACGAAAGGGTAAAAGTAGAGCCCCCCACGAGTGCCCGCTCTCGCCCATGCTGGCAGACCGCCCTCAATTGGAGGGCACTTGGGAGGGCGTCGAGCAGACGTCTTGGAAGGAGAGACGCGTTGCCGAGAATTGCATTTCAATCTCGCTGCCTGCCGCTCGCTCCCACGTGCTATCGCTTGCAGCCCCCCCCCCTCTCTCTCTCTTTCACCCTCCAGTTATATTTTCATCTTTGCAGCCCTTTTATCTCACTTTGCCTCCTCACGCTGCGGCGCCCGACTCTCTCGCCAGATATTATTCCGCGCTCTGGAGGTACGCGGCCACCCGGGTGTGAAATCCCCCTCAATCGAGCACGCGTGCCCAGCACTTTTGAGGTGCATTTCTTATTATTTTTCTTCTTCATCATCTTCTTCTTCTCCTTACCAGGGTATATATGGCGCGTTGCGTGAGATGGGGTCTGCGAGGTTCGTTTTATTTTGTAGTTTTTTCAAGTTGTATCTTCTCTCCTCTCGCGAAACAATATGTAAATCTGTGATTAACCATGCAAAAAAGATGTAACTACACTTATTTGGACCATCTTATTTGACAGACAACTATTACAGGTTATTGATAGACAGCCATAACAAAGGCCCATCCTTTGTTATGCAGTCTATTCTTAGTCTTAAGCCTCACCTTACCATATTAATAAAACGTGTGCCGTACTTGGCCCTTCCCCTCTCCAACCATTATATATACGGAGTGGTAGCTCTTGTAATCTCTCATTTACTTGATACAGCTGTCGTGGCTGTGACGGTTCCACCTGAAGACGGAAGCTTGTATTGCCTCCGAAACGTCGTGATTTTTATTTTTTATTTTATTTAACTTTTATTAATTTTAATGTTTTACCTACGTTACTTTACCGAAAAAACCTAAGAATAACAATATGTAAAGCTCTCTCACAATTGACTCTTCAGATTCACGGCGGTACAATTTCTTTCGCAAGCTTGCCACGTTCAGAAGACGACATGGCAGGTTGTGATGATTGAGCTCATCGTCATGACTATTTATAGCGCCAGTTAACCCGGGAAGGTCGCCCTGAGTCTCGTGGCTCTTTCTCAGGAGGGTCCTGCCAAGATTTCGCAGTAGTTGCGGGGTTGGTTGGTGGGTGGGTGGTGGAAGGGGGCGATATCGCTACTCGGTGTAATCCCAGATTGAGTCATGATTCAACACTGGGATGTTGTTAGGCCAACGCCGGCTACGCCCCGTGGTTGCTTAGTTACGGGAGGATGCCAGAAGAGATGGAGGGAGACTCTGAGGTCAGATCTTGGAGGGTCACCCCCGTGTCTCCTGTGCAGCTGCTGCGGAATATGGTGGAGGGGGAAAGAGAGTGGTGGTGGTGGTGGTGGTTGTGATGATGGTGGTGGTTGTGGTGGTGGTGGTGGTGGTTGTGATGATGATGGTGGTGGTGGTGGTGATTCTGATGATGGTGGTGGTGGTGGTTGTGATGATGGTGGTGGTGGTGGTGGTGGTTGTGATGATGATGGTGGTGGTGGTAGTGATGGTGGTGGTGGTTGTGGTGGTGGTTGTGATGATGGTGGTGGTGGTTGTGATGATGGTGGTGGTGGTGGTTGTGATGATGGTGGTGGTTGTGGTGGTGGTTGTGATGATGATGGTGGTGGTGGTTGTGATGATGATGGTGGTGGTGGTTGTGATGATGGTGGTGGTGGTGGTTGTGATGATGATGGTGGTGGTGGTTGTGATGATGGTGGTGGTTGTGATGGTGGTTGTGATGATGATGGTGGTGGTGGTGGTTGTGATGATGGTAGTGGTGGTTGTGATGATGGTGGTGGTTGTTGTGATGATGGTGGTGGTGGTTGTGATGATGGTGGTGGTGGTGGTTGTGATGGTGGTGGTTGTGATGATGGTGGTGGTTGTGATGGTGGTGGTGGTGGTTGTGATGATGGTGGTGGTGGTTGTGATGGTGGTGGTGGTTGTGATGATGGTGGTGGTTGTGATGATGGTAGTGGTTGTTGTGATTATGGTGGTGGTTGTCATGATGGTGGTGGTTGTGATGATGGTGGTGGTGGTTGTGATGATGGTGGTGGTTGTGATGATGGTGGTGGTGGTGGTTGTGATGATGGTGGTGGTTGTGATGATGGTGGTGGTTGTGATGATGGTGGTGGTTGTGATGATGGTGGTGGTTGTGATGATGGTGGTGGTTGTGATGATGGTGGTGGTTGTAATGGTGGTGGTGGTGGTTGTGTTGATGGTGGTGCTTGTGATGATGGTGGTGGTGGTTGTGATTATGGTGGTGGTTGTGATGATGGTGGTGGTTGTGATGATAGTGGTGGTTGTGATGATGGTGGTGGTGGTTGTGATGATGGTGGTGGTTGTGATGGTGGTGGTGGTTGTGGTGGTGGTGGTTGTGGTGGTGGTGGTTGTTGTGATGATGGTGGTGGTTGTGGTGGTGGTGGTGGTTGTGATGATGGTGCTGGTTGTTGTGATGATGGTGGTGGTTGTGGTGGTGGTTGTGGTGGTGGTGGTTGTGATGATGGTGGTGGTTGTCGCGGCATCAACGACTCAGGCCACGATGATGACGTCGTCTCGGTCTCGATCTTGGAGTGAAATGAAAACGTCAACGAGTGGAACGTCGCGCCGAGCGAGATGGAGAGAGAGATAGTGAAGACGTTCCATTTGGCGGTGTCGCCAGCGTCACTTAGAGCGGGGGGGGGGGGTAGAGTGGGGGTGGAGGATTGACTTCGCACGATCCATATCGCCATGGCAACAGAGATCATCTCTTCTCACTTGCGAATTGGATAACGAGTGTCGTAGCCCGTCCCCCCCACTCCCGCCGCCGCCGCCGCCGCTTTGATTTGGGAGACGCGTCGAGATCGACTTTGCCAACCCCATGGTGGCGATCTGGACGCCTGCCGACCCGGGGCTTATGGGAGGCGAGGGTTGGTGGACCGCGGAGATGATTTGTGACACTTCCTCCGCTACCCCGCTGGGGGCTGTGATGCTGTCGGGAGTTTGGGCGGTGCAGCCGAGGGGGTGTTCGCTAACCCATCTGTGCGGACCTGTCCGTGGTGTCCCCTCGTGTGTGCTTCCTTTACTTCGGGATGCACGTCGTCGTCATCGGCCGTGGTCGATCCACTGCTGGATGAACACCTCCCCGAGCCTCCACCCCGCTCTCACGACCCTACGACGTCACAATCCACCCGGCAACCTACACGTTAACTGACGTCATCATCGCTCCATCACCTCCGTGGATGCATCCAGGGTCGGTGGATCAACACCTACCGCGGGCCACGGTTTACGTGCATCAGTCTTGCCGGCGGGAGTGGGGGGGGGTGGTAGTGGTCATACTTCACCACACCGGTCAATGAGGGTTCGTGAAGGGTGCCCTGGCGAGGTACGCACGCCTGGATCCAGGAGGGCGCCTAAAGCCTGCAGGGCCCTCGGACACGAGCGCCACCACTGCGCCACCCGTCGGAAGACGTCGAGTCCATGGTGGCAACAGTGGCGGCTGCAGTCAGCTTCCGCGGGGAGGGTCTCTGCTCAGCCATGCGTTGCCGCTGACCGCCACGAACAGCTGACGCTTGAACAAAGTCCAGACGCCGCGTTCCACGTCCACACCTTCTCGCATCGCCTCCGCTTAGACCCGAACCAGGAGCCGGACGGGCGCCGCCGGATCGCGAGCGCCGGGGTCTTCCCCTAACCCCGTGCGCGGCGGTGCAGGGGGGTGAACATCCACCAATCCGAGAGGCGGGCGAATGGCCCTCCCGGTGGTTAATTCGCTAAATAAAGTCAACGCCACCCGCCACTGGCTTATGAACCGCGCCAGAGCAACAGTTCCTCTCGGTGAAACACCGCGGGGCTCTAAATACACAGCAGCTGCGGGCACACAGAGGCTTGCACATCCGCCACGGGCAGCAGCCACAGCAACCACCTCCCCGGGTCACGCGCCTGCAATGGAAGGAGGAGCCGCTGTGGAACAGAGGGCACGGACCGCACGCAGGGCACGAGCAGCAGCAGCACGGCAGAGACCCGGAGAGGGACAGTTGGGGGGGACGCAAACATCGGCCCAAATAATCCCCCTCTCATCCCTCCCTCCACCACCACCATCATCATCAGTGGGCTGCCACACATCGTGTCAGCACTGGCCAAGACAGCTGCTGTCACCTTCCTACGCAAATGAAAAGAAATAGCATCTCCCAAATTTGACTGCCTCGCGCAGCGCAACAAAGAGTGGAAGACATCGTGCTTTCTTCGTCTCTGTGAGGGTGTATGGGTCTCTGTGAGAGTCTATGGGTTTCTGTGAGAGTCTATGGGTCTCTGTGTGAGTCTATGAGTTTTGTGAGAGTATATGAGTTTTGTGATAGTCTATGGGTCTCGGTGAGAGTCTATGGGTCTCTGTGAGAGTTTATGGGTCTCAGTGAGAGATTATGGGTCTCTGTGAGAGTCTATGGGTCTCTGTGTGAGTCTATGGGTCTCTGTGAGAGTTTATGGGTCTCAGTGAGAGATTATGGGTCTCTGTGAGAGTCTATGGGTCTCTGTGTGAGTCTATGGGTCTATGTGAGAGTCTATGGGTCTCTGTGAGAGTTTATGGGTCTCTGTGAGAATCTGAGTCTCTGTGAGAGTCTATGAGTTTTGTGAGAGTCTATGGGTGTCTGTGAAAGTCTACGGGTCTCTGTGTGAGTCTACGGGTCTCTGTGTGAGTCTATGGGTCTCTGTGAGAGTCTATGGGTCTCTGTGAGAGTCTACGGGTCTCTGTGAGAGTATATGGGTCTCTGTGATAGTCTATGGGTGTCTGTGAGAGTCTATGGGTCTCTGTGAGAATCTGAGTCTCTGTGAGAGTCTATGAGTTTTGTGAGAGTCTATGGGTCTCTGTGAAAGTCTACGGGTCTCTGTGTGAGTCTACGGGTCTCTGTGAGAGTCAATGGGTCTCTGTGAGAGTCTATGGGTCTCAGTGAGAGTCTATGGGTCTCTGTGAGAGTCTATGGGTCTCTGTGAGTCTTTGGGTCTCTGTGTGAGTCTACGGGTCTCTGTGTGAGTCTATGGGTCTCTGTGTGAGTCTGTCTCTGTGTGAGTCTATGGGTCTCTGTGATAGTCTATGGGTCTCTGTGTGAGTCTATGGGTCTCTGTGAGATTCTACTGGGCCCGTTAAGCCAGCAGCTGTGTTCACAGTTCATATGCATGTTGGTGGCATGTGCGGAGTACAGGAAAGGAAAGCCTCACTGAGTCTCAAGATTATGTTTTAGGAGGGTCCTGCATTTGATTGTTTGGCCAGTTCCATCCATGGGTGTTCTGCATCTGAGCGGGACCTGCCGCACCCAGGGCATCACACTGAAAGTTTCACACGAAATGGGTTCGCGAACACACCCTTTTGTGCTGAGCGGTAGCAACATTTTTGGTCACTTCCAATCACCAAAAAAACCAGAGTTGTCGTGAATTGTCGCCTACAATTTTACAATCCTTCTCTTCCGCAGTCACGCAACACAACTGCGCTTTAATCGCTTCCTTTGAAGCAACAACAAACGCCGTAAAGGCTCGCGCGGCAAATGTGTTTACTGAGCGCGGCATTAGGATGCGAGTCACCAAACGCTGATTATGTAACGCAACATTCTCGCTCAATCAGCTAATCCGCCCCCCCCCCACCGTGGAAATTCATTCCGCGGCAGCTTTAAAATCTCGTTACGCTTTGATGATTGTGTTGGGCCTTGCGTGCCGTGACAATGCCCCCCCCTCACACCACACCGGTGGGGAGGAGGGGGGGGGGTGTCAATGATCGAGCGTTTGTGTGGGATTCATCGGTGGCGATTGGTAGGGGTCTGGGCCACGCTTGGCTATCGTGACCGAGCCGACAAAGCGCCCAGGGTGGTGTCTGAATCGTTGCGGAGGACGCGTTGAATTCTCGGCCGCAACGAGAGACGTTCGTTCACGAGTTTGTGAGCGGCTCGCAGCAAGAAGCGCCCGGGTTCGACCCCCCCCCCCTAACCGAGTTTCTCTCTGCGTGCAGTTTGTATGCTTCCTACCCCCCCCCCCCCGGCTGTTCTGCGTGGGATTCGTTCATTCAGCAGTGGATCGATCAACGGTTGACGGTGATCGTTGCAGGGCAGGTGTGAGCCGGCATTGGCATGATTTTGCCCGTTAATTATGGACAAATACTTCGCGTGCAGGAGAAAAACAACCCCATCCAAAAACTCTTGGACGAACAAACAACAGAACAAGAGAACAGCCACTCAACTCGCTCGTTTTTTTTACGGATCAGTGGAAACAAGAAGATGTCTTCTTCTTGGTTCTTTCGGTAAAGTCACGTAGAAGGGAAGTAATAAAATAATAAAAATAAAACATAATAAATATTTCTCACGACGTTTCGGCCACAACGCAAGCAGCAAGTGAGGCCCACGTCGTGAGAATTATTTTATTATGTTTTATTTTTATTATTTTATTACTTCCCTTCTACGTGACTTTACCGAAAGAACCAAGAAGATGAATCCCTGCAGTCACGAAAGCTTTAAATCGAAACAAGAAGATTTCGTAATTTTTTTTTTTAAATAATAACTTTGCTTTATGTAAACCCCCACCACTCGCTCTCTCGCTCTCTCACTCTGGGTTGGCCTCAAAGAGCTCCGTGAGTGCGTGGCGACCCTCACTGCCCATTCATCGTCTTCGCGCGCCCAACACAAGAGAAGGAGAGCCGCGTTTCCCCCCTCCAACATCAGGGCCGGTGCGCGCTCGATAACGATCGAGGCGCCTTGTCCCCCGAGGTCCACGGCATTTGCCTGCCAGCCGAAGAGAAACGCCAAATTAGTTCGTCGGCTCAAACCAACTCTGGGGGGCCCTCTCGCCCGCTGCTTGCTGATGGCCTGGGGAGCATTCTGGGGGAGGGGGGGTGTCCCGTCCGTGGGCCTGAACGCAAGACGACGAATTGGGTTTAATTGGGGCAGCAGGATGACGAAGTGGTCACGCTCGTGCCACGCAGCAAGAAATCCTGGGTTCGACTCTCCACTCCGGCGCCTTTCAGTTTTGGATTTACTAGATTCTCTGTCCCCCTCTTCAACGGGGGGGTTCCGTCGGATTACCCGGCCTCCTCCCATTCGCGCAACACTGTCACCAATATTGGCCAAACATCCCAGGGGTGAAACATTACCCCGTGTAACGACGCCGACGACACAGTAATAAGAAGAGCCACTTTTATTTAAAGACTTCCACAATACGGGACCCTACTCAAGACTTTTACGCAATAAGGGACCCCATGGCTTCGTTCGTGTCTTCCCCGCTTGTATCTTCCTCCGAGCGTCCCCCACTCCTCGTGCTCTCCCCTTACATCTCCATCAACCCCCTTTCTCGAACCTTCCTGTCATTGTTTTTGCCTCTAGCCAATCCCTGTCCGTTCCCTTTAACGGATCCTTTCTGTTTTCCCGTTCAACCCCCTTATTAAATCTTGACTTAAAGCTTTCGTGACAGCAAAAATTGATATTCTTTGGGTCTTTCAGTAAAGTCACGTATATAAGTTCAAAGAAAATAACAAAAAACTACGACGTTTTGATCGCAACACAAGCAGTCGTCACTCACCCACCCACCCACTCACCCGCCCGCCCACCCACTCACCAACCCACCCACCCACACACCCACCCACTAACCCACCCAATCACTCACTCAATCACCCACCCACTCACCCACCCACCCACTCACCAACCCACCACCCACTCACCATGCCCACCCACCCACCCACTCACCAACCCACCCACCCACTCACCAATCCACCCACTTACTCACTCACTCACCCACCCACCCACTCAGCCACCCACCCACCCACCACTCAGCAACCCACCCACCCACCCACACACTCACCCAACCACCCGTTCACCCACCCACTCACCAACCCACCAACTCACCCACCCACCCACTCACCAACCCACCCACTCACTCACCCATCCACCCATCCACCCAGTCACCCATCCACCCACCCACTCACTCACCCACCCACCCACTCACCAACCCACCCACTCACTTACCCATCCACCCAGTCACCCATCCACCCACCCATCCACCCACCCACTCACTCACCCACCTACCCACTCACCAACCCACCCACTCACTTACCCATCCACCCAGTCACCCATCCACCCACCCATCCACCCACCCACTCACTCACCCACCTACCCACTCACCAACCCACCCACTCACTTACCCATCCACCCAGTCACCCATCCACCCACCCATCCACCCACCCACTCACCCACCCACCCACCCACCCACCCACCAACCCTCCCCCACCGTCCCCTGCACATTGCTGATCTGCAGCTCACGGCTCACCATCGATCGTTCCCGGCCACACAATAGGGGGGGGGGGGTGTGGGAGTAGTGCCGCTGAGCGAGCTTTATAAATAAGTCGCTCTCACCTTCACGCGGACTTTCAAGACCCATCTGCAAGAGAAACAAAATAACAAAATCGCTCGCGAGAGTTAAAGCCGTTTTGTGGCCCGCGTCGAGGCACAATGCGCTAATCTGACAATTACTCACGGATGATAATGACCGTCCCGCCTCTCCTCTCTGCCACAATGCCCTGCGAGTGCTGCTCAACTCGCAATCTCGAGCAGCCAGTGGCCAACTCAGCGGACTCGACCCATCAACAAACGTTATTTTTAAATTTTCAAACGATGGAGGGCTTCATCGTGGTCAAAGCCGCTGGTGCCCCCCCCCCCCACCCCCGACTCCTCCACGCCCCCCCCCCCCATGCGACACCCACGCTCCCTACCCACCCACCACCACCACCAGACACTGCAGATCAACATCCACACTGCCGCGTTCACTCGCCAGACACTGCGGGTCACCTCGCTTCACGTTTTGCTCCTTTCGTCCCACTGCTCTACTCTGGAATTCTCTCCTCCTCCTCTTCCTCCTCTTCCCATCACCATGATGATGATTGTCTATTCCCAATCCCAAGCTCTTACAACAACAATCGCCTGACTCTATTCAAGCGGGCGCGTAACACCCTCAACTATAACAGCTTTGACGTTAGTGCTGTTTGTTGCTGGTCACTTGGCGTTATTGCGTCTTTAGGAGCTGTGCTCAGTGATGGAATATAAAAAAACCCAAGTAGAACCATCCATTAGCGCAGTCAATCTGGCCCCTGTCACATCCTTTGGTGATATTCGTCATCGTAATAGAAACGGATATCTGTGACAAAGAGCTTCATAGCTCATCGGATTCCTCCGGTATCAACTAAATATTCTGATTCTCAAACGTGGGATTCCCACCACTGCCAAAGGGCTGCCAATAGAGATACATCTAGATTGAGATAAGTGTTTCCCAACATTAGTCTGAAGGGCAACCCCATTTGGATTTCACTTAGAATCACCCTCGTAAGGAAACGACTCTCAGGGTTTGTCCCAATGCAAGAGAAAGTTGACCACGTGGGCTGTGTGTTTGACCGAGCCACGCTGACCTCTCATCTCTCTCTCTCTGCGGAGTCATGGAAGCTCCACGCACACATAATCCCCGGCACTCGACGGCTCCGTCTCTGTGTGGTCCACCAACCCCGCGTCTAAGTTTCTGGATGGGCAAGTGTCCATTGCCAACAGACGCAGAGATTGAATTTTCACGAAATATTTGTTCTTCTCTCCCAGGCCCCCCACAACATTTCCCAGACGTCCACCTCGAACTGCCTCGCTCGCAACCACCCTCCCCTCGAAATATTTTTTTGGAGATCATCCTCGGACAGCCCCGGCTGGAAAAAGACCCCTGCGATGAAGGGATGTAAATCCGCGTCTGTGTCTCCGAGACGTTGCGAGGGCAGATCCAGGCGACGTGATCACGAGCGCCGCTTGAAGTCGTCGCTCGCGCCGACGGCGAGATGCGACGCGTGGCCTTCAAGGGGAGCTCTCTACAAAGGCGCCCCCAGAGTTCTTGCATGGGAGTCCTTTTGATTTCTTTTTTTCTCCCGGTCTTCCTCGACTCCTCCGCTCACTGCACCCCTTGATCACCAATCCCATTAATTTCATTACCTCACACCCCTTCTCTCTCCCCTCCATCCAAAATGTCTCTCCGTCTCGCCCATAATTTGCATCACAATAATTGCCGGCCAGTTTTATTTTTTGCTGGCCGATTGAGTTGCCCACCGCGCCAATTTCATTCGAGTCTTCTCCGCGTTCCTTCTCATCGGCTGTGCTGCTGCTCGGCACGTCACGGCTTCGGGTGACAGCCAATCAGTGGGAAGGGGTCGGTCACCCGCATGTGGACGGACACGCTAATTACACCTGCTGGGTGTATTATTGTTCTTAGTAATTGGTCGAGTTCGCCTCTCCGCCCCGCTGCACCTTCTCGTGTTCTAATGCCTCGAATCCCTGGGAGGGCGGGCCGATAACCACATTTGAGGAACCGTCGATTTGTGGTTTAACCTCCTGCGGACGGACGGGGAAAATAACACTGGTCAACACACTTTTTCTGGCATAAGGTATTCCAACGGGTTTAAGGTCATTTTGGGGTGCTGATTCCAAATCTGGCATCAGTTTTTGTCTATCACATCAGGTTTTTGAGATATCAAATATTGCATTTTCAATAAAAACTGCAGAAGAAAAATATTAAATAAATGTGGATATCTACATAAAATTATATTATAAACACACTATCCTAAAAATACAGCACCATATTTTAACACTAAAGCAGTCACTGACTCGCAACAACTTGCAATCATAAGTGACAGAGTTAATTTCGGGTAAAGTCAATGAAAATGGGGTATGCCGATTGCATAAAATGAGATGTGATAGAGCAAATCTGAGATGAGATTTGGAATCAGCACCCTGAAATTAGACTAAAACAGCTGCAAAAGTCCAGGCCAGAATTTTTTGTTGTTGTTGACCAGTGTTATCTCGCGGTTTTTGTTTTTTTCCTCTCCTTTCTCTACGGGGAGAGCACCGCCACGCTCACCTCGGGGTGAATCACCGCGCCCGGAGCGTCCCACGATCCCCAGACGCACGAATCCCGCAGTAAGCGCCGTGCCGAGACCCCTCTCTGAGTCAAAGCGCCCAGTGCCGAGCCCTCTTTGAGTGACGCCGCGGGGCTGAGACGGCGTTCGTGATGAACGCGGCCTCCGACGGACTAGTTGGGCCGAGCCGACGAAGCAACGACGTCTGGCGGCCTTTGTCTCCCCACTTGTGAACTTGATAGAATGTTTCGATGTAAAGCTTTCGTGACTGCAGGGATTCATCTTCTTGGTTCTTTCGGTAAAGTCACGTGGAATGGAAAAAATAAAATAATACAAATCAAACATAATATATATTAGAATGGAAATAATAAAGTAATAAAAATAGAACATAGTATATTATGTTACATTTTTATTATTTTATTATTATTAAATAAAAATAAAACATAATATATAATGCTGTATTTTTTTAATTGTATTATTTCCATTCTATTTTATTATTATTAAATAATAAAAATAAAAATAACATATTATGTTTTATTTTTATAATTTTATTATTTCCATTCTACGTGACTTTACCGAAAAAACCAAGAAGAAAAAAGTTGATAGAATGTCACGTGGGAAAAAAAAGGTCACAGTGTTTGATGATACAGCACTTAACTACACGATCACTCGCTCACCCGCGGGACGTCGCTTCTCTATTGTTCTTCCGTCGCTATTGTCATGGTTACTGGTCCTGTGAACTCACTGATCCCTCCACCCAGGACGAGGACTCGGTCTGCCAGACGGATTCTTTCATTCTCGATTTGAAGCTTTCGTGACTGCAAGGATTCATACTCTTAGGTTTTTTTTCGGTAAAGTCACGTAGGGAAAAATAAGTTAAATAATAAATTAATATAATTAAAATATTTATTCGTGATTTTTTATTTTATTTCTATTATTTCTATTATTTTATTATTTACTTATTTTTCCCCTTAGGTGACTTTACCAAAAAGAAACCTAAGGATTTTTTCATCTCAACCACACCGCGTTCAGCCACCACCACCACCACCACCATCCCACCGTAGGTCACCTCGCTTATCTTTCTGATTCTTCCCTTGCGTTGCTTGACTTCGGAATTACCTCCTCCCACATTCCTCTCCTTCCCCAAGCTCTTACAATAAATAACCTGGCTCAATTTCTATAAACAATTTAACTTTTATCTAGTGCAACTGTGAGAGTGCTGTTTATTGCTGGCCGCGTGGCGGATTGGACCTTTGGACCTGTGCTCAGCAATTGTGTCAAAAACACGACTCGATATAATGAGCGCGCTGCATTACAATGTTTCTCCAATCCCATTCATGATGAGCATTGCATATGGGTGGATGGGTGAGTGAGTGAGTGGTTGGATGAGTAGGTAGGCACCACACTCCCCGCACCACTCTTCCTTCATCACTCTCCCAGCTCCACTCTCTCTGCCCCACTCTTCATGCCCCACTCGCTCTCTACACCACTCTCCGTCCTCCACTCTCTCCCCTCCACTCTCTCTGCACCGCTCTCCGTGCTCTTGCCCTTTGCCGGATACGTCGAGACAATTAGGTGGCAATTAAGCACTTTATTTATTTAAATAGAAGGATTCCAAACGTGGCTCATGGGAATTGTGATGCGGGGAGTTTGCAATGAGCAACGCGGGCACGCGCGCGCGCGCGCGCTCCCAAACACGGGCGCGCAGCACATTCATACAATGACAAAGGTCCCCTGCGTAGCCTCTCACAGACTCTCGGAGCAAGTGGCTGTGAGCGGGATTCTTGTTGAGGCGGGCTGAAAACAAAGTTACTTGCGGCGCCCACACTCATTACCACCCTTAAGAACAGCCGAGTAAAACCCTTCAGCTCAAACAACATCATGGAACAAGGTGGGGGCTTTGAACCCTGCTGGGGCCGCGGTGCCTCAAATATTGGAGGAGGTAGCCTGTGAGTGATTGGCCGATTGGCCATCTGCAGAGGAAGTGCGCAGGGCGATCGAGAGCCGAAGACGAAGACAGATGACCTGTCAGGCGATCTGCTGAGAGAGGGAACCGTGATGATGGACACCCACCCCAGCGTGTGCCGTGCCCACATTCGGAGGCGCTAACAGCGCTTAACACCCACAGTCTGTATTGGCTACTTAGAGTGTGCGTGTGTGTATATGTTGAACTTCTTTCGTGCCGTACGTAGCCAACCGTGCTAATCGGAGGTGCGGAGAGTATTTGTATGTGTGTGTGTGAGGTTGTATAGCAGTGGCGGAGTGTGTCTGTGCGTGTGAGTGTGTGTACCTGGTGCGGTGTGTAAATATCGCCACTAGGAAAACAAAGGCGGTCCGGCGTGGTGCTGGCCACCCACCCCCTCGTGTACCGTTCCGACCTTCGTAGGTGCTCGCTAACAGCACTTGCCCAAGTAGTCTGTTCAATGCTATACGAAAGATAGTTTTCTTTGTGTTTGTGACAGTGTTTGTGAGTGTGTCTGCGTGTGTGTGTGAGTTTGTATATCAGTAGCTGCGTGTGTGACGGTGTTTGTGAGTGTGTCTGTGCGTGTGTGTAAGATTGTATATCAGTAGCTGCGTGTGTGACAGTGTTTGTGAGTGTGTCTGTGCGTGTGTGTAAGATTGTATATCAGTAGCTGCGTGTGTGACGGTGTTTGTGAGTGTGTCTGTGCGTGTGTGTAAGATTGTATATCAGTAGCTGCGTGTGTGACGGTGTTTGTGAGTGTGTCTGTGCGTGTGTGTAAAATTGTATATCAGTAGCTGCGTGTGTGACGGTGTTTGTGAGTGTGTCTGTGCGTGTGTGTAAGATTGTATATCAGTAGCTGCGTGTGTGACGGTGTTTGTGAGTGTGTCTGTGCGTGTGTGTAAGATTGTATATCAGTAGCTGCGTGTGTGACGGTGTTTGTGAGTGTGTCTGTGCGTGTGTGTAAGATTGTATATCAGTAGCTGCGTGTGTGACGGTGTTTGTGAGTGTGTCTGTGCGTGTGTAAGATTGTACAGCAGTGGCTGAGTGTGCTGTGTGTCTCATCAACTTACTCCACTGCAACTTCTCTGGTCACGGACGACGATTGAGGATCGCCCCTGGTTCCACTCAGCCCGAAATGAATACCCTGCAAAGGGCCTTTAAATGTGTCCATGTGTTTATCAGTGCACACCTCTCTCTCTCTCCCGCTTATAGCTTGGCGGATGTGGTCATTAACAGTTTCATTATGAGCCCATTTTTATTGTGCACTTAACATCATTTTTTTTAGCGAGGCATTTTAAAATTTAATGGCCTAAACACATATTTTGAGAACACTACGAGACGGCTGGAGGCCGTAATGAGACGCCGGTGTGTGAGAGTGTATGTGAGAAAGTGTGTGTGTGTGTGCTCGCTAACAGTACTTGCCCCGACAGTCTGCTAAGGCTATATGGGGGATCTTTGTCTTTGTGTTGCGGTAGTGTAACGGTTAGCGCGTTGCGCTACGAACCTGGCGACCCGAATTCGACCCGAGTTCGATTCCCACTCACGGCCAACACCGGTGACGATTATCTGAACCGGTCCTGGGCCTCCCCCTAGGTTGACTCAGCCTCAAATGAGTTCCTGGTGCGGTGCGTAAAAACATCGCCACAGGAGAGACAAAGGCGGCCGGGCGTGGTGCTGGCCACCCACCCCCCCTCGTGTTCATGTTCTGGCCTTCAGAGGTGCTCGCTCACAGCACTTTCCCCAACAGTCTCTTAAGGCTACACGGGGGATCTTTGTCTTGTTCGTGTGCGTGGTGCAGTAAGACGGGTGGAGTTTCTCTCCCAATAGTTACCGACGGCTCCCGGCTTGTTACAACACAAATAATAAACGGGCAGGGAGCAAACAGACAGCCTCCGTGTGCCGCTGCGTACAACTCCTGCCAGCGGTCATCGTGGACATTGGCCTGCACGCTACATAAGAACGCTCACTATTGCACAATCATCATTATCAGCCACTGCTGGATGAAGCCCCCCCCCCACCTCTCCAATGTCGCCGCCACCACCATCTCTCGGCCGATCGCGTAGCGATGACGGGCACAGCAGCACATCGCCGAGGCAGCGGTTGAAGCGCGCGGGTCATTACTTAGCAAAACTTCCAAAGCCCCGAAAGGCTGCGAGGTGGCGAGCCGACGGGGAAGAACGGCGAGTGGGCTGTGCCCATCCGTCTCGTCCCCTCGTTGGGGGGGGGGGGGGTTGTCTCACGTGGCCTAGCGTCTCGTTGCAGGACTCTCACGAGAAACGAGTCTTGAGACTCCGGGGCGAGGCTTTGCAGCCAATCGTAGCGTTTCATAAAAAAAAATCTTATTGGAATTGCTCATAAATGATCACGTTAGATTTCGATTTGAAGCTTTCGTGACTGCAGAGATTCATCTTCTTGGTTCTTTCGGTAAAGTCACGTAGAAGGGAGGTAATAAAATAATAAAAATAAAACATATTGTATTATTTTATTATTTTTTAATTTTATTATCTTCCTTCTACGTGACTTTACTGAAAGAACCAAGAAGATGGATCACGTTAGAGTTTTCATCTTGAATGTGAAGAATCCCGGTCTGGGCCCCACGTGGTGGCCGTGTGGGTTTCCGCGCGGCCGTACGCACAGTGAGGCGAGCCAGCGACGAGGGCATGAGGGTGGTGCCCATCCACTCGGCCGGCAGGATGAGCGGGATTAACTCGAAGCGCAATCTGCCGTTGCAACGGCAGCGGCCTTAACGGCATCTTGCGCTCGCTGCGATCGCTCCTGGCGATCTGCCAACCTCGCTATTAGTCAGTCGAACGCCTCTCAGTAGGCTTTCGCGAGCAATGTTATGCATAATAGAGGTTGTTTTTTTGTGTTGGGTTGGATCGAGTAAATATATAAATGTGCCGTTAAACCCGCCACCACCCGACACGGCCAATTAGTAAGCTTTGTCACGTAAAACCGAACGTGGCAATTCGTCACTAGTACAGCACGCCGCCGGTGTGTTGGAGAGTAACCCCACAACATTTACAATTCGAGCACGACGTTTCGCCAGTAATTCCAACTCGCATCACCAGGCGACAGACAGATTTGTGGTGAAAACCTTCTCCTGTTTCGCTGTTAGTATTGCAGCAAAGTGCTCCTGCCACCGCGCTCCCCTGCCGCTTCTCGAACGTCAAGAGTTTAAAAGTACAGCAGGCGAAGTGATTTGCAGAGGCGTTCGCCACGAGCAAATAAGTGTTTTTCTCTTTATTGGCATCAACGTCGTTATTGTGTTTATTTCAGGCTCGCTTCGGTGATGTTTCACAAGAGCTCCAACGGCTTCTCTGCTGGTCTCGATTGTCTGAAACTTCGTCCCCCTCCCCCGGCCGTCTGCGCTGTCGACTTCCTGCACCCCCCAACCCCTGTCCAGACTCAGGCGCTAGTCTCTGCGGCTGACCGCCTCTCTCTCTCTCTGTCTCTCTCTCTGTCTCTAACTAACAAATTAAAAAGCCTATTTTCTCCAGGAGGCCCAAGTTCCCCGCTGTTTCCTGTCGATCACCTCGCTTCAATAAAATAATGAAAATAATAATAAAAAAGCCGTCACCTCCTAACGATTCCGCGTTCGGTTATCAAATCGAAAGTCTCGCAGGGTCCCTGCCAGTGGACAAACGAGCAGCGTCCCCCCCTCCTCCCTCTCTGATCTATCCCGACCTTCTTGAAGGTCGCCATCTGCGCTAAGGGGCCGCTGATTGCCTGCCGCGTGAGTCGCGTCGCCAAGACCCCATCGCATCATCCGGGCCGCCGGGCGTCGTGGACCAGAACACCCGACGCCACCAATTCCAAGTCGAGCCTAAAGGCGGCACCACCACCCCCCACTCCTCTTATGCCCGGTCACGGCTCGGCTCAGGCTTGGCTCCTCTGGCTCGACTGAGTCATGGCTCAAAGCGGCGCACTTCACCTGAGCCACTTCAACCGCGGCTCAAGTCTGGCACCCTGGGGGGCTCAGCGTAACCCAGGGCACGCGCGCCTTGTCAGCTCTCGCAGCTAAAACACGCGCAGCTCCGCCCCCCCCCCTATAATGTTATCCCCCCCGCCCCCTCCCGAATCACTTTGCCCCCCGCTCCTACCCGCGTACCCCTCATGTGTTTATTGTTACAACGAAAGTGCGGCCGATCCTCTTTAAGATCATCCCGGGAACGAGCCCCTTAGCGCCGGGTCGCGTGGGCAATGCGCGCACGGGCGTCGTGAATAGAATAAAACAAATTGACAAGGAGAAGAAATATGCTTGGTTCTTTCGGTAAAGTCACGTAGAAGGGAAACAATAAAATAATAAATATATTAAAAAATAAAAGTATCACAACGTTTCGACTGCAACACAAGCAATTATCAACAGGTGTGAAAAACACAGCAAGAAAATTTGAAAAAAGTGGCGGGTTTTTCTTAACGTCAGCACCCCGGACAGCGATTTTGGCAGTTAAGAAAAAACCGCCACTTTTTCAAATTTTCTTACCGTGTTTTTCACACCTGATGATGATTGCTTGTGTTGCAGTCGAAATGTCGTGATATTTTTATTGTTTTACATTTTTATTATTTTATTATTTCCCTTCTACCTGACTTTACAGAAATAACCAAGAATATGAATCCCTGCAGTAACTAAAGCTTTAAATCAAAATTTAAGGAGAAGAAAGTTTTAAACGTAGTAGTATACTTTCGCGACCAATATCATCCAGATTGCGGAAATATATAAATATGTCGATTAACCCGCCACTATCCGACACATCCAATTAGTAAGATTTAACATCTTAACAGAACATGCCAATTCGTTATCAGTACAGCACACCGGTGTGTTGGAGAGCAAAGCCACAGCATTTACAATCTTAGCACGACGTTTCGCCGGTAATTACAACCAGCTTCATCAAGGAGAAGTAAACCCCGAATAGGTTTGGCCCCATTCTTGTTTTTCATACTTTTTATACCGGCAAAAAAGGTCCCATAATAGAAGAAACCTTACCCACTCCTGCCACCACTCCTCCACCCGCTGTGAAACATCACTCGAGTGGCGTTAATTTGATTGGCAGATCACCCGTGGTGGTTTCGAGTGTGGCGCAACGCGGCTTTGTGAGTAGAATTTAAATCCGGCTTCGCGAGCGCTTCGAAGGTGTCATGCACGGAGAGGGTGTCTTAGGCGTGGGTTTGGCAACAATCCCAGAGCCGCGTTAACGCCCCCCACTGACAGTGCACTCGCAATGAGGCCGAGGCGAGTTCGAATCCTAGTTGGGGCGGGGGGTGGGTTTACTCAGCCCATCATCCCCCAGGGGGTCGATAAAATAAGAAACGCTGTAGGCAAGTCAACAGTGGTTGTCCTCCGGATAAACTTTACAAATTCCCGCCATATGAATGTGGAATTGCCATCACTGGCTCGGGGATGTCAACGGGAGATGAGCATCGCCTCGTGGCTCGTTTGAGCAGAAGATCGCTTTGACTTTTTGCGAGCGCTGTCGTGCCGGCTCTCAAACCCAAGGTGTTGCTGTCTCCCGTCAGCTGCCCTGAGGCCGCTCACCTCAAAACGCCTTGAAGGCGCCTCTCTGCTCGGCTGTGAGAACCGCGCAGCTGTTCGCCTGCCGCTGTTGTTGGGAAGGCAACGGGAGGGTCTGGGTTTCTCAGAGGACTCGCTTCGCGTTCACACTCACCGGCAAATCTCTAATTATCCGCCGAGCAACGCTTCGTCATTAATCCGCCGCCACCAACAACGCCGCATGGCGAGTGAGAATGTGAGGTGTTGCTCTGTGTGTGTGCTGTGCCAGCCACATTAAGGAGGTCGTTGACAGCGCCTGTCCCAACAATCCGAGACAGGCGATGATAACTTTCGGCCGCGTGTTTCTGTTTGTTTGTGCGGAGCGGTCGAATCGCCGCTGTTGCGCTGTGCGCTATGAACCCAGCGATGGACCTTCACCCGAGTTCCATTCCCGCTCACGGCCAACACCAGGTAACGATAGTGTGAACCGGTCTTGGGCCTCCTCTAGGTCTACTCAGCCTCGAATGAGTATCTGGTGCGATGTGGAAGCATCGCCACGATGGAGATAAAAGTTGCCGGGAGTGGTGTTGGCCACCCACCTCCTCGTGTGCCGTTCTGGCCTTCATAGGTGCTCGCTAACAGCACTTGCCCCAACAGTCTCTTAAAGCTATACGGATGATGCTTTTGTCTTTGTTTCTGTTTTTATGGGAGCGGCGGTGCAGTTGTTAGTGCACCGCGCCACGATATTGCCGCCAATTGCCAAGGTTTTTCGCGGTTGGAGTCCAGCAGGGCCGCCCTGGTTATCACTGCGGTGCCGTTAAACCGTACAACCGCAAACAGCACTTGCCCCAACAGTCTGTTCCGGCCACACGGGGCATCTTTGTCTTTGGCTTGTGCTCGACTGCGCCTGCACGCGAGCGCGTGTCGTCAGTGGCGGTGTGCCAGGCGAGAGACGCGATCTCTCTTCCTCGCGACTCTCATCACGTGACCATCTCTCCCGCACGGGGGCTGCGCAGGTAATCGCCTCGCTTTTTAACAACTGTTTATATTCCCGCTACGATAGCGGCGGTCCCCTTCCTTGCACACGGGCGGAGAGCGCCTCCAAAAAAATGTCCTCATTTGCTTCGGGTCTCGTAAGCAATTACCAGCGGCGAAGCTGTTTGCAATTTTCGTAGCCCGTCATTAACCCCACCCCGCGGATTTTCAATCCCAGTCCTGGGGGCCCATCATCACTCCGACCTCCTCGTTCTTTCCTCCGTAGCGCAGCGCGCTCCGTGCGTCAATGCTCCACCCACCCCCCGCCCCCCCCCCCCCGTTCCTCGGCCCTGCTGATGTCAAGGAGATGGCGGAGGAGACTTATTTCGCTCGCGTGCCGCTTGGTAAACAAAGTGACCCCGCGATCTCCTGCTCCACGGGGGTCGCGGTGCCGCGTGTTAACGATCTTGGCGGGTTGGAGGGGAAGAGGTCAATCACTCCAGAATCCTGAGCGGCTTAATTTCTCGGGCTTTGTTTTGCGAGTCGAAGGGAGACCTGGAGGAGGAGGAGGCACGTGGCTTAGTAGCTGCGGCCATAGCGAGAGGGAATACTGGACGTGGTGTGCCGGGTGCGGACTTCGTTTTCCTCGTTGGCGACCAGGACGGAACCGCCCACATGAACCGTGCACTGGGCGGTAACAACCAATCATCAGGGAAGGCTTTTTTTGTCGATGCCGTTTGGCAAGAGACATCAGGTGCGTTTATGGAGTTTCTTGCTGTTGCGCACGATGTCCGACATTTTACTCCACGTGTACCGCTGGGATTTTCTTCGGAAACACAAAAGAAGCTCTCCGGGACGTGGAGCGAAACGTCGGCCAACAAAAAGAACCGCACCCGAGAGCCACACAGCAGCGCAAACGTCGAGGCGACGTTCGACGCAGTTGCAGCGCCTTCACACTGGCGTGGGCTTCCCCTTGGACCTCTGGGGCTTCCTCCTCCCATGTGTAGGAGGAGACATCGGCTGAGCAGTCGGACCGAACCTCTCTGCTGAGGTTTTCGTGGGCGATGATCGATCGTGGATCTGATTGTGACATCGATCGTCGTAGGGCGTTATTGACGCAATTATAGTTTTACTTCCATCATTAAATCGTTTTAAAATTGCTTTTTTTTTAAGTTAACAGAAACAAATTCGAGATGACAAAATTCAAGAATGTGCGTGAAAGGGTCTGTCACCATGACCGGTGATGATGATGATGACGATGATGAATGATACCAGCATAAGAGTGGCAGACATAGGAGGTAAACGCGTTCATCAAGGTACGACCACAGCGGAGACGGATCGATGGCTGGGGGTTTGTGAAAGCGTTGGCCAGTTGCGCCGTTTCAGTTTCATTAATTTCAGTTTCATTTATTAGGTATAGCCCTGTGAGCCATTCGGCTCTTGGATCGGTTGCAATCGCAACAAATAAAAACAGGAACAAGACACATCTTAAAGGTACTACGCGCAAACAGAAAAATCCAGGAAAAAACAGCAAAGTCTTCCAGAAAAAGCACCGTACATCAACGCTGTGTGCAAACATCCCAGTGGGATGAAAGTCAAACCGTTGGACTGATCCGCCGGGCGAAGCTATGTTCCGTTATCGGAGCGCGTCTACCGAGTGCACGAGATGAACTATCCCTTGAATAACGCCGTCAACAGGAGTCTTCTGTGCGTCCTGCTCAATGATTTTCTTCTCGCGCCAGCGTTGCACGCGATGCGTTTCATGCTTCACATTTTGGATCTGACTAATTTCCATGCCCTTCGGGACACATTGTCATTGCATGAATCAAGCAGGAGACGCCACCGATGTATATATTTTACAATTGAAAGAAAGTCAGCGTTTTCCTGCTCAAATAAGCATCGCTTCCTCCACTAGCATCCTGAATCATCATCATCATCATCTTCATCGGTCATGGACAATCCACTGCTGGATGAAGCTCCGTGTAGTGGTATACATATTTGTTTCATGCTACGAGGCAGACCCTTGCATCACAACATGTTGTACATTCTTCAATTTTATCAGCTATTAAATTTTGTTGTTGTAAACTTTGGATACTATTTTGGTTGTTGAGATTGTGCTACCCGTCGTATTCGAGACCAGCCCACGGAAGCAGACACCACTGAGCTACCACTGAGAGATCCCTACAAGAGACTTTCCCACCCGCTCTGCCGCCGAGATGTACTGTATGTTCATCGCGTGACAGTAGAATCGATATTTTAATTCTCATTGCTGGAATTTATGCAAATTAATTGCAGAACCAAATGATGGTTGCATTTTTGCAGTCACTTGTGAGCAGACTGACACCATCAACTCCACGCGCTCGAAAACCCAGTTTTCATCATGGACAGTGACTGAAACCTGGACCCAAACTCAGACTCTGAGTCACCCGACCACCTCCGAGAACACCTTGGCACAGACTTTCCCTCTGTTATTGTTGTTGTTGTATTTGTCATTTACGTGCGAAGCTCCTCTCAGTGCCTTGGCTCAGAACATTGCCTTCCCTGTACACGGGGGATGGGCGGGCAGGGGTGCACCCTCTTGTTCCTTGCGATGGCAGCTGATCGTTTAAACCCGGGATCTCAGAGCGCCTGGCTCGGTGCCCAGACGCAGGGCGCACGAAGCAGCCCCCGCAGAGACGCGCTGCTCAGGCCCGTGACGTCTTCCCTGGCGCCTGGCCGGCTCCGTGGAGCTGCTGCCGCGTCGACGAGCGAAACGCTTGGCTGCTTAAATAAATAAATAAATGCGCAGACTCGAACGGCGGCCGTGTCACGCTGGCCTGTGTAGCACGTGTCCAGTGTGAAAGTTGCAACGTCGCAACGTTGGTGAACTGCACGGGCGGTCGGGTGGCGCACTGGGGTCGGAGCGCGGGGAACTCGGGTTTGCGCAGGTAAGCTGATGGTTTCAGCCCCGGTCACCGATGAATGCACAACAACAACAACAAAAAGCCGCGCTTCGCATTGACATGAGGTTCTGCACTTAATTTGGACAAATTACAGCGGTGGGAATTAAAATATCGCTTCGAGAGCGAGTGGTGCAGGACCCCTTCGCGAAACATCTTCCCGCGACAGGAGGTAATGTTCACCGCGTGTCTCAATTGATGCATTTAATTTCTCGGTTAAGAAAAGTGGAAACAACAACAACATCATCAACATCAACAAGGAGCGGTCGGATGGCAGGGTGCCACGTTCAAACGGCACCATGGGCGTTGGGGAGACAGCGGGCACGCGACGGAAGGTTGGGGTGCACGTGGCCGTGAAGCGCTGTCATACGATAACATCGTACACCCGTCGAAATCCCGTAACTTAATTGGCCAATATCAGCGAGATCGGCGATTCCGTCGCGGTCCGCTTTCGTCGTAACCGCAGCGCAGCGAGACGATCGCGGAAGCGACATCAACCTCACGTCGGGGGGGGTGGGGGTCGTGATCCGAAGCGGGCGAAGTGAAACCCCGTGTGTGGTTTATTTTTTTGAATCGCGGCATTGCCTCGGGGGAAGAGACGCCGCCGTCCCGATATTGTCTCGCTTTAGTAGAATTGAAAATAAAAACACCGCCGCGTTGAATTTCGCACTCGGCTCATCATCCGTCCGAGGGTCGATGCAAATCAGCCCCGCGTTGTGGGGGGGCCGGCAGTGGTTGTCTTGTGGGTTAAACTCGCCCCCCGCTCTAGGAATGGAGATGAGCACGGAGTGTTCCTCGGTGTCTCGTGGCTGATACACTCCGCAGTGTTCACCAGGGCAGCCTGCCGCATTCGAACCGCGAACTTCATGTCACCGCTGCTCATCAACTGTCCTCCTCCCTCATAGCCCCTCCCTCCCCCTCCCTCCCCCTCCTCCCCCTCCGCCCCCTCCTCCTTCCTCTACCCCCCTCCGTGACCCAGCGTTGAACTGTGTCAAGTGGTGCGCATCTCGCGAGGCCGCTGCTCCACGCTGGAAAAAAAGACCCCCAGGCGCCTCTCTCGTCCCTCCTCCATAATTGAACAGAGTGATCTTCCGCACGATACGTTGACAAGGTCCCATTCGGATGTCTTGGCGCGTGGCTTTATAACAAACAAAAAAACTACAGCTGACCCCACGATGGCTTCAGGGACAGTTTTATTTTTTTAGTCACCATCTCCGACATCGACGACATGGCTGCTTCTGCTGCTGCTGTTGCTGCTGCTGCCGCTGCTGCTGTTGCTGCTGCTGCTTCTGCTGCTGTTGCTGCTGCTGCCGCTGCTGCTGTTGCTGCTGCTTCTGCTGCTGTTACTGCTGCTGCTTCTGCTGCTGCTGTTGTTTCTGCTGCCGTTGCGTGCAGCCATCAACTGGAATCAGAAGGTCGATCTGGAACCTGGGAGGGAGGGGGGGTAGAGAGATGGAGAGCGATTCTGAAATATCAAGCTTTATAAACAGGTCCCTACATCAATAATAATAGTCGTAATTAAAACACATGCAATGTATTTCTTCCGTTAAATATCCGTAAAATATCGATTTTTCGAGCGAGGGGGGGGGGTCAGATCACCCAATTATCAACCCCTCCTAGCTCTTGTATCTTTCCCTTGCTGGTCTCGCTCCCTCTCTCGCTCGGCGTCACGAGGGAGTCATCTTGACCTTGACCCCAGAGACGGACCCTGCTGACACGCGAGACCTCCTCACCGCATTGACCCATGACCCTTGACCCCGGCGTGACCTGGTTCGCCATGTGGCCTCATGGCTGAGCCAAGCCGACTCGCCCATCGGAGGCCCCGTAAACGTCAGATGGCCAGCAACAAACAGCACGACGGAAGGTGAGAATCGATAAGAGCGAACGCACGTCTTGAATTGGGCAAGGTTTATATGAGATTGGGAAAGAGACGATGGGAATGAGAAATGCTCAAAATGGCAAGCCAGCAACAAGCAGCACGAGCGAAGTTGTAATCGATGAGAATTGACAAGTTTTGTGAATTTATCGAGGTTATTGTCAGGGAAGAGAGATGACGGGAGGAGGGACTTCCAACGTGGAGCAGTGCGAGGGAAGAAGCAGAAAGAGAAGTGGTGTGACCTGCTGTGTGGTGAGCGGGTGGGTGAGTGGATGTGTGGGTTCATAGGCGAGTGAGTGGGTGGGTGAGTGAGTATTTGAGTGGGGAGCGGTCGTGTAGCGGTTAGCGCGCTGCGCTATGAACCTGGCGCCCCGGGTTCGATTCCCGCTCACGGCCAACACCAGTGACGATGATTTGAACCGGTCCTGGGCCTCCCCTAGGTCGACTCGGCCTGAAATGAGTACGTGGTGCGGTGTGTAAACATCGCCACTGGGGAGACAAAGGTGGTCGGGCGTGGTGCTGGCCACCCATCCCCTCGTGTACCGTGCCGGCTTTCATAGGTGCTCGCTAACAGCACTTGCCTTTACAGTCTGTTAAGGCTATACGGAGGATCTCTTTGTTTGAGTGAGTGAATTTGTGGGTGAGTGAGTTATTGAGTGGGTGAATGAGTGGGTGAATGAGTGGGTGAATGAGTGGGTGAATGAGTGTGTGAGTGAGTGAGCGGGTCAGGGATTGAGTGGGTGAGTGAGTGAATGGGTGAGTGATTGAGTGGGTGAGTGAGTTATTGAGTGGGTGAATGAGTGAGTGAGCGGGTCAGGGATTGAGTGGGTGAGTGAGTGAGTGTTTTGACCTGCAGTGTGGTGGTGGTGGTGGTTGAACACAATCTGGATGACGCGGTGAGCGTCTGATAAAGACCGAGTCCTCAACACGAGTGGAGGAATCGGCCGAGTGGAGTTCGCGCGGGCCCTCAACCCACGGCAGTCGTCGCGAGAGAAATTCAATTCCAACCACAACGCGCCTTTCGCGCAGCGGTGACGGGGGTGGAGGGGGGAGGGTGGGCGGGGGGGTGGGGGGGAGACGACAAAGGCAGCAGATGTCCCATCAGATGGCCGACGTTGATGTACCCAAGGTGCTCGTATGGCCGCCCCCTGCATCGGCAGCCACTATCGATCTCTCTCAGCGTCTTCGCGGAATCATTCGCAACGACCCCCCCCTCCCCGACTCCAACGCACGAATGTTCGGGCTTGCTGAACGCAGCGGGCTCGAACCAGCTTGTAATTGTCGGCGTGAAGGCGCGGGAGGATGTTACTAATGGCCCGGCCGTAAATGTGAACAAACAACCAACTTGAATTCCCTTGGGCAATCCGGTTTGATGTGATGATTATTGTGCCAAGAATCTCTCTCCCTCTCCTTTTCGCATGGCACGTGACGAGCAAGTGACGACACATCACAGCGTTGTGTTGATCATCTTGTTCAATGCTTCGGGAGTTACTGATGATGTAACTCACGATGCCTTGGAGCGTTCGAACCTCCTACATGCACCGCCTACTGCACCGTCGCTACACTCGTTGGTACATCGTGCGGATGCACACAACGGGCAGTGGCCGCTTACGTGGCAAACAGATCACGCATCGTCACATTCACAGAGGGACGACTTTCATTCCCGTCCGAGCCGCTCTACTTCTTCTTCTGACGAAGGATAGCGCCTGGAACGTCGCCCGGATCAACACCGTCCGCGTCCCCAACCGAGTCGCCGGGATTTGGGCCGAGAAAAATGACCAGCAGCAGCAGCAGCGACGACAACATCAGGGCAACAAAGGAGGCGAATTCCGAGACTACGAAGATGCTGAGAATGGCGAATGAGGACTTCAAAACCGGAATGAGAGGGAGACCGAACAGAGAATGGCTTGGTTTAACACGCGGGCTTTCGCGACCAATATCATCCATAATAGAGGGTTTTTTTTTGTTGGCTTAGATCGTGTAAATATATAAATGTGTCGTCAAACCCGCCACCATCCGACACCGCCACTTAGTAAGGATTGTCACTTAGACAGGAACGTGGCCAATTCGTCACTAGTACAGCACCACCGGTGTGTTGGAGAGCCAAGCCACAACATTTGCAATCTGAGTACGACGTTTCGCCAGTAATTACAACCAGCTTCATCAGGCGGACAGCCACATTTGTGGAGAAATCCACCGTGGAGAAGTCCACCCATTCGTCAAGTCCACCCATTCGTCAAGAGAATGGCTTGACCACGACATCACAAGACATTGGGGGCCGTCCATAAATGACGTCACGCGACTTTGGAAGATTTTTTCCCCCCCCCCCCCTTCGTCACACGGCGTCACAAAAAGTCAGACACCCCTAAAATATGACGTCACAAAGCTCTGCCCCCCCCCCCCAAATAAATTATGCTTCAAATCGCTTTTAACTATTGTCATTGTAGTGCGTCACCATTGGAACATCCTTTGCCAGTAGCAAAATATGATAATAGTTTTTTTACCCTTTTATCTGGCAACAAAAAAATAAATTATCATATTTTGCTACTGGCAAAGGAGGTTCCAATGGTGTAAATGCTTTCCCCGAGTTCTCATACTCTGATGGTGCATTTTCTTTGAATTGTGCGCCTTTTGGCGTCATCTGGTCCAACACCATGTGAGACTAGGCTCTAAGGAAAGCTGTCTCGGGTGTGGACCAATCAATTTCAAGGACAGTGCATACATTATCAGAGTTGTTGTTTTTTGTTTGCATTCCGACCGCAGGTATTGTGGTCAATGCAAACATGACTCTTTGTAAAAAAGGTGTCAGTTTTGTTGCCAGATAAAAAGGTAAAAAAACAATTATCATTGTAGTGCGTATTTAATTTCCCGCTGTATTCTGATGTTGTAGGAGAAAACATTCATTAAAAAGTCTATCTAATTAAGTAGAACGTGTTGTCCATATTTATTTAAAGTTACGCATTTTGATATGACGTCACATTTCTCACCCGCCCCCCCCCCCCCATTGTCACACATCGTCACAAATGTCTGACACCCCCCCCTCCCTAGGTGCGTGACGTCATTTATGGACGGCCCCTTGGTGCCAGGAGCATGTGGTTTTCACACCTGATGATGATTGCTTGTGTTGCAATCGAAACGTCGTGAAATTTTTTTTGTTTTATATTTTTATTATTTAATTGTTTCCCTTCTACGTGACTTTACCGAAAGAACCAAGAACATGTTGCACTACTTGAGCATTTTGGCACAAGACAGAGGAAAGTGGAAACAAAAACAACAACAAAAACAACAAGCGAAACGCGCAGTGGCCGCCTACTCCGGGATATCTGCCCATGGATCGTGATGATGACGACGACGATTTGGGAACCAATTCCACATCTGCCTGCGAATGCGCTCAGCCCCAAGGCTCGCGTGAAGCCGATGGCTCTCCCAGCTTTGCCCGCTTCTGCGCGAATACACAGCAGTGCTACAAGGCATAAGATCCACGTCCAAAGGTACCCTTCCCCGGGTCAACCTAGCTTGATCTGGTAACAAACGACAAAATAATATATGAAGACTGCAGATGCTCGCTTAATCGACTGCCTTGACCGGCTTGCGAGCGAGCGAGCGTGTGTGTGTAAAAGTCTGCGCGGCTGATTTCCGACAAACGCGGCTTCCCTAAATGCGTAATGGGTGCATGATGCGCCTATAACCGGCAGTGTGGGCTCCATTAGGCAGGCTATATTTATTAGGCTATTTCAAAATCAACATCCCACCCCCCCCCCCCATTACTCACGCGCCCGGCAGACACGCAGGCCCGTTCGCGCGCACCGCCACCACCACCACCATCTCCGCAAAGCAGCGTGCACATTGATCGCCCGCTTCACAGCTGTTTGCCTAAAGTGCGCCGTGCCGCTGGGGTCAGGCAACGCATTGTTTATTTTATTCATATTAAGCGCCCAGACGGCCGGAAATGTCAAACTTGGACCGAATTCACTCTGATGAGATCGATGCGCTCGCAAGCCTCTGCCACGCACGCGCCTGTGTGTCAGTGTGTGTGTCAGTGTGTGTGTCAGTGTGTGTGTGTGTGTCAGTGTGTGTGTGTCAGAGTGTGTGTCAGTGTGTGTGTCAGTGTGTGTGTCAGTGTGTGTGTGTGTCAGTGTGTGTGTGTCAGAGTGTGTGTCAGTGTGTGTGTCAGTGTGTGTGTCAGAGTGTGTGTCAGCGTGTGTGTCAGAGTGTGTGTCAGTGTGTGTGTGTCAGTGTGTGTGTCAGTGTGTGTGTGTCAGAGTGTGTGTCAGTGTGTGTGTCAGTGTGTGTGTGTCAGTGTGTGTGTCAGCGTGTGTGTCAGAGTGTGTGTCAGTGTGTGTGTGTCAGTGTGTGTGTCAGTGTGTGTGTGTCAGTGTGTGTGTCAGTGTGTGTGTCAGTGTGTGTGTGTCAGTGTGTGTGTCAGAGTGTGTGGCAGAGTGTGTGTCAGAGTGTGTGTCAGAGTGTGTGTCAGTGTGTGTGTCAGCGTGTGTGTCAGTGTGTGTGTGTCAGTGTGTGTGTCAGCGCGTGTGTGTCAGTGTGTGTGTGTCAGAGTGTGTGTCAGTGTGTGTGTGTCAGTGTGTGTGTGTCAGTGTGTGTGTGTCAGTGTGTGTGTCAGTGTGTGTGTGTCAGAGTGTGTGACAGTGTGTGTGTGTCAGCGTGTGTGTGTCAGTGTGTGTGTGTCAGTGTGTGTGTCAGTGTGTGTGTGTCAGCGTGTGTGTCAGTGTGTGTCAGTGTGTGTGTGTGTCAGTGAGTGTGTGTCAGTGTGTGTGTGTCAGTGTGTGTGTGTCAGTGTGTGTGTCAGTGTGTGTGTGTCAGTGTGTGTGTGTCAGTGTGTGTGTCAGTGTGTGTGTGTCAGCGTGTGTGTGTCAGTGTGTGTGTCAGTGTGTGTGTGTCAGTGTGTGTGTCAGAATGTGTGTCAGTGTGTGTGTGTCAGTGTGTGTGTCAGTGTGTGTGTCAGAGTGTGTGTCAGTGTGTGTGTATCAGTGTGTGTGTGTCAGTGTGTGTGTCAGTGTGTGTGTCAGCGTGTGTGTCAGAGTGTGTGTCAGTGTGTGTGTATCAGTGTGTGTGTGTCAGTGTGTGTGTCAGTGTGTGTGTCAGAGTGTGTGTCAGTGTGTGTGTGTCAGTGTGTGTGTGTCAGTGTGTGTGTCAGTGTGTGTGTGTCAGTGTGTGTGTCAGCGTGTGTGTCAGTGTGTGTGTGTCAGAGTGTGTGTCAGAGTGTGTGTCAGTGTGTGTGTCAGAGTGTGTGTCAGAGTGTGTGTCAGTGTGTTTGTCAGTGTGTGTGTGTCAGTGTGTGTGTCAGTGTGTGTGTCAGTGTGTGTGTCAGAGTGTGTGTCAGTGTGTGTGTGTCAGTGTGTGTGTGTCAGTGTGTGTGTCAGTGTGTGTGTCAGTGTGTGTGTGTCAGTGTGTGTGTCAGTGTGTGTGTCAGTGTGTGTGTGTCAGTGTGTGTGTCAGTGTGTGTGTGTCAGTGTGTGTGTCAGTGTGTGTGTGTCAGCGTGTGTGTCAGTGTATGTCAGTGTGTGTGTGTGTCAGTGTGTGTGTGTCAGTGTGTGTGTCAGCATGTGTGTGTCAGTGTGTGTGTCAGCGTGTGTGTCAGTGTGTGTGTCAGCGTGTGTGTCAGTGTGTGTTTGCTTGTTTCTGTGGGGAGCGGTGGCGCAGTGGTTAGCGCGCTGCGCTACGAACCTGGCGACCCGGGTTCTATTCTGCTCACGGCCAACGCCAGAGACGATTAACTGAACCGGTTCTCGGCCTCCACCTAGGTCGACTCAGCCTCAAATGAGTACCTGGTGCGGTGTGTAAGCATCGCCACTGTGGAGACAAAGGCGGTCGGGCGTGGTGTTGGCCACCCACCCCCTCGTGTGCCGTACCGGCCTTCATAGGGGCTCGCTAACAGCACTTGCCCCCAACAGTCTGTTACAGGCTACACGGGAGCTTTTTAATTCGTGTGCTATTTATTCAGGACAGACACGCCGAGTCTCAAGACTCGCCTTCGCGAGGCTCCTGCCACGTTGTGTAACGTCTGGCTCGGTTCTTTTTGTAACTGGTGAGCGTTTTGCCTCTCATGGATGGAAGGAAGGCCGAAAGCGCAGACCGAAACGCACTCAATGATTCACGGAATGATCTTCAGAGTCACTCGCTCGAGCGATGTCTGCGGTATTCGCCAGCCGAGGTGGTTCGGGCACCTGGTAAGGATGCTCCCCCCCCCCCCCCCCCCCGGTAGACTCCCCTTGGAACTCTACCGGGCAGCAGCAAGCAGTAACGTCCCACTGGGAGAAGAACCCGCGGCTGGTACAGGACACGCTGCTGCTGGGAGCGGTGGGACGACGTTGCTGGGCTGGCCTGGGAACGCCTGGGAATTCCCTAGGAGCAGCTGGAATCTGTGATTAGTAGTGTATAGTGTAGCGTGTAGTGTAGTGTATAGTGTAGTGTATAGTAGTTTATAGTGTATAGTAGTGTATAGTGTTGTGTATAGTAGTGTAGTGTATAGTAGTGTATAGTGTAGTGTATAGTGTAGTAGTGTATAGTAGTGCAGTGTATAGTAGTGTATCGTGTAGTGTATAGTCTATGATTGTGGGTGTCTATGATTGTGGGTGTCTATGATTGTGGGTGTCTATGATTGTGGGTGTCTATGAGTGTTGATGTCTATGATTGTGGGTGTCTATGATAGTGGATGTCTATGATAGTGGGTGTCTATGATTGTGGGTGTCTATGAGTGTTGATGTCTATGATTGTGGGTGTCTATGATTGTGGATGTCTATGATAGTGGGTGTCTATGATTGTGGGTGTCTATGATTGTGGGTGTCTATGATTGTGGGTGTCTATGATTGTGGGTGTCTATGATTGTGGGTGTCTATGATTGTGGATGTCTATGATAGTGGGTGTCTATGATTGTGGGTGTCTATGAGTGTTGATGTCTATGATTGTGGGTGTCTATGATTGTGGATGTCTATGATAGTGGGTGTCTATGATTGTGGGTGTCTATGATTGTGGGTGTCTATGATTGTGGGTGTCTATGATTGTGGGTGTCTATGATTGTGGGTGTCTATGAGTGTTGATGTCTATGATTGTGGGTGTCTATGATTGTGGATGTCTATGATAGTGGGTGTCTATGATTGTGGGTGTCTATGATTGTGGGTGTCTATGATTGTGGGTGTCTATGATTGTGGGTGTCTATGATTGTGGGTGTCTATGATTGTGGGTGTCTATGATTGTGGGTGTCTATGATTGTGGATGTCTATGATTGTGGATGTCTATGATTGTGGATGTCTATGATTGTGGATGTCTATGATTGTGGGTGTCTATGATTGTGGGTGTCTATGATTGTGAATGTCTATGATTGTGGGTGTCTATGATTGTGGGTGTCTATGATTGTGGATGTCTATGACTGTGGGTGTCTATGATTGTAGGTGTCTATGATTGTGGGTGTCTATGATTGCGTGTGTCTATGATTGTGGGTGTCTATGATTGTGGGTGTCTATGATTGTGGATGTCTATGATTGTGTTTGTCTATGATTGTGGGTGTCTATGATTGTGGATGAGAGCCGACAGCGGAGTGCGCGTGCCATGATTGGAAACCGCCTCGCGTCTCGTTGAGGCCTCACAAATCATCGCGGTTGTCCCGACCGACTCCTGGACAACAGCCACTTCACTCAAGAGCACATCAACAAAAGCACCACCACACGTTTTGGCGACATCACCCGTTGTTGTTGTTGTTTTTGGCCGAGGGCACCCCGGGATGAACACGGAGCTCGGGGTTCACCTCTCTCCACGGCGAGCTGCCGAGAGAGAGAGAGAGCGATCATCACGCGTCAGAGGGGAGGGAAATGGGAGCTGGGGGAAAGACACTCGAAGAATTTAAATTAAGCGCCGGTGGTGGCTACGCTTCTGCTGCTGCTGCCGTAATTATCCGGCGCTGTGGCGGCTTTAGCGAGGTTTGGTGGGTATCACACGCACAGATATGTTGTGACATGTCCTTCCTGTGGGCGTGGAGGATGAGCCGTACCCTGGACGCCAGGAGAAGGCGGCAGAGCAAGTTGCGGGCTCATCTCCGTCCGTGCCATCTGCACGGGATCGAGTGTTGCCCCCTCGCGCGTGTGGGTTTCCCTACGGGTGCTCCGGTTTCTCGCCACGTGTATAACAAACACTCGCCACTCGTTGGCTGAAGGGAGCTTCGTA
Source organism: Lampetra fluviatilis (assembly GCF_964198595.1). Lineage (NCBI taxonomy): Eukaryota > Metazoa > Chordata > Hyperoartia > Petromyzontiformes > Petromyzontidae > Lampetra > Lampetra fluviatilis. The sequence goes on along the minus strand of NC_136323.1, from coordinate 2,510,110 downwards.
TGTGCGTCTCTGAGTGTTGTGAATGGCGCAGCGTTGCAGTTGCACAAATGGCGCTGCTATACATAAAAACAACGAAATAGTATATTTCAAAAAGGACTCAGTGAATGCTGGAATGCATCTTTACTAAAGTAAAGTGATATGAGTTTATAACCAGGAACCTCCTGGTTACACCAGCCCACAGGGGATTATTCTGTCCGTCCGTCCGTCGTGCATCCAAAAATGGGAGGGGTGGGGCTGGGTGGAGAGGGGAGGGTGGGGAGGGGCTGGGTGGGGAGGGTGGGGAGGGGGCTGGGTGGGGAGGGGCTGGGTGGGGAGGAGAGGGTGGGGAGGGGCTGGGTGGGGAGGGTGGGGAGGGGCTGGGTGGGGTGGGAGGGGCTGGGTGGGGAGGGTGGGGCTGGGTGGAGAGGGGCTGGTGACCTCGTGGTGCCCTTATAAAACTCAACGTTTAACCTACTCACGCCGGCTTGTGCCCGCCCTCACAGTCGGCCATATTTGCAGAATACACCACACCGCCGTTGACTCTGGCCATTGACCGAGCAACCCAACGTTGCTACCAGCTCCCTCCGCAGGAATGGGTTTTCGTACCGTAATTCCCTGATTCTCGCGTTTGATATCAACGTGCATGTCAAAGAAGAGCCGCGAGTGTTGTCTACACGGGGAGTTTGATGTTTACATCGCTTGAAAGCGCTCCGTGAAACTGCCAACATCCTCAAACAGCACACGACATTTCCTGGCGATTCAAAATGTTGGGGGGAAATAAATCATTCTTGTGAAATCCTTCAAAACCATCATTTTAAATATCTGATGATTCCGCACTATTCTCCGTGGTTGTCTATACCCTCTACCTTCACTGACACCTCAAAGCGCAGCCCCTGCAATTACCTACTCACGACACTGCTGCCAGAACGGCCTTCGTTGCAGGGAGCCCTGAACGGCCCATCGAGAGCGCAATTAGCCCGATCGTCCACTCTGGCCGGATAACTTTGGAAGTGGCGGAGGGTACCTACACTTTACCCCACTTTCCCGATCGACAGCGACGGACTCATTCACACCGCTGGGTAAGCGGAGGCATTTGGAGGCAGTCGATCTGAGAGAGAGAGATGGGGGGGGGGAGGGGTGGTGGGGTTTAAAAACTTTCCCCCGCTATTTCAACCGCCGGCGCCGAGAGGTGACCTCGATCCGCCGAACCTCTGGGATTCTGGACTGCAATCTGCTGAGCGTGGCAAAGTAAGCGAGAAGCAAGCAAGAAACATGCTTTCATATTGCGCACTTTTATGAGTTCGGTCCATCACGAATGTGCGTGAGAGGTAACAGAGAGACCGGGAATGTGTTCACGCGCGCGTAGGAGCGCCACACCCAAGGCGAGGATGCCTTCTTCAACAGACGCTGAGTTCGTTTCTTTATGTTTTTTCGTAATAAACACGGAACCCTCCATGCTGCTGTTGCTGCTGCTGCTTTCACAATCGCTGAGAGAAGAAGAATAAGAACGTGAACTATAAGCTCCCCCCTGTTCATGATAAGCGCACCACTGGCCCATCGCCGTGCCTCGTTTCCCATCCGTATTTGTTTAATTTTTAATATTATAGGTGTTTGGGTCAGATCGCGTTATTCATAAATGTGTCGTAACCCTCCACCACCCGACACGGCCAAACAGTAAAAAATGTGTCACGTTTTTCAGAAGACGTGACACATTTTTTACTGTTTGGCCGTGTCGGGTGGTGGAGGGTTACGACGCATTTATGAATAACGCGATCTGACCCAAAAACCTTTATTATGAATAATATTGGTCGCGAAAGCCTACGTGTTAAACTGTTTGTTTTCCTTTCACATTTGCTGTTGTTTTGTTTAACAAACAAACACAAACTAATCCGGTAACCGTGACCAACCGCGGGTGTTTTTGTTGTTGTTGTGGCCCAACATTAATAAAACTCGCACCGACAAAGCCGCTCATGAAGGGCAATCACAGCTCACAGGGACGGGGGGGGAGGCGGCCACGTCCCGCACTGTGGCGACGTTTGGAGTGTCGCGTGAGGGATACGTGAAGAGCGAAAACAAAACAAGCAGACAGCACGGTCTGCTTCACACATCTCTCCCTTAACCGCACGCAGTCCGAGCAATCGTCAAGCATCACATCGGCCACACGGCCTGCTGAGAATGCTGGGTGTGCTGTGAATGTTGGGAGTGTTTGGAGTGCGTCATTTCATCAGCGTTTGGTTTAACACCAGCACACTCTGCCCCAATGCTGACACGTCACGAGCCGTGTCTAGCCAAGGACGCTCTCCGCTCGACAGAGTCCTGCGTGAGATGCAGGGCTCTGTGAGACGCGGTGACTTGCAGAGCACGGCGACATGTCGGTCTAAGCAGTCAAATGCCTTCATCCTCGCATCTCTGCCCTTTGTCTCTGCGTAAAACAAATAACATTTGAAACCAACGCTGTCTGGTTCAGTCACTTTTGTTTCTCCCCACGGTCGTAGCTGGGTGTGCAGTTTGATGAAGAAAAAAAAAACTTTGATTAAAAAAAGAATAATAATTAGAATAATAAACAAAAATAATACCACGAGCATTAACCGTCCGTCGCTTCATGAATAATTCAGGCCACTTTTATGAATGCGATTCACCCACGATCATTTTACGCGACGACAAATGCAAATTGGGCAAATTGGCGGCCCAGCCACAGCCGTTGAGCCTTAACCGTAGATTACAAATTCTAAATGTCCTATTATTGTACCGTGGGCGAACGTACAAATCATAATCAATTAGAATTTTAGGTTCGCAAGTAGCCATTCTCTCTGCATCTCTCTTCCACTGAACGTCGGCTCGTGGAGTGAGGCTATTTACGACATCTATTTAATTCGCTGGTCTGTTCCTCCTCCCTCCCCTCCCCCCCACATTTAATTTTACGACGGCAAAAACGACGCGCGAGACGCACGCGGAAAGTGAGACATTAAGCATAACACATTTTTTTCCTGCGGGGACAGCTTCGCGTGAGATGAATCGCATTGCTTGGAGGGACATGTTGGAGCCGGGGACGTGAGACCCTGCTTATAACCGCCACGAATTCTCGGCCCAGTAAGACAAACGCGCATCACCTTATCTGTCCGGAGATTTACTGAGCGGCACCACTGCGTTTTACGCGTCAGCCCACCCCGTGTGCGCACGTGACGGGGAGGTTGATTGACCAGGGCAGTGACTGCATCGACCCGGTCATCTGTTAACCTTTGCGGAATCGGTGAGCCGGCGACGCTGAGATCCTGGGTTCCAGAGTTCAGGTTTCAGCCACTGATCGCGTGATTGAACCGCGCTCCGGGGTGTTAGTCAGTCGATCGTTTCAGCAAGAGAACGACTCACACACAGAGACAGACTCACTCAGACAACCGCAGAGACTCATACAGACACCCAGCGGCTTCGAGACCCATAGACCAACGCAGATGGCCAGACGCTTAGAGACTCGGAGCCTCAGAGGTCCATAGACTCACGCAACGACACGTGGACCGCCACAAATACCCACACACTGAAATAGAGACCCATAGACTCGCACAGACCGAGTTGCGATGAAACCAACTTCTCACGTGTCTGAGTTGATCGTCTCAGCATGAATCGCCTACGACTGCACAAAAAAAACGCCATCACATCAAGATTTTGTTCTGCAGTTTATTTGGCTGCATTTCAGCTCAGGGAATTTAAAGATTTACTTTGACGGTCACGTGATGATCATTACTCTCTGTGGCAAGGCGAGTGGGAAAGCGCTACCCCTACTGCGTTGCAAAAATGTCCCTTGAAGTGACCTCCGAGGTAGCTATGTGATATCCGTTTGGGTGGGTCCACCTCGAGCACACACAGCATACACTCAATCGCACTCACATACACACAGAATTCCCCCGTATAGCCTGAACAGACTGTTAGGCAGGCGCTGTTAGCCAGCACCTATGAAGGCCGGCACGGCACACGAGGGGGTGGGTGGTCAGCAACACGCCCGACCGCCTTAGTTTCCCTCTTGGCGACGTTTACACATTGCGCCAGGTACTCACCACTTGAGGTTGAATCAACCTCTTGGAGGCCCAAGACCGGTTGAAAAATGTCGTCACTGGTGTTGACCGTGAGCGGGAATCGAACTCAGGACACCAGGTTATTCGCGCACTCCAGCCATGACACACACACATGCGCACACTCACCAACAGCACACGCTCGCTCATAACACACAAAGCTGATGGCACGGAATCCAATTAAAATAATCTTTAAATGGGCTCAGATTAAAAACAATTCTCATTTCATTTCAATGCAGCCGACGATTTGCATTCCGAATTTCCACTGCAATTCATTTTGCAGGCCCCTGCCGCGCGCATCGCGTGGCTCTCTGTCCGAAATCCACCGGGCGTGTCACAACAAACCCCGCCAGCCAACCTCCTTCGCGTCTTTCTCTCTCTCTCTCGACGCGTGCGAGCGTGCCTCCTCTCGGCTTGATTTATTATTCGAGCTGGGATGTCCGATCATCGATTGGCTCGCACCGATCATCCGTGCGCTTGCTAAAATAGCCAGAGAGGGGCGAGCGAGCGGGCGAGCGTGCGGTAGGAGCTGAGCGCTGCGCGCAGAGCGGTGGCGTCCGCACATCGCGAGGTGCCCCCAGCGGTTCCTGAGCCGCAACGCCGCTTGGGAGGAGTCCGAGATACCGGGGGGAGGGTGGTTTGTTTTCTCACTCGAGGTGTTTTTTTATTTAACTTGTATTTAAAAACTTTCATCTTGGAATCCCTGCCTCACTTGATACAGCAAATCTAGCTGTGACGGTCCCACCAGATGACGGAGACTTGTATTGCCTCCGAAACGTCGTGATTTTTATTATTTTATTTCTATTATTACTTTTATTAATTTTAATTTCATTTTTACCTACGTGACTTTACTGAAAAAACTAAGAGTAAGCACAGTAGACTCAACGGCCCAAAAAAAAAACCCCGACGTCACGCGGTCAGCAACAAACAGCACTAGGAACGTTTGTTAATACGTTAAGAGATGTAGCAGGTTTCGTTTTTTTTTCTTCTCTTGAATTTCGCAAGGTTACAATTGTTGCGAGAGCTTGGGAGAGAGACCCGTTCATGGCAGGAGATTCCACACTGAAGGCTGATAGAAAGAAGGTTATGTGATCTGGAGCGTGGTGAGTGGGTGGATTAGTGAGTGGCTGAGAATGAGTTTTGTGAGTGAGTGGATGCACATGTAAGTGAGTTGTTGTGCTCTGAAGTGTGGTGCGGGGCCTGTAGTATACGTTATAAATGGGCCCTAAATGTAAAACAACACGTAAATATTAAAACACATTTTTTAATTGCATAGTAAAGTAATTGTATTTTTTTTCATTCGCTATACAGCCAGATAACATATCCTTAAACACACAGTCGCTCATGAAAGTTTAAGGCAGTATAGTACTATAGTAATAGAGCAAGTGCAGAATCACTGAACCGGAATTGATAGCTTGAAAGCATTTAGCGCGGGGCCCTTGAAAGTGCGGGGCCCGTAGCATTATGTAGCTACTTGTGCTACTAGGATCATCCGGCACTGGTATCGAGGGGCCCACCACTCCTTATCTTCCGGGATTAGATCACACGGTTACTGCCACGTGGCTTTATAATTTGTAAAACACCCCAACCAGATGGGCGGCGAAATAGCAAGGGAGTTGACAGTACAACAAGTAGGATCGTCAACCCAACTACGTCTGCAACAGAAAAAAATAACAATCTACCGTGTATACACTATGAAACCTCCTTTAACAGTGGCAAAATATAGTAATAGGTTTTTACCCTTTCAACTGGTACAAAACTGACACGTTGATACAAGGCATCATGTTTGCAATAACCACAACACAAGCAGTCAAAATGGCGTCATCTGGTCCAACACCAATGGAGACTAGGCTCTAAGAAAAGCTGTCTCGGGTGTGGACCAATCAACTTCAAGGACAGTGCATATCATTATCATCTTCAGAGTTGTTTCTTTTTGTTTGCATTTTGACTGCTTGTGTTGTGGTTATTGCAAACATGATGCCTTGTATAAAGGTGTCAGTTTTGTACCAGTTGAAAGGGTAAAAACCTATTACTAATCTACCGTGTCTTCGTTTGTGTGTCGTTGCCAGTGCTCAGACGAACGCCACAGAGCCCGCTACACCACAGGAGCCAGTCGTGTTTCTGGCTCCGATGACCGCATACCCAGGAGGTTTTATTGGGCGGCTGGGTGCCTCAATGTCCCCCGCAGCAAAGAAGGGACCTGGGTTCGATTCCCGACTCGGGCGTCCTTCTCCATGGAGCTTGTATAATCTCTCCCTGTACTGCATGCGCTTCCTCCGGTTTCCTTCCGTAGATAAACGACATACAACGCGACTGGCATTGGCCAGGCAATCGAATGCTGAAGATAATACGCATGTAAATCACTCCACAGGGATTGCACATGGGAACTTCACCCCCTACCGTGGCAACTCACCCAGCCTCAAGAGAGTCTTGAGTCTCGGTGAGGTTTTCCCCGTGTAAGCGAGCACAATAAACAAACAAATAACAACAAAAGGCATTATATACAACAACGTCGCGTCGTTGGCGCGGTCCCTGGTGAGGCATGAGATGGGGGCCCACGCTTGTCTTACCCCTGTCTTATTTATCCACTCGACTGAACCACCCCCCCCCCCTATCTCTCTCCCCTGCTCTGTAGCTTCCCGCCCGTGCAGTTGCACCGCCTGCACACTTCGACTTCGCTCGATAGCTTCGCCGCCGATGTTTTTTTTTGTCGGCGGGTTTCCCCCGCAACGCAGCATGCCGATCGAGACGGGCAGACGGCTCAATCGGCAGGCCGAGCGGCTTCGTGATGCGGGGAAGCGCAGGGCAGGGCCACCCTCTCTACCCCCTCCTCTCCCCCCCCCAGAGATCTCGTCTCATCCTGCAAGGCGGAGGTCGCTCTGGGGAGAGGCCTTCCGAGCCACGCGCTCCATCACCGAGACAAATGTGGCGTTTGTGAAGGGGGGGGGAGGGGTCGTTTTTCTGCAAGGAGCTCGCTACACGGATGGGGAAACACAGCAACTTTGTTGCCAACTTTCGAGTGAAGTTGTTCGTGCACGATGGCAGCAGCAGTAGCAGGAGTGATTCGCGTTATCTCACCGCAGCCGGTGGTTTTGGAGGATCGCGTGAGAAGCTATTGGACTGAGACGAGCGGTTGGCTTTTGAGTGTTCAGAAATAACTGCACGTGGCAAGCCCTTTTGTCAATGCCGCTGCTGGATGGAGGCTTCTCTGCGCCGTGTCCGGCCACTCGAATTGTTTGTCTGATTCCAGTGCAATTACTATGGGCTTCGCACAAGAGCGATAGTCATTTTACCACGTGGGCGCCGAGTCCAATGAACCGTCATCAATCTCGCTCGAGCCCTGCTTGGCCCCAAGTCAGATTCCGATGTTGGCACCTTTTATCCCAGTTGCGTAATTATTTTCGGTGTATTTTTTTTACTTTGGAAAATTTGGACCGTGGATGCCGTCACGCGATCTTTAACGTCCACTGTTAAGCAAACGGCGCGCATGCGCAACGAGTGTCGAAAGATCTTCCGCTGGACCGTGTCGCCACCCCACATACAAACGTAATGCATTAACGTCACATATTGACCATTTTCATTACATTACAAAAACAAAAATTCTCCCGGTGAAGCCAAGCAAAGCCCCTTCACCAGATCCATCACGGGTATTTGATCTGCGGTTCGCTTGACTCACGTCCACAGCGGAGTCTCGGGTCAAATCGTCGCCGTCTGCGCGTGTGTGGTGTGACGCCAGGGCGCTACGCTCTGTGGCACCAGCTGACGTGCCGCCGAGCGAATGTTGTGAAACTGAATGCGTCAAAAGCCTCCCCCGTCCAGTTCCCGCGTCACGTGCCGCTCCTAGGGCCCTGGGCAGGCACTAGACCCCCACGTAAGGCGAAGCTGCCACACGGCCCTCGATGGCTCCATACGAATGCACGTTTATAATGCCATCGTGTTTGAGGCTGTGTCTGCATTATATTTACTATGGCATATTAAAAAAAAATTTTTTAGAGATACGGCGTGGTATGTGATGATAATCGATATTTAACTTCATTTTTATTTTGTAACTTTTTTTAATATATCATTTTTATATTGCCGTTATGATTTGCTCGCTACTTTTTTTTTATTTCGCTTATCTGTTATTATTTACTATTGATGTATTCTACTGTCGGAGAAGCGGTGGTGTAGCTTTTGTTGATGAAAACTCAATTTAAAAGCTTCTTGGCTCGCAGGGTACTTCAAAATAAACTATACAACCGCACCATCCTCGCCATTCGCTCCTACCTTAAAACGGAAACCGCGTTGACGTTTCGGGCAATGGCCCTTCTTCAGAGCAGACAGGGAAGCTACTTGAACAAATAGAAGTATGAAAAAGAAGAATACATTTCACCCTTTCTGGCAATAAATGTTCAAAAACCAAATAGAAACCTTTGGTAAGGAATCGAGTCTACATTAATTGCACGTACTTGTGGTGAACATGCAAACAAAACATGCTCTTTCAATTGATTGGCCTCCACCAGAGACATCCTTCTTCATGGCCTAATCTCACCAGTGTCAGACCAAAACACGCCAAAAGGCGACGAGTAGAAAGACAATGCACGTATCAGAGCATTTGTAATGAGACGACATCCGAGACACAAATCGTACAGAATTTCTTGTTTATTTCTCGACTTAAGTACAGGGTTACGGAGTAACATAAGCGCCGGGTTACTTCGAGCTTAGCCACCCATACAGCCACATCGGCGACGTACACTACATAGCTGACTGACGATATAGCGACTACAACGACGATGAAGACTGTATAGCCGGCTGGCTATGCAGCGACGACAACAACGAAGATGGCAGCGATGGCAGCGACGACAGCCAGGACCCGAACCCCCACGACAGCCCCGACCCCCGTTTGCCTCTCCCTTACATCCCTCCAGCGTGGCCAAGCCCCGCCCCTTGCCACGCCCCACTTCTGGAACTCTCTCAGCTGGTTCCAGGAGCTTCCAGATTGATCCCCGCCTTGACCCTTAGCCCAGTTATGCCCCCCTTGTGGTTGCTGATATGTGTGCCGTTCTATAACGCACCCATACCCGTGTTTAGCCCCCATGGTCAACAGATGGCACCCTGTCGCTACACATTTGTAATGCGGGCGTAAGCGACCTTCCGGAGGTGACGTCACGGGGGGTGGAGTCATGTGACGTGGGGGGATTGAATGCGGCCCCTGCTACATTTCAAAGATTGATGGAGCTCGTTTTGACGGGGTTGCAGTGGGAGACATGTCTTATATATTTGGACGATATCATTGTCTTCAGCCGCACATTCGATGAACATTTGACGCGGCTGGAGACAGTGTTTACGAGGATGCGTTCTGCCAAATTGAAATTCAAACCAAAGAAATGTCACCTACTGCAACGGTCCGTCCGCTATTTGGGGCACATTGTGAGCGCTGAGGGAGTGTCCACGGATCCGGAAAAGACGGCGTGCGTCCGGGATTGGCCGACTCCGGCCACCGTGGGGGATGTTCGGCGGTTTTTGGGATTTGCCTCGTATTACCGAAGATTCGTGCCGGGTTTTGCGACGATTGCGAGGCCCTTGCATCTCCTTACGGGTAAAGGACGGAAGTTTGTTTGGGGACAGCCGGAGGAGGCGGCCTTTCGGAGTCTGCGTGATCTATTGGCCACGGCCCCAACATTGGATTATCCCGATTTCGATCACCCATTCATTCTTGATACGGACGCGAGTGACACAGGTATTGGGGCAGTGTTATCACAGTCTAAAGGGGGTGTAGAGCGTGTCGTGGCGTATGGTAGCCGAGTCTTGTCTCCTGCGGAAACCCGCTACTGTGTCACTCGCAGAGAACTATTGGCGGTTGTTTTTTTCCTACGGCAATTTCGACCATACCTCTACGGTCGTTCTTTTATTGTGCGTACGGATCATGCGGCCTTGCAATATGCCCTTAAAATTGACCAGCCATCCGGACAGTTGGCACGTTGGTTGGACACGCTACAGGAATTTTCCTTCCAAATTCAACATCGGAAGGGTGTGCGCCATGCGAACGCTGACGCACTTTCCAGATTACCGCGGCGCGGCCCTTGTAAATGTGAGTCGGGGACGCATAGGTGTTCGCCGATTCCAAACCCCCCTCAGCCGCTCACGCTGGCCGTCGAGAAGTCGGACACTCCGATGGAACCGGGACCGGCTGACGGGGTTTTGAATCTGCCGCGGTCTGTCTGGATCCGGGAACAGATGATGGATGAGTCATTGGTGTCCTTGCGGAAGCGGTCTGCTAAGGACAATGGGAGTCCGAGTACGGCTGTGGGGCCGCAAACCGCTCTCCGAGATGGTCTGCTTATGTGGCGGGAGGGGTTCCAGGAACGTTGGCGCCTGGTGGTACCAACGTCCTTGCGGTTCGAGTTGATTAGAACCCTCCATTGTGACACTCTCTTACATTTAGGGGTGCAGAAGACCTTGTTGACGTTGCAACGTCATTATTTTTGGCACGGCATGGCGACAGATGTCGTAGGGCACGTGCGCGCGTGCCCTGCGTGTGCACAACGTAAGCCGCCGAAACATCCTTACGTGCCACCTCTCCAGTCGATTCAGGTGTCTCGAGTCAATGAATTGGTGGCACTGGACATATTGGGACCTTTTCCACCATCGGCGAGGGGTAATAAATATTTGCTGGTAGGGGTTGAGTACCTCTCCCGTTGGCCGATGGCCTGGCCGTTGCCCGATCAGTCGGCCGCGGCCATTACCGACGCCTTTTTGTTTGGGTATATTATGGATAAGGGGGCGCCTGAGAGACTCCTCACGGACCAGGGCAGGAATTTCTCTTCTAAATTATTGGCGGAAGTGTGCGCGGGCCTTGGGACTAAGAAAGTACGGACATCCCCATACCATCCGCAGACGGATGGTATGGTTGAACGGCTGAACAGGACATTGTCTGCCATGCTTTGCCATACCGTGAGTGAACAACAATCAGATTGGGATCTGCACATCCCCGGGGTGCTTTCGGCGTACAGGATGACGCCTCATGCGGCTACAGGATATTCGCCGTTTTACCTTATGTATGGTCGGGAAAACGTGCCGCCGGTGGATGTGCAATTGGGAACTGGGGTGAAGGGACCTCGGAAACCACTTCCTGAATACATCCAGGACACGGTTCGCCGAGTCACGGAGGCGCGGGAGAATGCCCGCGTGGCTACGGCCAAAGCCCAGGCCCGGAACGAGCGATATGCGCGACGGTCTGAGGGGGAGTGCCCTTGGAAGGTTGGGGACCTAGCCTGGCTTCATTGTCCACAGGTACGTCCGGGGACCTCGCCGAAATTGCACAAACCCTGGCATGGTCCCGTACGCCTCATTGCGGTTCCCAACCCACAGACAGCACGCGTCCAGATTGGGTCTCGTCGCTGGGTTGTGCATACGTCGCGCTTGAAACCATATGTTGCTCCCTTACATGATGCGTCATCCCCCAATATTGCCTTGCCGGGGTCTGTTGCTGCTGACTCTCCCCTGCCTGCGTCCATTGATCTCGCTAGAGCGCCTGTCGTACCTGTTCCAGACAGGCCGGCCGTGACATTGCGGGGGACGAGGGGCCCTGCTCGGAGGACGCCTGCCAGGTCTGCGGGACCTTCGAGCCCTGCAGCCCTTCCGACCCAGCTGCGGGCACGGTCACAGGACAAGCCCAAGACTAACTCTTTAGAGACACGGGACGGCGGTGGACTTCCAGCTGCGACAGGGGGATTACCCCCTGTCGTTCCTCGACTTTCATCGCGTTCCCGTTCTGCGAGTGGGCCGCCGACCGTCCGGGACGGGCCGGCGACCCGCACACGTTCCAAATCGCTTACGTTTCGTTGATTGTTGCTGTCTTGTTATTTTTTTCTTACAGTTGTATTTATTGCATGCTTTTGTACGATCGTTGATGTTGATTGCGTTGTTGTTGTTCTTGCTGTTACATTATATGCTTAGTGTCCTTTAGGGGGGGAAGCTCGGTTCGCCGCATTACGATTTGCTATTGGTCAGCCGAGGTCGGCTGGGATTTTTCTACGGGGGAGGGTGGTGTAATGCGGGCGTAAGCGACCTTCCGGAGGTGACGTCACGGGGGGTGGAGTCATGTGACGTGGGGGTAAGGTTCGGGGCTTTAAGCGGGTAAACCGGAAGGGGAAGGTAGTCGGGGTGTGAGCGGAAAAGAGTGAGGCCACGCGGGCAAGTGTGGAGAGGGGGGGCGCCGACGGCGATCGGGAGCCAACCCCGAAGATAAGAGGAAGCTGCGGAGTGGTGTGCAGCTGGGGAGGAGACAGCCAGGAGGGCTGCGTGTTAGAGGCAGCGGTGTGGCTGCCAGGAGGAGCTGCGGAGAGAGAGAGAGAGGGGGCTGCTTGTTAGAGGCAGCGGTGTGGCTGCCAGGAGGAGCTGCGGAGAGAGAGAGAGAGAGAGCAAGAAGCTGTGAGAGCTGCGGAGGGAGAAGAGCAGCAGAGAGTACAGCCAAGGGGGGCTGTGTGAGAGAAACAGCAGCGGAGCTGCTGTTGTGGATCGGGCCGACATTGGAGTCAGCACCGTGGAGAAGCTACAGAGTAAAGACAGCCGTGTGGGTGTACAGCACGAACCGAATAATAAAGGACACTGAGCCAGACATCGTGGTCCAGTCGTTTATTACACATTTATAGCTCGGGTTGAGCAGCTATATCATGGGGACCTTCATACTTTGTTACTGGCAAAAAGGTGCCCAGGATAGAGAAGTTTGCTGTTTTTAGCTGTAGATTGGACTGTGGGCCTCTAAGACGAGTAGAGATCAAAGTTGGCAGGTGAACAGGATCAGTAGACATTACGTCGCAAATTGACCCTTGAGAAATTGAAAGCGACTTGAACAAACAGATTAAAATTAAAATTTGAATTATCATGTATCTTGAGCGCTTAATAGTTTACAGATATTTGTCAACCCCTCCTGGATGAAGGCCTATCCATACTGTGTCACTGGGTCGATTTGTTTGACCATATTTGACCACACTGGTCACGTTGGTGGAGGGGTGCGGGGGGGGGGGGTGCCCCGGGATTTTTTCAGATGCCACTCGCCGCTGATTGTGTGCCCTGGCCAGGAATTCAACTCAGGTGATAGGGTTCCTAGTCCGATGCAGGTATAAAGGGCCATCCATAAATGACGTCACGCGATTTTGGACAATTTTTGACCCCCCCCCTCTCGTCACACGGCGTCACAAAAAGTCAACCCCCCCCTCAAATATTACGTCAAAAATAAAACATGCTTCAAATCGCTTTCAACTATTGTCATTGTAGTGCGTATTTAACGTGGCGTTGCACTCTGATGTTGTAGGAGAAAACATTTATTAAAACGTCAATTTAATTCAGTAGAACGTGTTGTCTATATTTATTTAAAGTTGCGCATTTTGATGTGACGTCACATTTCTCAACCCCCCCCTTCGTCACACATCGTCACAAATGTCTGACCCCCCCCCTAAGTGCGTGACGTCATTTATGGACGACCCCTAACTGCACCACCGCTGCGCCATAATTCTACACGTGGACAAATGCACGCTCGAATCATGCGTGACTTGAACACTTTTCAAAAAATATTTCATTGAGCCCTTTCATCAGGCAACAGCCAGATTTGTGGAGAAGTCCACCTGTTTTTGTTCCTTATATAGAGGCGTAGATGTGTTGACCGCACTTCTGCGCTCTTGCGCAAAGTGGGGGGGGGGGGGGGATTAATGAGCCAACGTAGATTATGCATTCGCATTACGCGAGCACGAATCAACAGTACATTGATTGCCAAAAACAAATCAAAGCACAAATCAACAGTTGCATTGCATGCCAAAACCAAATCAAATAACACGTGCATTGAAACTGCCCAAGTATTTAAACGATCAAAATACCGTACATTGCGGGAGTAACTGATAAACTAGGCAGATGTTTGGAAAAAACAAAACATCCGAGTCAGATTTGGCACGGTACATAAAATACAGAAATTAATATCTGGTACAAAATATGTATTACCGAAGCAAATGTTATGTTGGGCAAACAGGATGAATGATCAGCACGAGACTAAAATAACATCAGATAAATATTAAATACACGTAGATAGAAAAATAAATAAAAATCACGACGTTTCGATCGCAACACGATTGCTTGTGTTGCGATCGAAACGTCGTAATTAAAAAAAATTATATCTACGTGATTTTACCGAAAAACCCAAAGAGTAGGAATTCCTGCAGTCACGTCAAAAATATTAAATACTCCCAAATACAACTGTCAGCAATAGCAAAACACGTGTGCCAACAAGGACACTTAATTTATTTTGATAATGTTGAAGTTCTGTGCAAAACTAGCTACTACTGGCCAAGACTATTTTAGACAATCTATCGAAATTTAAAGAAATACAAACAATTTGAACCGTTCGGATTACTACCGACTTAGTGCTGCGTGGAAGGAAATCATCAAATAATCCATTGTTTAAATGCATGTCTATACAGAGCACCATACTTCAATAGGGATCACGGTTGGTACGGCTAGTTTAATACACACAATGCACAGGAAGTACAAGATCAAAGAGCTCGCATAATGCGCATACATAATGCACGTTGACTCAGTAATCCCCACTTTACGCATGAGCGCAGAAGTGTGACCACCACATCTACGCCTCTATATGAGGAACGAAACAGGTGGACTTCTCCAAAAATCTGGCTGTCGCCTGATGAAGCTAGTTGTAATTACTGGCGAAACGTCGTACTCAGATTGCAAATGTTGTGGCTTTGCTCTCCAACACACCAGTGTGCTGTACTAGTGTACTACACTATACACTACACTATACACTACACTATACACTATACTATACACTAGTGCTGTACTAGTATACTACACTATACACTACATTATACACTATACTATACACTACACTAGACACTACACTATACACTACACCATACACTACACTATACACTACACTATACACTACACTATACACTACACTACACACGAGTGCTGTACTAGTGACGAATTGGCCACGTTCTGTTAACGTGACAACCCTTACGAGTTGGCTGTGTCGGGTGGTGGCGGGTTTTAACGACACATTTTTATATTTACGCGATCTAACCCAAAAAAAACCCCTCTTTTATGGACCCTGTATATTCACACGAACACTTTCGCTGAGCTGAGCACCAACAAAATAAAAGCTGCACCTTTCCTACTGCAACAAAAAAGGCAGATCACGTTACTGCGAGACGTTTTCTTCTCGCGAAAGCTGTGCGCATCATCACCGAATGAAGCCCGCCTCTCTCTCTCTCTGCATGGCCTGACCCCTCTCCCACCCGCGGTTGCGAGAGACGCGTGGAGTTGATATCAATGCTCGTGCATGCAACGATGCCCCAGCAGCGATGTATTTTGCGTGCGCTGCGTCTCCACCGCCCCTCCCGGCGTTAGGGCTGAGGTTCGGCAGGATAACCCAGAGCTCGACGTCGGGGGTGAACAGACGCGACTCACTGCAAAGGTTCAAATCTAGAATCACTGCAAGAGCTGAACCACCTGGGTTCGACGCCTGACTCGGGCGCTTGCCCCGCGGAGGTGTTATGTTTCTCCCACCTGTGTTTGCACGGGTTTCCTCCAACAGGTAAAATAATAACGCGGTGCAATGTGACTGGCACTGTCCCCAATGAAGCAAAATACACGGAGATGGGTGAACACCCAGGCGTGACCTGGTGCAGCCTTCTGCTGCTATGCCCCCTCTCCGTACGCCTCCACCCCCCCGGCCGTATTGTTGTACTGAACGTCTATGCTCCCCACTTCACCAACCCTATCGTACCGGCATGGTGGCTTCGTAATGGGCTCTCATCCAGCAGTGGATAACACAGCAGGGATGTACTAACAATCGCGTTAACCGTGACTCGTTAACCAGGACAGGACACAGAGACCACAATCTATACAACTATTAACTTATACATATAAAAAAGTCAATGTTTTTCAAACTTTATTTTATTGGACAGAGAACAATCAAACGCTGATGACGCATTCAATGTCAAACACCGATCGCGAGTTTGCTTGTGTACACAGAACACGTGAATCTAGGGCAGCTGCAGTACAGTGAGTGGTTAGTGAGCTGTGCTACAGAGTTCAATGCCAATGCCGAGTCTCTGAACCCGTTCTAGTACTTCCCTAAGGTGCGGTGTGTGTAAGCGTCGCCATTCGGGATACAAAGGCGGCCGGGCGTGGTGCTGGCCACCCACCCCCTCGTGTCCCGTGCTGACACTCACAGCACCAACAGCACGTGATGAGTTAATGATGACGTCACCCTGCTGCTGCTCTATATAAGAACGGGAGACACAGCAGAGCCTCACCATTCTGGCGAATTGCCCGATGATGCTGGATGCAATTACCAGCGAAACGTCGTACTCAAAAATTGTAAATGTTGTGGTTTCACGCTTCAACACACCGGTGGGCTAAAGCAGTGAACTATTTGTCTTTTGTCAACGTGACACTTTTTTACTGATTGTCCGTGTCGGGTGGTGGAGGGTTACGACACATTTATAAATAACGCGATCTAAACCCAAAAACGTTGATTATGAGCACTTGTCCCGAAAAGTCTGTTGAGGCTATTCGAGGGTTTGTTTATCTTTGTTCTCACAGAGGATGCTTCATAACAAATATCTGCCAGTTCACCAGCATTGTCAAGCAGGCCTGACTGCTGATGAGACACTGCGTGTCAAAACCAGTCCGGAGTTTGCTTGTGTTAAACCAATAGCAGCCGTACTCTTTGGCTCTTTCAGTAAAGTCACGTAGGTATAAAATACAACGAATTGCGACGTTTCGGGCGCAACACAAGCGTCCATCATCAGGACCGTCATCAGACGGGCGCTTGTGTTGCGCCCGAAACGTCGTGATTTATTTTACTTTTCTACCTACGTGACTTTACCGAAAGAGCCAAAGAGTATGGAATCCTGCAGTCACGAAAGTTTCAAATCAAGATTCAATAGCAGCCGATTAGATGCACTCACAGAGAGCCGTGTGGCTGATGGAATGTACATATTACATATAATATATATTAAAGTGGGGAGCGGTAGTGTAGCGGTAAGCATGCTGCGCTACGAACCTGCCGACCAGGGTTCGATTCGCGCTCACGGTCAACACAAGTGAACCGGTCCGGGGCCTCCCCTAGGTCGACTCAGCCTCAAATGAGTACCTGGTGTGCGGTGTGCGGTGTGTAGTAAACATCGCCACTAGAGCGACAAAGGCGGTCGGGCGTGGTGCTGGCCACCCACCCCCTTGTGTGCCGTGCCGGCCTTCATAGGTGCTCGCTAACAGCACTTGCTCCAACAGTCTGTTAAGGCTATACGGGGGACCTTTGTCTTTGTACATAACATATATATGTTTTACGTGGATCGACAAACATGGGAAGGATGCGTGGTGTCTGCTTTGTTATTATAATTAAACAAATTTTGGTTCAAATCAAATACAGGGCTTCTTAAAAACGGCGCCCTGTGCCCTGTCCAAGTAACGAGAGCAGAGTGCCGAGAAGGCGTGGAGAGATGCAATTCTTAGAATTACAACGAGAGACACACGGAGAAAGGAGGAGCTCGTGCATGGGAGGACACGCGGCAGGTCAATGACCACGTCCAGACTGTTGAGGAAATTAAGTTTGGCTTGGGCAGGACGCGTCGCGGCTTGATGGGACGACATCTGATGGCGAGCGAGAATAACGGAATGGCAGCCCAAGGCGGGAGGAGGGAGAGGGGGGGGGGGCGCTGCGTGCCTCCGACGACGACCACCGCGGAGATGGGGCCGTGAGATCGGCTCGTGCGCGCGGAGTGAGATGGGTTGCGAGTAAGAGAGAGATATGGCGACGGCGTGGGAAGGCCGTTGTCAAGCGGTGGAGAGAACATGCATGTTGATGACGAAGATGATGATGATAATGATGATGATTAAGATCACAAACATTATCATAGGCCATCAATCACCATCATTACAATCATCTAACGGTAGTTCCATTATTCAGCAATGAACAGGCAAGGTTCAATGGCGATGACGACAAGAATGATGATCAAATTATTTCGATGATCATTATTACTTATGATGATATTCGTGTTAACGATGACAACGACGTTGTCGAGACAACAATTTCTTACGCGGACATTTTTGTTCTTTTGATGACGATAATAAAAATGTCACGTGATGACGACGTTCTTTACGCTCAGAACGACGACAACGACGACGGACACCGTGAGCCCCCATCGCCTCGCTACGCGCCTCCGTCTCTGCCGCGTCGCTCAGTAGAAGGCATCGATGCTCGCGTTGCGGAGTTCCCTCTCGCTGGCGAACTCTCGGTATCGGAACCTCTGCATGGCGCCGCGGCACGCGCGCTGCGTGGAGCGCGCGTCCTCGAAGCTCACGCTCCACCGCCACTTGCGCGCCACGGCGAGCGAGCGCAACCTCTCCACCTCGAACCCTCCGGGCCCCTCCCTCTGACCCTGGGTCATGTCCCGCACCCAGGACAGCACGGCGGCGGGCAGCTCAATGTCAGCGAAGCGGAACATGTCTCGCGTCGTCTCCTCGGGCCTGCTCACCAGGTCCTCGTAGCGCACCGCCATGTAGGCGTCTCTCAGCACGTCGCTCCCTCCCTCCCCTCCTCGTCGACCGCCCACGCTGCTCGCCGCGTCCTCCTCCGCGACGCCGGCCCCGATGTCGTCCATGCCGCGGCAGATCATATTCATTACCTCGACGGCGTCCGACTGCTGGTCGACTTTGGCGCGGCCCAGCACCATTTGGTCGTCACCCGCCAGGGAGTAGCCATTGAGCTTGCGTCGCGACGACAGGACCGCGCGCGGGTCCCTGACGAGGTGGATGATCTTGAGACGCACCGCCGGGTCCGCGACGAGGGGACGGAGAGAGCTGATGTCGAAGAAGCGAACGCTCTTGATCACCATGTGCCTCCGCTGCTCGCACGCGCGGCCGATCCCCTCGAAGGGGGCGCTCCCGCACGATTGCCAGCACGGGATGCCCGCGCTGGTGTTGGCCGCCGCGGCCGCCTCGGCCGGACACGCGGGGACAGTGCAGAGCGCCGCGCTGGTGTGGAACATGAAGAGCGAGTTGAGTCGGCGGGGGTTGTCGATGTAGAACTGGAAGGCCGTCTCGTCGCAGGCGGACAGCGAGCGCAGCAGGTCCCGCGTGGCGCCTCGCAGCGCCGACTCACGAGATTGGGACAACTTGGTCCAAATGTGCTTCATGGGCTCCATCAGATAGAAGACGCCAGGGTGCTGGTTGAAGAGCTGGCCCAGGAAGGACGACCCAGACCGCCAGCTGGACAGGATGAGGGTGTTGGTGCGAGGCGGAGGTTGCGCCGTTGCGTCACTGACATCCACCGCCTGCCAGGGCCAGCCAGACAGCTGGCCCGGCTTGTGGAAGAACACAGACACGATGCCGGTCAGAGCCAGAGCGAGCGTCCACAGGAACAGTCGATGGGTATATGGACGCGCCATGGCGATAGCGAGCTACAGATTCTGAGCTCTTTCCTGAATTCTCAACTGAAATCTCCCCCTGGAATGTCGACTGAACTCTGCACTCAACTGTCCCCTGGATTCTCGTCTGAGCTCTTACCCGAACGCTCTACTGCGTTCTCTCCTGAAATATACACTGACTTCTGTAGTGAGCGCTTTAATAAACTCTCTATTGGTCGCTCCCGGACTCTTTCTCTCTCTCTCTCTATGTCCACTTCCTTTGGACTGCACTCTCTCCTGAACTCTCTGTCGCTCTCTCTAGAACACTCTATTATGCACGTACAAATCTCTCTCTCTTTCGCTATGTTTCTCTCGCCTAGGCGGGGTTGCTGGCTCTTTTGCGCCGTTCTGGCCTTTATAGGAGCTCGCGAACAGCATTTACCCCAAAATTCCTTACAAGGCAATACTGGGGGCATCATTGTCTCTGTCGGCCCCCAGAAAAAAAACTGTTTAATCCTCCAAACCCATTCTCTGAACGGGTCACGACGGATCATGTTTGAGGAAGCTACTCTCCTGGAACAATCCATTCTGAATGTTTTTTTCACTTCTTTAATCTAAAAACTAAAGATCATGAGGGACGTGCGTTATGTACTGGCGGTTAGATGGAAAACGATTACATATGTTGGCCGTGTTTGGCTTCCAGATTATTACAAATCATCAGATGTGCAGCAACAAAAGGAGACGAGGAAGGCGATCATTGGGCAATTATTGTTGAAATGTTGACGTGAATTTCTGTCCAGTTTTTGTTTAAAGCTTGAGAAGAGTCCAAATTGGTGATTGGAATCACGCTGTCCAGCCAGCCCATGCAGTGTGCCTATATCATCTTAGTCGAGCTGTCCACTCGGTTACAAGCAAACTGTGGGTGCTAAAACGAGGGCGATATACGGCGGTTCCGCGGAAACACACGCACCTCGCAGAATCAAGAGCCTAGCTTTGATCCATGCCTCGGGCGCATTTACGTGCGGAGTTTGTATGTTTTCCACCCTCTCCCGAGTTCTGCCTGGGTTTCCTCCGGGTTCTCGGTTTCCTCCCAGATATAAACCGCACACTAATGTAACCGGCGTTGACCAAAAACGTCCCAATACTAAACAATCCCCCTGCAAATGACTCAATATGGATCACACAGCAGCAGCAGCAGCATGAGCAGCAACATCGCACCCCCCCCCCCTTGCGAAAACTGAGCAGGACCCTCCTTAAAGATATCTCTTGAGACTCGTCGAAGCTTTCCTGGGTAAAGAATCGCAATGATTAAAAAAAAAATGTTACAACAAAAATTGCATCATAATCGGTAATCGTATGTGAGCCTTCCACACTCGGTGGGTCGTGGTTTATCGCTCTGGACTTGAGATCTCACAGTTCAATTCCAGCTCCCCGCAGCGGCAGTGGAAACATTGGGGCGAGTTTTTCAGATTCTCTCTCCAGCCCGCATGTGTTCAACACATGTTCACGCCCGGTGGGGGGTTAAGTGTGTTGCACGCAGTGGAAGAGTAGGCCAATTACCCGATTGCCGATCCTGAATTTTAGTTATTGGTAATTGATCCTGGAAACGGCTACCGGTTTACCGACTATGAGTTAGCCACCCTCATGCACACGACGAAACAAATACAAAGACACCCCGTATATCGTCAACACACTGTTGGGGCAAGTGCTGTTAGCGAGTAGCACCTATGAACGAATTTCTTTAGTACTGCTTTTTGTGTTGAATCTGTTGGCTATGTATGGTGCGAAAGAAGTCAAATATGCATACATGAAGGCCATCACAGTACGCGAGGGGGTGGGCGGCCAGAACCACGCCCAACCGCCTTTGTCTCCCCAGTGACGATGCTGACACACCGCACCAGGCACCCATTTGAGGCTGAGACGACCTACACACGCACCTGCACCCGCATGGCACACTCTAACACGTGTGTGCTCATAGTCCTGACGCACAGCTGAATATTATTGAAAAGATGCAGTTTTAATTTTCATTCCCAGAAGCATGATAATCGTTAGAAACTGAATATTGAATGAAGGAGCTAAATATTCAGTTCCTGAAAAAGTTCCCGGCACGTGGGGTAAAACGTCGGACATGGTGACGCAACAAAGACAAAGATCCCCCGTATAGCCTTAACAGACTGTAGGGGCAAGTGCTGTTAGCGAACACCTTTCAAGGCCGGAACGGCACACGAGGGGGGGGGGGTGGCAAAAACCACGCCCGGCCGCCTTTGTCTCCCCAGTGGTGATATTTACACATCGCACCAGGTACACTCATTTGAGGCTGAGCCGACCTAGGGGACGCCCAGGACCGGTTCAGATAATCGTCACTGGTGTTGGCCGTGAGAGGGGGAATCGAACCTTGGCTGGCTGAGTTCGTAGCCCAGCGCGCTAACCGCTGCACCACCGCTCCCCCACGTTGCCGCAACAACGCGCAATGCGACCCACACGAGACACGCACGAGTCGCGTGCTCTCATTGGCTAAACCTTCCGTCCGCTCGCAATCCACTCTCCATCCATTATACCGACCCCATCTATTTGCATCCATTAGTCTGCAATCCAGCAATCCACTTTACATCCAATCCTCGCCCCAAGTCACACGCCCATTGATGATCACATCCGGCCTACCTACCAGCCCCGTGGGTCAGTCGTGCTCTCAATTAATTAATTAAATAGTTAATTAATCTATTAATCGATCCATCTCCTCATCCATCCGTTCCTCCATTCGCAAGCCCTGCCACTCGCCCATCCATCCGTACCGCAATGCCTCCTACCCTCTATATCCACATCAAATATCCATTCATCTCCATCTATCAGCTCCATCTATTTTTCCCCATCACTTTTGTTATTTCTAAGCGGAGCCATAAATATTCATTATCGCAACACGCCAGAGATATGC
Source organism: Lampetra fluviatilis (assembly GCF_964198595.1). Classification (NCBI taxonomy): domain Eukaryota; kingdom Metazoa; phylum Chordata; class Hyperoartia; order Petromyzontiformes; family Petromyzontidae; genus Lampetra; species Lampetra fluviatilis. The sequence goes on along the minus strand of NC_136323.1, from coordinate 2,487,734 downwards.
TCGCGTGTGTCTCTCGTTCCCTCTTCCCTCCCCCCCCAATCCCGCTCCCCTCTCCAAAGTGCGTCCCTTTGGTGGGGTAAGAGGCGGCCGAGAGCGAGCGAGCGAGTGACCCCTCTTTTGGAAATGCCTCGCGTTTTGCCGAGTAGGGGGGGGGGGGGCCCGTTCGGTTATTGGTATTCGTTCGCGGTCGCCAATGGCCGGGCAAGGCTTATTACTGCCAGGGCGTGCGACGCTTTGTCAACAGCAATCAACAACAGCATATCTGCGATGAAAAGGCGAGGCAATCTCGGTGAAGCCAAATTGTTGTTGTGGTGCAGCGGGACAAACATTGGCAATTATTTTTAATGATAGCGGGTGACACCGTCGCGCCCCCAGCAGCAGCAGCACGCGAAATTCAAGAATTAATTTTGAATCCGGGGGCTGGGGGGGGGGCTGGGGGGGGGGGGGGGCTGGGGGGGGGAGCTGGGGGGCTCTTCTTCAGGAAACGCCGCGCTTCTGCGGATATCCAACTCAGTTTGAGAGACCGACCGCGGCCAGGCAGACGGGTAGACCCTGTAGATCCTAGGGTCGTGGGGTGGAGCAGCCGGCAGCGGCGGCTTCTGACTCATCACACCGCTGCACCACCGGTTGGAGAGGAGAGGGGAGGGGGAATTCAACACAAAGCAGCAGTCACGGTGACTGATGATCCATCGCTCCCTGCGTCACTCCAGTCACCCGTTAGCTCAGTTGAACACGGAGTCGGGCTTTTCGCGACCGACATTCTCAATGATTGAGGTGTTTTTCTGGGTTAGATCGCGTAAGTATAAATGCGTCATATTCTTGGTTCTTTCGGTAAAGTCACGTAGAAGGGAGATAATAAAATAATATTAATATAAAACAATAAAAGTCTCACGACGTTTCGACTGGAACACAAGCAATCATCATCAGGTGTGAAATCTACCGCAAGAGAATTTTCTTATTATTTTATTATTTCCTTTCTTGCTGTGGATTTCACACCTGATGATGATTGCTTGTGTTGCAGTCGAAACGTCGTGATACTTTTATTGTTTTATATTATTTTATTATCTCCCTTCTACGTGATTTTACCGAAAGAACCAAGAATATGAATTCCTGCAGTCACGAAAGCTTTAAATCAAAATATAAATGTGTCGTTAAACCGGCCGCCACCCGACACAGCAAATTAGTCAGATTTGTTACGTAAAACAGAACGTGCTAATTCGTGACTAGCACAGCAAACACCGGTGTGTTGGAGAGTAAACTCACAACAACATTTACAATCCACTCACTCACTCATGGACACTCAGTGGCCTCCTGATCACTCTTCTATCGCTCCGATTGTGATTACCATTCACGTGAACTTCACTCACTGACTCTTCCACTCGTGTTGAGGACACGGCTAACCGGTCTGTGTTGTGTCATCCACACTGTGTTCAGCCACCACCACCACACTGTTCAACCACTCCATTGCAAACCACAACAACACACTCTCCTACCGGCTCACTCAACCACTTCTTCACCCATTTACTCTCTCACCTATTTACTCACTCGCCCATGTATTCACTCACGCACCCATGTATTCACTCACTCACCTACCCTCCCACTCACTCAAACTTAATCACCCACCCACTGGGCACACTGCAGCTCAACCTCACTTCTCTCTCTCTCTGTTTCTTCCCTCGCACTGTTCCACTTTGGAATTCGCCTCCCAATAATCACATTGCTCACTGCAATAAGAAGCAGAGGAAGCTGAAGAAGCTGCAGAAGACGCGTGTTACACTCTCGTGTCTATTACATCGTCGACAGTGCTGTTTGTTGCTGGCTTGCTTGGACATCGAGCTCGGTCGGTTGAGGGCAGCCGTAAGTCGCTGGCTCCCGGTTCCACGTTGAGTAGCGTCACCCACCATTGGAACCTCATTTGCCTGTAAAAAATATGATAATTGGTTTTTTACCCTTCTATCTGGCAATAAAACTGACACCTTTTGGTGTCATCTGGTCCAACACCATGTGAGACTAGGCTCTAAGGAAAGCTGTCTCGGGTGTGGACCAATCAACTTCAAGGCCAGTGCATATCATTATCAGAGTTGTGTTTTTTGTTTGCATTATGACTGCAGGTATTGTGCTCTATGCAAACATGACTCCTTGTAAAAAAAAATGTGTCAGTAGCGTCACCCAGTCGGAGCTGTTGATCCCCGGCCCGTTCTCGAGTGTGTTCACATCTCGGAGTTGTCCGTGACGCAAAGAAAAAGGGGAAATGAGCGTTCACTCCGCGCGTTCGTAATTCGTTCCTCTCTTGGCGCGTGCGCCGTCGCAGCTGCTATCGATCACAGATAACACTTCTGTCACGGTGCGTTCCTGTGTAATTCCTGGCATGTGTCTGCGCTTAACGATCCAATAGCGAATGATCAGATGCATGCTTCGGCGCATTAATCTTCCCTTAAGATATTAAAACTAAAAAACCCCCATCGCGCGATCTAGAAGCGCGTACGTTGTATTGGCACGCAGCGTTTTTACGCTTCAACGTGTTCATCAACCAACAACTCCCCGTGCATCGCTGGACAGAGCAGTGGCTCTGAGTCGATTTGAACCTGGCGCCATCATTATCAGCTATGGTCAATCCACTGATGGATGAAGGCCTCCCCCAGGCCGCCGCCACCTCTCACAATCGTGCGATTCAACAATCCACGCGGCACGAGCACACGAACCGAATTCATCGCTCCGTCTCTGAGGTGGAGGTCCTGCCTCGAACGCGATCCAGTCCCATTGGCTGCCACGCCGTTATTAGCCTTGAACCATGATCCTGTCCAACTCACATTGCTTAGCGGTTTTGATGATGGCCATAAATCTGCGTAAATTCTCTACTCCGTGTCATGGCCTTTCTGCCTCGAAGTGTAATTCCAGGCATGCGTCTCTCCGTGCTTTATTTGCGCACATTTCAGTGTTTGCATCGTCGTGGTTAATGACTGCGGTGTTTCTGAACTGCATGTCCCCTTCACTGCGAACACCGTCGATGTTTGCCGTGGGGTTTTACTTTCCCCCAAATGCTCCCATCCTGTGGTTGCCGTCACCGTGCGTCTCCACTCGGCGTGACGCATTCGCTGACGTCCCCCGCGACTTGGAAATCCGAGAGCTCTCGCGCTCGCTTGCGTGACGCACACCGCGCTAAGATGCAAATTTTCAGGATAATTAAACAATGTTGGAGTTTACATTCTCTCACTCACTTTCTTGGATTAATTTTGGGAAGATGTTTTTTTTCCTTCCCTTTTTCAAAAGTAATTCCGCTGTGCTCAATGTGTGGCGCCTTGTATTGGGGGCCAAAGATAATTTGTGGGATTCAGGAGAAAACTGAACAGAGGGGATGAAAACACTGGGTCTTGCCAATGATCTAGATAAACAGTTAATATCAACAGAATATTAATTAATATTTAGTTGCTAAATAAAGCATACTCCTCTTGCAGAAAGCTTATTTAACGTTACTTAAAAAACAAACATATTTCACTCTGATAATTCCACAAGTGCAATTACATGCGAGAAACACGTCAGAGTGACTTCTGCTGCTCAAATGAGCCGCACTGAGAATGAGTGCTCATCTCTCGTTTACAGCCCTTCAGAGCCAGTGGCGAAAATTCCACATTCCTATGGCGGGGCGGTGGTGGGGGTGGGTTCTCTGTATAAAACAACCACTGTGACTTCCCCCCAATTGGTGATAAATTTATCGACCCCGTGGGGATGATGGGCTGAGCCAACCGTTAACCAGATCTCAACTCGCCACCTTCCAAATGCGAGCCGCTCGCTCTACTATTGAGCCACGTGGCCCGACGCTGGCTTACAACGACCGTCTGCCCCTGCACGTGACTTGCACGTCATCGAATATTGTGCCCACGTCACACTGGCTGGGTTGTACAAAGTGTATCAGGACAGCGCTATATTATTGAATATTGGTGTTGAGATTGGTGGGATATGTGTAGAAGATTTGAAATAAAACATAGTCCGGTTTGTAATTTGTACCTATTTTGGTCATCACTATCATCATCTGGGATTAATCCACTGCTGGATGAAGGCCTTCCCAATCCGCTACCTTATCTTACGGACCTGCGAAGCGACAATGCTTGCAGCGCCTGCACACGATCCGATTCCATTGATATATCTCTAAAAAAATTACCAATTATTTTAGTTGGGTATTTGCCAATGGATCGCCTTGCATTACTAGTTCATGTACAGCAAGTGCGGCATTTGGAATTCATGCCATTGTTGAGACACAACACGACGATCACCAAGGCTCCTCTGATGAAATCTAGAATTGGAATTTTAAAAAAACCAGGTGGCGTGCCTGTCCGAGGAGAGACCGGCGATCCGAGAGCCACAGTTGATGCCACTTGGCGGAGGATAGGGCAGGATGGAAGGCCTTGGTGTAGCCGGAAAAGCGGGCCGATATTGATTGATTGACGTCGGTATTGGTTGTATCCAAGGTGATGCGAAAGCGCGTGACAGGTGCGGCCTTCACGAGAAGGCTGTCATCGCCCCACCCATGCGACCAGCACTAACTACGGGCCACGCAGGGGACCCGATGCGATCTGCGCTCCTTCCATGCAGGAGGAACATCAAAGCGACACGAACTCTCAACTCCTGAAGCCTTCTTCTTGATAGAAGAGTGATAAGGAGGCCACTGAGTGCCTAATGAGTGAGTGAGTGGATTGTAAATGTTGTTGTGGGTTTACTCTCCAACACACCGGTGTTGCTGTGCTAGTCACGAATTGGCACGTTCTGTTTTACGTAACAAATCTGACTAATTTGCTGTGTCGGGTGGCGGCCGGTTTAACGACACATTTATATTTTGATTTAAAGCTTTCGTGACTGCAGGGATTCATCCTCTTGGTTCTTTCGGTAAAGTCACGTAGAAGGGAAATTATAAAATAATAAAAATAAAACATAATAAAATACAATTCTCACGACGTTTCGGCCACAACGCAAGCAGCCGTCCTCAGGTGAAGAACAGGGCTGAAGAACGGGGCTGAAGAACAGGGCTGTCGGAAAGGACAGCGTCTTTCTGACAGGCCTGTTCTTCACCTGAGGACGGCTGCTTGCGTTGTGGCCGAAACGTCGTGAGAATTGTATTTTATTATGTTTTTTTTTATTATTTTATAATTTCCCTTCTACGTGACTTTACCGAAAGAACCAAGAGGATGAATCCCTGCAGTCACGAAAGCTTTAAATCCTGAAGCCTTCTCGTCGCGGCCGGCAGACCTCGACGTTGGCATCGAGCTCTTGAACATCTTGGTCTCGCCATGCGCAAAAATAACACCGCTATGATTCACGTACAGTCTGCAGTCATCCTAGATGTGTAATTTGCTTGTAATTCTTTTTTGTTAATTTGTCAAATTTAGACCGTGATTCCACACACGGGGAATTTATTTTTCACGTCCGCTGTAAAACCAGCGGCGAGTAGCAGTTGTATGTTATGGCTAAATACACCACGCAATATTAACCAGGGCTGCCTGCCAGATTCCAACCGCGAGCCTCTGCAACATTCGGCGAACGCCGCCGCGCCGCTTGCTGTGTGTGGTTATTATAAGAGGGTGTGGAGCTGAGTGGACTTGCCAATGACTGGTACAGCGGGTGTCAAGATCGGCCTCTGTGGAGGAGGCTCGTGAAGGACGCTACTGGGCAGTTGGAAGCAGTCGCCCTACAGCAACAACGGAGGGGGGACGAGCGACGCTCACAACAACGACCAGAGCGCCGGGTGGCAAAAACACAGCAAAGTTGGCACAGTAGGTGGCACAGGTGGTGCATCGGCTACTCCTCTTAATCAGTCAACCAATGGCACCTGGGTCTGTCCCGTGACCTCCTGCCAGCGGGCGATCGTCACTTCACGTGGCCTTAACGTGCACGTAGCCTGGCACAAGCGCCGTGGTGACGTCAACGTCACTTAGTGGCGAATGGCGGTTTTTGTTGTTGTGGGTGGTTATTGTGAAAGCCAGCGGGTGGGGGTGTATGTTGCTGCATATACCGTAGTATTAATCTCACCGCGGCCCCAAATTGTGTCTGTGTGTGTGTGTGTCTGTGTGTGTGTCTGTGTGTGTGTTAATATCGTTGGCTATGATGTCCTCGTGGCTGGGTGACAGAATCATGTTGCAATAATAAAGAGGGTGGGGGGGGACCGGGTGGCTTAGGTAGCTGAAGCGTTGAGCCGCTACCGCTGAGAGCCTGCCTTCAAATCCGGGATTCAGCCACCCGTGGTGAAAGCAGTTTCTCAAGTGCAGATGACTGTGCAAAAAAGAAAGAAAAAAAAAACCTCCCCCTCCCCCCCATCGTATTACGTTTTTTCTTTCGCTTAACGTGGTCAATCGCAGCTTCAGAGAGCAAACAAGCGATTGTTCGATCGGCACGCGGTGAACTGCCGTGCGCTGGAAACGCACGTCCGCTGGTTTCCGAGAGAGACAAGTCATTTCGAGGTGAACGCGACATAATCTGACGCCGCTGTTATTCGTGGCCGAAATCTGAGAATGTACTCGCATTTTACTCCGCTCGTTTTACCCAGCAAAGTCTCGCCAAGGGTCCCGCGCGCTGTCGGTTCATTTTCTCTTTTCAGGAGGGTCCTGCAAAAAGCCGCAGGGCACAATGTTCCTGGCTACTGTGTGTAATCCAAATTTAATCATTTGCAGGTACATTTTCAGCCTTGATTTGAAGCTTTCGTGACTGCAGGAATCCATACTCGGTAAAGTCACGTAGGTAGAAATACAATTTTATTTTATTTCAAAGAGTATATATTTTCAGCATTGAGATGCTTGTACAATACCGGTGACATTGTGGGAGGATGTGGGGGGGGGGGTTATTCTCTGGAAGGAAACCAGATAATCTGGAGGAAACCCATGTAGACAAGTGGGAGAACATACAAACTCCACACCGACAGACACACTCTCCACTTAACACGCAGCAGGCTTTCGCGACCAATATTATTCATTATAAAGGTTTTACTGGTAGGAACCTACTGGTTACACCAGCCCACAGGGGATTACTGTGTCCGTCCGTCCGTCGTGCATCCAAAAATGGGAGGGGTGGGGCTGGGTGGAGAGGGGAGGGTGGGGAGGGGCTGGGTGGGGAGGGTGGGCCTGGGTGGGGGGTGGGGTAGGGCTGGGTGGGGAGGGGCTGGTCACCCCGTGGTGCCCTTATAAAACTCAACGTTTAACCTACTCACGCCGGCTTGTGCCCGCCCTCACAGTCGGCCATATTTGCGGAATACACCACGCAGCCGTTGACCCTGGCCATTGACCGAGCAACCCAACGTTCCTACCAGCTCCCTCCGCAGGAATGTGTTTGGGTTAGATCGCTTAAGTATAAATGTGTCGTAACCCTCCACCACCCGACACAGCCAATTAGTAAGGGACGTGTCACGTAAACAAAACGCCAATTAGTTTACTACTTCAGCCCACCGGTGTGTTGGAGAGTAAATCCACAACATTTGCAATTTGAGTAGTACGACGTTTCGCTGGTGGAGGGTTACGACACATTTATACTTACGCGACTTAACCCAAAAATTCGAGATTTGAAGTTTTTGTGACTGCAAAGATGCATACTCTTTGTTTTTTTTCGGTAAAGTCACGTACGTAAAAATTAAATAAATTAAAAATGAAAACAACACAAGCGTCCGTCTTCAGGTGGCGATAACGTAGCGAATTTGAGTTGTTTTCATTTTTAATTAATTTATTTTTTTACCTACGTGACTTTACCGAAAAAACTAAAAGTATTAACCCAAAAACCTTACGATGAACACTCTCCACCACACACACACAATAGAACACCTTCCACTAAACACAGAACAGCACACCACCACACACACACACAATAGCACACTCTCCACTACACACACGCAATAAAACACCCTTCACTACACACACAACAGTAAATCAACAAACACACACACACACAATAGCACACCTTCCACTAACGAGTTAAACAGTGCTGTTCCTAATCAGCCAAAACACATTCAGTGCTAATTATGTTAGCAGCGGTAATTACAGCTTTGAGATAAAAGCCAAGAAGGCCTAACTGTCCATTATCTCTCACACTCCAAATTGCGTTTTCCAGGCTCAGTAATTAGATGTGGAAGCTCATTAGAGTGCTTCCATAAATAGTATTTTGTGTGTGTGTGTGTGGTTTTTTTTGTACGTAGGCGGGTCGGCTGTGCCGAGCTGCGCGCCCCACTCGATGGAAGTCGTTGACACAGCGAGCGCCGCTCGACGGAGCCGCAAATTCAACTCGGACCTACACCGCCAGCAGCATCATCATCACAGCGCCCAGTGGCTTCGCGTGGGGCTGCTGTGTCCGGTGACCGCAGTTGTGTTGACTCGCTCCATTGCCAGCGACGCGATGTCTTCCGTACCGTCGCGGTTCGAGTGATCGTCGCGGCCCAAGCCAGTGGTGTCATCACGGCACCACCACCACCTCCTCCTGTGTCATAATTGGCGTCATCATTGATACTGACGGATGCTCAGAAGTAGTTCTTTCATGTCCGCATTCGTGGGCTGTTCTCCAATAACGCACTGCTGTGAGAGGTGGTAAAGTATACTGCCAGACGTTTATAGACATTTATTAAGGCAGTTGGTCAAACATCCCTATATAGGACCGCAGAACTTGGGAAATGCCGGTTCTGGCTGCCTTCACTGCTTGCCTGTTGTTATCGCGTGCTTCAAAATTATAATCTCTCTGAGAGTGAACGAAAACCGTACACGTGACAATTTTCATTCTAATTATTGTGAAAGCCGAGAGCACAATTACCCGTAGGATTGGTGGTGTGTGGGTGGGGGGGGTAGAAAGTATCATCATAGCACCAATGTATGTATGTTTACACTTCTTTCGCACCGTACAATGCACCTTCGTGGCATCAGTTGAAGGCACCGCGATTTGAACTCGTAACCTTCAGCTTACGGGCCAAGCGATTTGAGACGACGCCACCCAGCCGGATACATATAGTATATTTTTAGGTTTTTTCGGTAAAGTCACGTAGGTAAAAAATTAAAATTAATAAAAGTAAAATAAAAAAAATCACGACGTTTCGGAGGCAACACAAGCTTCCGTCTTCAGGTGGAACCGTCACAGCACGATAGCTGTATCAAGTAGCTCTCTAAATTGATACAGTCATCCTGTTTTCTTTGTATTTCTCTCACTTGATACAGCTATCGTGCTGTGACGGTTCCACCTGAAGACGGAAGCTTGTGTTGCCTCCGAAACGTCGTGATTTTTATTTTATTTGTATTTTACTTTAATTAATTAAAAAAATTTACCTACGTGACTTTACCAAAAAAAACCTAAGAATATGAATCCTTGCAGTCACGAAAGCTTCAAATCTAGAAACATACAGTATATATATAAATCACAATGTCTTTTGAAGCTACCGAGCCCGAGGAGCATGTATTTATTTGTGTTTATTATGCAAGGCCTTTACCAGCGAGCGGCCGTGTTAACTCACAAGCGGCGGCACGGCGCGCACCGAGCGATGATTCAACATTGGCCTGCGCTTATTTTTGCCCCGATAATTAATTTGCGTCTTGTTTACTTTCGCGTTGCACGGCGCAAACGGTCCGAGAACGAGCGCGGCGGGACGAGGTTTTTGTTGTTGTTGTTGTTATTGTTGTTGTTGCGTAAACGGCCACGTGTGCGGTAACCACAAACAACCCCGGCGCGTTTCGGCGTTTTGGTCATGAAATTTGACCGCTTCGTGAAGTCCAGCGTTCGGATCTGCAGCTGCGCTTCGTGTTTTTATTTTTATTTTATTTTTATTTGTTGTTGTTGTTGTTATCGAGGCTCCTGAAGCGCAATTATAGCGAGCCGCCAAAGTGCTGCCTCTTACGCGGACGCTTTCATTACCCGGCCAAAATAACGCAGCGAGCTTTGCTAAAAAAATTACCTAGATTAGGGTTTGTCTTCTTCTGGTGCTGCTGCTGCTGCTGCTATGTAACCGGCCCGCTATTTTTTCGCGAGCGCACGGGCGCAGAGTCTCTGGCACGGCGGCATGGCGAGTGCCCTGAGAGTATCGCTTCCCGTGGCAGACGCGCACAATGTGACCGATTAAGGAACGGCCTCTTTACATGATACCGCTCGCCCTTGTGTGTATAGATATATAAATGTTGTTCAAATGTATTTTCTGGTTTTTATTCCCACTTTATTATTCCAATTGTGCCATCGGCATCGTGCCGCCAGATAAACAGCATCAGCAGCAGCGCGATTCCCATTTGAAATGGCATTTGGAAATCTCAGGGCAAATGCATAGTGTGAAGCGCTTTCCTCTCATATGCTTTGGTGGGTTGTCTCCGGGTCCTTTGCTCTCCTCTGATATAAAACAGAACGCCCGTGAGTGGAATTGACCTGGGGCCTCCCTGAGCCGCCTCAAACGGTGGCCAGGGCAGTCAGGTAAAGGTGGAGTCCTCAAATTGCCGGCTCACTCCCACTGCTGGTGGAAGGAGCCTCCGCTAGCGAGAGCTCTCGAGAGCCGCTCTAGAGGGTCTTAGGCCTACTCTTCCACGTTGGCCAGACGTGTTGGAACCGCAGCAGTCACACGTGGTTGTACGCAGCCCCCATGGTCTGGGGCTTTTTTTTTGGCTGCCGGCAGTCGCGTCTGGTGACGACCGCGCCTTCGTAACGATACCTCCACCGCCAGCCCACAGGGGATTATTGTGTCCGTCCGTCCGTCGTGCCTCCAAAAATGGGAGGGGTGGGGCTGGGTGGAGAGGGGAGGGTGGGGAGGGGCTGGGTGGGGAGGGTGGGGAGGGGCTGGGTAGGGAGGGGAGGGTGGGGAGGGGCTGGGTGGGGAGGGTGGGGCTGGGTGGGGGGTGTGAGGGGTGGGGCTGGGTGGGGAGGGGCTGGTCACCCCGTGGTGCCCTTATTTGCGGAATACACCACACCGCCGTTGACCCTGGCCATTGACCGAGCAACCCAACGTTCCTACCAGCTCCCTCCGCAGGAATGTGTTATCCGGATTTGAAAATGTCTGACGTGAGGCAGATTACGTCATTTAAATTGTTTTTGCAGAGGCCAGGAGGCGCATTGGGATGCTCAGAAGATTCTACGGAAATCATGGGATCGAAACTGGGCAGTCTGCCACCGTCCCACCAATTTGTCAAGTACAGCAAGTTTGATTGTCTCAATCGGGTCATCAAAGCAGCCGGGAGAAAAAATAATCTATAGACGTGCTTTTCACTTAATTTAGAATGTTTCAACTCGGAGGGAATAAAATATTGAAGCGTTTCGCGCGAAGGACATGACAAACTTTCTTTACAGATCATAAAGAAATCATTCGAGAAGGGCTTGACTTTGATACAACGACTGGGATGTAATTGCAATTACGAAATCCATACAAAAAAGAGTTATATTCGGTTCATACGTATGTAGAATATAGATAAACGTTTAACAAAAAAATATTAGACGTTTGAATGAGACGGGAAAAAATAATTTTCATTGCAGTGCACATGGGTGCGAATGAGAGGGAAGGAAGTGAATGAATTGTGAAGGAGCAGGAAGAAAACGAAGGAAAAGCCACCCCATTCAGGGCGAACCTTGCCCCAGCGATGCCCTCTCTCTGTTAGTAAAAATGTGTCACAGTGCGGCTGTTAACAGACAGGCTTATGGATTAGTAACTCGTGAATGTGAAACCTTCCGAAAACAACTCACAGCTCTCAGCCCACCGCTGTCTTTCGCCCTTGGGCCGTATTTAATATTTCATAAAGAAAAGCCTTTTGCACAAAACGACGAGGAGTGAGCTTGAATGTGGCCACCTTGGAAGCAAGCGTGCTGCGAGAGAAGATTTCAATTTGTGGTATCGTAATTTTATGACGCACACACACACACGTTGCATTGTTACTATCTCGCAAACTCTTTAAGGCGTCTCATGGCCCAGCCCTGGTCTCACCTCTTAACACTCAGGGGTTTTTTTTTGGTGGTTCATATTTGAGCGTGGGATTTGCTGATGACCCGTTCTGTGTGCGAAACACGTGGGTATCTCCTAAGCTGCACACTGGCCCATAATGCCATTCATGATGGCACATTGGACAGGTAATTTCTGCCCATTAAAACAAACCATTTATTTTGTTAATAGGTTTATGTCACAGCAACAACAAACAAACATTCGCACAGTTTACATGAATAATTGTTTTGTAGCAGGGACGGTAAAATAACTCTGTATTTTACTGCGGCAACATTGGATTGAACGATGATGGGGCAGCTGGCTGAGACCGGGGATTGAATGGAAATCAAAGGAGGCAATAGGCCCAGGAAGATGACAACGGTGGAGACGGAGCAACGAGATATCAGCCTCACAGAAATAAGGAGCTGGGTTAGATTCCTGACTCGGATGCCTTGCTGTGCGGTGCGTTTGTGTGTTCTCCCCTTGTTCTGCATGGTCCTCCGGTTTCCTCCCATAGCTAAAAAAAACCCACAATGTAACTGGCATCGGTCCATACATCGCAACGCTGGGACATTACCTGCAAAGTCCTCAATTGGGATCACGCACGGTAGCAGCAACATCACCCCCCCCCCCCCACCTTTTACTGCGGCAGAAAAAAAAACGTGGCAGGACCCTCCCTGAAAATGAGTCTTGGGTTGCAGTGCGGCTGCCCTGGGTGAACGAGCGGAATAGTCACAGCAACACGGACCACGTGCGACGGTGACGACATGGAGAAGTGCCTCGCAAATGAGGCCTTGGGCGCTTTGGTGGAAGACGGCGGCAGCGGCGGCGGCGAAGACCTTTGCTGGCACGCGTTAAAATACAGAATTAAGCCGCACAAGCAGCGAGCATTGATGTGTCATTTAGGTGACCGGTGAGAGCGCGAGGCACGAGTCAAGTGGAAGCGTTCGGCGCTCTAATGAGCATTCTAGGCGACATTCACTTGCGCTGGCGGCTCCGAGCCAGCGGTGGGAATTACAGGAGAGGTGTGCTTCTCATTCAGAGCACGACCACTGCTCAATGCCCACACGGCGGTACTCTTTTTTTTTGTATCGACCCCGGAGAAGATGATGGGCTGAATCGACCCCAGTTGTAGATCCGGGGTGGGTGCGGAGCGGCGGGGTTGGTGCAGCGATGGGGGGAAATTTGATATTCCTCCTTGAGACCCCCCCCCCAAAAAAAACGTGATTTTTGTTGTTGCTGATATTTACCGAGAAAATGCATTAAATGTTGTTTTATTCCAGCAGGGCCCCGGTTTGAATCATGGGTGAAAAAAACCCGATTTTTCCAGCGGCAGGCATCGGGTTTGTTCTTTAATACAATTAAACCCGATTTCGGGGAATTAAAGCCTGGTTGAATGAATACGAAACTCTGATCCAAGGCTTAGGCTGCTTCCTCGTCGGTGCTGCGATCATCGTACTCGGGGGGCCGTCGGGCACGGGGTAGTCGTAGAATGCGGCGGGCAGGTTGGTCTTGATGAACACGAGCTTCTCCTCCACAATCGTGGCGCCAGTGAGTTCCTTCGCTTGGAATGGACGAAGCCCATCGTTGAGAAGTTGGCGATGTGCGGTTCTGCAATTAGAACCAATTAAACCGGATTTCTTCCCAATCTCAGATGATCGGGTTTAATATAAAAAGACAATTAAACCCGATTGTAAAAAAACCGGACTGTGCCACCCTTGGTTTGAATAGCTTCACGTTTACGACTGCACCTTCCGCACTCCGTGGGAGATGTCTCGCGTCACGCTTAGCGGGACTAGAGCTCGCAGCTGGCCAATTGCGAGTCTGGGCTGGCCACGACACATCGCCATCCACCCAGGCTGGAATGCGAGATTCTAACCGTGGATCCGATGGGACGTGGTCGCAAACATGCAAGGCGGAGGTGATTTGGTTGTGTTCAATTAAACAAGATGCACCATTTTTTCGATTTAAAGCTTTCGTGACTGCATGGATTCATCTTCTTGGTTCTTTCGGTAAAGTCACGTAGAATGGAAATAATAAAATAATAAAAATACAACATAATAAAATTATTATTTTATTATGTTTTATTTAAAAGTCACGTAGAATGGAAATAATAAAATAATAAAAATAAAACATAATAAAATAATTATTTTAATTATTTTATTATGTTTTCTTTCTATTATTTTATTATTTTATTATTTCCATTCTACGTGACTTTACCGAAAGAAAGAACCAAGAACTTCCAAGAAGATGAGATGCACCATATTTAAATGTGACCTCATCTTAAGGGTCAGATGGGAGGGAAGCTGCCACATTTCTACGTACGAACGCGAACATTTCCGTGCAGTAGATTTCGCAATTGAGTTAAATAATAAGTTGACAAGTGTTTGAAATATGGCCTCTGCTTCAGCGTGAAATATGTGGCGGTCAAAATAGCAATTTCGAGAGTTTTCAACATTGTAATAATATTCCTCTAAAGTGACAATGTCTACATTTTAAACTGGGATGTGTCTGGGGTCCCTTAGTCCGAATCATACGATGGCTCATTGGCTGCAGAAACTACAAAAACAAACACTCTGGTGTGCATGTACATCATCAACAGCAGCAGCAGCCATTGTCAATCCACTGCTGGATGAAGAACTCCGCCGAAGCTGCCTTCACCATCGCTCACGATCCTGCGATGCATAACCATCCAGGCCAGCAGCTGCACAGAAACTCATCCCATCGCTCCATCTCCGTGGTGGCCGTACTCTCTCTCTTGGCACCGTTCCATGCCCTTGGCTGCGACTCCGTCACTACTCTTGACCATCGTCACCGTCTAGCCGTCACGGTGGCGACCTCTCCCACTTCTCTCACTGAACGGTTTGCGATGCTCTCGCGAACCCTGCGCATGTCCTATATTGCACGCGTTTCTCTGTTGTGTCTCGCGGTGTAATTCCAGCCACGGCTTCTTCTCGCACAGCCGTGCCACTAATATGCAGATGATTGTAAACCCAAGAAGTCAAAATGTCACCAAGTTAAAACTTACCTGCCACGCTCGAACGTGTTGTTTGCAGAGTTTCGCACGTCCTTGCTTATTAATTATTAAAAATGCTCCCTTGCACGATATATTATTATTATTTCACCTTTAGAAACATTGCGAGTAATGTCAGTAGATGTTAGAGCAAATCTATTACGGGCATTTTCTGAACGCTGTGCATTCCACGTGTACATTTTTACGAGGATGATGTCGTCATATAATATCGAGCGCATTGTGTGACAAGGTTGCGAGTTCACGTGATGATTTTGGGGCCGACGCAGCCCAATCATCATCCTTCTGAGGTCTCGATTTAAAGCTTTCGTGACTGCAGGGATTCATCTTCTTGGTACTTTCGGTAAAGTCACGTGGAAGGGAAATAACAAAATAATAAAAATAAAACATAATAAAATAATTCTCACGACGTTTCGGCCACAACGCAAGCAGGCGTCCTCAGGTGAAGAACAGGTATGTCGGAAAGACAGCGTCTGACCTGTTCTTCACCTGAGGACGCCTGCTTGCGTTGTGGCCGAAACGTCGTGAGAATTCTATTTTATTATGTTTTATTTTTACTGTTTGGCCGTGTCGGGTGGTGGAGGGTTACGACACATTTATAAATAACGCGATCTAACCCAAAAACGTTTATTATCCCAAGCAAACTGTGTCCCACCACAGGCACCGGGCAACGCAGGATAAACGACGCCCCGAGCTGCAGGGCACAACGGCTCTGAGTGAACGGTGAGAAGTGTTTTATATTACCCCTACATCTGCTCTCCCCGAACCGTGGAAATCCCCCCCTCCAATCTTCGTCTCCCTTCTCACAAGCTCTCGTAACGATCTCGCTCAAATTCCAGATACACTTTTATCCATCACCTCCCCCCCCTCCAATCTTCGTCTCCCTTCTCACAAGCTCTCGTAACGATCTCGCTCAAATTCCAGATACACTTTTATCCATCACCCCCCACCCCCCCGCCGCCGCCCCCCATAGTGCTGTTTGTTGCTCGCCGTTCGACACGTTCGGCCCATTGGGCTCATGTTGAGCTACCGCGTGACAAAGTGGAAAGACCAACAAGCCCCACGTTCGGTCACCATCTCGCACGACTTCAGCCACAGCGCACTGACAACCAACAGCGTCCCCGCACCTCAACAAAGCTGCTGCTGCTGCTTCTGCTGCTGCTTCCCTCAATTACCCAGAGACCCGAGTTTACAAAACAATTGGCAGCACTCGCCATGCCGTGATCGTTAAACGGCGTATGCCATCATTGGAACCTCATTTGGCAGAAGAAAAAATATGATAATTGTTTTTTTACCCTTCTAGCTGGCAACAAAACTGACACCTTTTTTTTTACAAGGAGTCATGTTTGCATAGACCACAATACCTGCGGTCATAATGCAAACAAAAAACACAACTCTGAAAATGTATGCACTGTCCTTGAAGTTGATTGGTCCACACCCGAGACAGCTTTCCTTAAAGCCTAGTCTCACATGGTGTTGGACCAGATGACGCCAAAAGGCGCACAACTCAAAGACAATGCACCATCAGAGTATGAGAGCTCGGGGTAAGCATTTACACCATTGGAACCTCATTTGCCAGAAGTGTGGACCAATCAACTTCAAGGACAGTGCATACATTATCAGAGTTATTTTTTTTGTTTGCATTATGACTGCAGGTATTGTGGTCTATGCAAACATGACTCCTTGGGAAAAAAGGTGTCAGTTTTGTTGCCAGATAAAAGGCGTATGCCATGTTTGGGAGTGCCCCAATGTTTATTGACCCCAAAAGCGAGGGAGCGATCCATGCACGTGAAAACTACACGTGGATTATTATCACGGGCGAATGTTTCGTTTCAGCCGGGAACAGTCCGTAACGCTGGTTCAGGAATTATGTTGGCACCCAGCCACATTAATCTAATCTGATCTAATGTTGTTCTTAATTTTTGTTTCATTTTTTATAAACCTGTCCATAGCATTATAGGATCGTAGGGTGCCATAATAGAGTAGCATCATGGATTGGAAAATCTTGTCCTCTAGTTGTAGTGCCTTACGCCGGTGCAACCGCTGCTCCAAGTACAGAGAAAGGTCTGGCACGTGGGTGCTGCTGTGTGCTCCTTGTGGGGCACAGGGGCAGATGCCACGTGGGGGGTGGGCGGGGAGGAGGATGCCCTTAGCCGTGTTTAAGATGCGACGTGACGAGACATTTGAACGTTGAAACTACAATCGTTTTTTGCATTTGCCTGGCTTTTAATGGATACAAGAGACAAGCCAAGAAGCGCCGAGTAGACACTGAATAAGGACTAAACGATGTACTTATATAAACATCGTAGTTTTGTTTTGCCTTATGTTTTATAATACATTTTATTTAAATAACCCTTTTGCTGACTTTTTAAGCGTTACATGAACAGGTCAGGTGACGTGTTATCATGTAAAGCAGCCATAACCACAGGAAAAGATCTAGGTTTAAAATTTATGAGTAAAACTCTACCTACACAATATACATAGACGTAAAAGGTAAAACATACATACATTGGGTACAGTAGCCAATCAGTTGTTTTAATTGTGAAACTTCAATTCAACACATCAAAATCCATTTTTAAAAAAAACGGCACATTTCATCTCTGAAGCAGACGATGTGAAAAAAATTTTGCAGACCAGTGTCATTACGATTGCGGTCCGTCTCGTGAGGGGAGCCCCCCCCCCCCCCCCCCAATTTGTGGCGTGGGTGGACAGACCCCCACCGACCTCGCCCCGCCCCCTCAAGGTCACGGGGATGAGGGCGCCCTAAACCTCCTGCACATGGGGATTCACGGCTCACGCGTCGGCCGGCCTGGGTGTTAGCGAGCAGATTACTCGAACATTAACACTTGAGAAGAGTCCGCGACCCCTTAAACGCACTCTCATCCGCATTTGATGTTGCTGTTGTTGTTTTTTTGTTTGTTCAATCCACTCGCTGAGAACGCACCCCCAAAGTGTCCACTTGGCCAGAAACAAACAGCACAGTTAAAACCTACCACGTCGGATTTTTCAACCAATACATCGTGATGTGTTATTGATGTTGTATCGATGTATTATTGATTTTTGTTTGAGTTGGGCCACCCCAATGACCTGGCTATCGTTCTCTGAGACCCACCACCACCACCACCGCCACCGGACAATCGCCAAACAAAGCTAAATTGTCACGATAGTTTAATTGTTTGCTAAGCTTATAATTGCCTCACGCGATTGTGAGCACTGTTCTGGAACTAAACGGTGAGCCGAAACTGTGATGATCGGGGCGTTAAACGTAACGACATTGGGAACCTTTATTAGAATATAATAATTATAAGGGGTTGGGACAAGAGACGATGGGAGGGAGTTCCAAAGTGGAGCGGTGAGAGGGAAGGGGCAGAATGAAAAGTGTTGTGAAAGGCAGTATGTTGAGTGGGTGAGTGTTGTTGTGAATTGCAGTGTAGTGAGCGGGCGAGTGGCTGGGTGAGTGTTGTTGTGACCTGTAATCTGGTGAGTGGCTGAGTGTTTGGGTGAGTGGCTGGGTGAGTGTTCTTGTGACATGTAGTGCGGTGAGTGGGTGAGTGTGGTGAGTGGGTGAGTGGATGGGCGAGTGGCTAGGTGAATGTTGTTGTGGCCTGTAATGTGGTGAGTGGGTGAGTGGCTGGGTGAGTGGCTGGGTTGACCTGCAGTGTGAATGAGATGATACAGTCCGTCTGGTAGACCACAGCCTCTGCATTCAGGGTTAAAGCGTTGCGGTTTCACAATAATATCTCCATTTGTGTTGGCGCTGTATAGCTGCCAACAGTAAACAATATTGGAAGCCACGGACCTTGCCACGCTGCCCTTTATTAAAACCCCAAACTATCTCAAAGCGACGAGAAAACCCATTACTGCCCGCTGGAGCTCCCTCTCGAGCGGTGACCCTTCCACCAGCAGCGGCTTGATGGGCCAATTTCAGGGCCCGCGGATCTGCCACCTGTGCCCCTCGGAAGTCAAATCTTGACTTAAAGCTTTCGTGACTTCAGGAATTCATATTCTTCGGGTCTTTCGGTAAAAGTCACGTAGATAGATTAAAATTAATAAAAAAATCTATAAACCAAAAACTACGACGTTTTTTGTTTATTTTATTTGTATTCATTTGAACCTATCTACGTGACTTCATCGAAAGACCCAAAGAGTAGAGAATAAGTCATGGAGGTCATCAGCCTCCTGTGTCTCCGGTGAAGATGTTGGGGACCATCTGTCCGCCGAAGGCTGTCGATGGGCACACGCGTGCAATCGATATGTGTACGTAGACATTGTTTACTTATTATTTATTTGTAGTGACTAGCTTACATTTTTTTTCTACTTTGCACTCCCATAGGTTTTTTTGTATTGTTTGTTGCTGTAACTTTGCTGACCCGTCCCTACTGGGTATCTGTAAAAAGAGCTTCATAACTCATCAGATTCCTCCAGGATCAACACAGATTCATCCTGGAGGAATCCGTGCGTGATTTGGCCTGACCCAAGCTAAGCGTGGCTTCGAGCCGGCTCAATTGAGTCACGGTTCAAACCTGAGTCGAGCCGTCACAACTGTTAGGGGCCTTTGTTCTTATTATCAATCTTTTAGTTAAAGTGAACGTAATCATACAGAATAATCAATTCAACCACACAAAGTTGCAGCATTTTCGATTCTAATTGAGTTTAAAACTGAAGAGGACTTTCTGTATAAACTAACTATCTAAACTAGACGTTTATTATTTTACCAGGTAAGGCCCACTTAGCTTTCTAGCTATTTTAAAGAAGCGACCTGGTCAACACAAATGATTGCTCAGCAAAGTGGCTCACCACGTGGAAATGTATAGCAGCCGAATACTCTAAACGCGTGATGTTGATTCTGAATGTGTAGGGAAAGCCCGGAGAAAAATCCAAGCGATCACGGGAAAAACACGCAAACTTTAAATATATAGGCGTCAGGGTCGGGATCGAACCCACGGACCTCCTGTGCACCAGGCGAGGTAGTTAACATCTCCTAGCCACCGTGGCGCTTTATTACAGAAGTCACGGTTGCGTACACTTTCATCGGCGGGATGCTGCGTTCCACTCGGAGCTTCGGGTCACGCGAAAGTCGTGACCTCCAGAAATTGCGGAGCACTGAAATCGGGTCCCTCGTTTCTCAAAAGTTATGAATCCTCCAGCAGGGGTTTTTTGCTGCCCAATTTCTGACAACGAAAACAAAAAAGGAATCGTGTTCTTATATTGATATGCCATCTTTCTAAAACACACTTTCTGCGGGCGTGTGTATTAAATAATTGATTCAAGATCAACAAAATGTGCACGTAATTACATATATCAATAAAACTAATATTGAGTTTGCACAAATGTACGTATTTTTGTCTTGCTGCTAGCTGGCTTCTTTATGTCAGCGTTTTTGTAGATTTACATAGATAAGGTAAACAAAAATTTGACTTAAAACTTTCATGACTGCAGGAACTCATATTTTTTTATTCTTTCGGTAAAATCACTTAAATATAAATTTTTATTTAATCATAATTTATTATTCTTTTTCTATCTATGAGACTTTACCCAAAGAAGCAAAGAAGAAGGTAAAAAAAACTAATCTCATCGACGAGACAGTTTGCAGAATTTGCCATTTGTGCTCGTGGCTATATTTTGATTTTCAAACATTTCCTCCTGTCACATAAAACGAAAGCCCAGAGCCTTCTTGCCGTAACTATTTTCATCGCCGGTTCGGGTAAAGAGTATTCCGCGCATTACCGCGTTTCAAGTTGATATTTTTATTTTCTCTATTCAACCAGAAGAGACGGGGATGAGTTTCGCTTGCAAGAATTGACCGACACTAGGTCATCTTCGTTTGAAAAAAAGAAACGAGAACGTCAACAATTAACAAACAATGACGCAAAAAAATAGATTGGAGTGACAAACAAAAAACCCCACAGGCGATTATACATCAAGGCACAAATCAACCAGAGCAAAGATAAATAAAGTAACAAACAGCAATGTTACAAAATAAATCGAAAGCCATATTAGTATTATTCTCATGGCAGAGAACAATACTCCACAGTACAAGTTTTTTTTTAATTCTCCTTTCCAGCGTTATTATAAATGGCTTCAATTAGTCATTAATTGGCTTCTCAATGGTTTTTGAAATGCAGCGCGGATCTCCCCAGGTGGAAGCTGTCTGGGATGGGCAAGGTTTGTTCTGCTGGCACCCGTGGGCGATGAGCGGATGGGCCCAGCACTCACCACCTGTCCACCAACACTCACCGCCTGCCTAGCAACACTCACCGCCTGCGTAACAACACTCACCGCCTGCGTAACAACACTCACCGCCTGCGTAACAACACTCACCGCCTGCGTAACACCACTCACCGCCTGCCTAGCAACACTCACCACTGCTCACCACCTGCGTACCAGGTCAAGCCTCGTATTCATGGCCCTATCTACTGCCGTGAGTATCAGCAGAAATCCGGGCTCGTAGCTCAGTGCGCTAAGCACTGCGCCACCACTCATTAGAAAATCAGGCACACACAAACACAAACACGCACACGCACACAATTAATTGTATACACAAATGTGATTTTCAAACGGGATTGTCGCCGTCTGTCCAAGCCTGCATGGGGTCAGTCAGCTCACTCACCAGATTTACATTTCCAAAGAATCAGAATCTCTCACGTTGAGCTGCAATTTTATTGTGGCAGCAGACGGACGCTCCCCGCGGGAAGATAATGTCGCCTTCTTGAATGGCGCGGGGGAGAAAATAAATAGACAAGCACTCGTTTATTTGCGTCTCCTGCGGGCACGGCGGTGCATCAGGAAGTCCCGAGAAACGACGCATCGGGGGAGAAGGCAACTTCAAGTCCTGCTTATCGAGGACGCACCGCATTTCACCATTCCATTCCCTGTCGCTCCTGCTGAGCAGCCTCTCCCGTCTCCTCCTCCTCCTTCTGAGCCAGAAGTATCCATTATTGCACAGTGCTGGCTGCTCGGATTCCATTCCTCTTACGCACATTTATTCCGCGCCCCCCTTCCCTTCGTCACGTCCGTCGTCCTTACACGGAGACAAAGAAGAGTCGCGTGGGCTCGCACGATCCACAGACTCACAACAAACCAACGCCGCTCGCCACTGTGAGTGGCTGACCGAGATGACCCATAGATGACCGTGCGCCATGACCTTTCCCTGGGTCACGGCGCAGCGTCGAAGCGCGAGTTGGCACCACCGGCGGCTTAATTTCAGCCGGAGCGGTGGCACTGCGGTTGCAATCACCGCGAAACACTTCACGAATCGTTAACGCCGCGGACGTTAACGATTCACCGACGTCGTTCGAGACGAAGAGGAGGACATCGTGCGCCGATGTCATGGTCCAAATGTTGCCCCAATTAAAAATATCACGCGCCAAATTGCTCCTTTTGGGATTACAAATAGCAACATCGCCCCGGACGGTAAAACTGCCGCCGTGCGCTCTAGGGATGTGCTCAATGGTCGTGATGTTATTGCATCGCAGCCCGCATACGGGCAGTGACCTATCAGCCGAGATGACTCGTATTTCAAAACACGACGGATAAGTCCACGTTAAACCCTGCACGCCGGGCATAGTTGCATTTTGGCCGCCGTAACGCGTGTCCCGTGCAAAGATTGCCGACGATAAGATCGCGCGTGTTGGGTTGCACGGCTTTAGCGATACCGGTGACGCGTTGTGGCCGTGACCGAACGCCCGCGAGAACGATTGCACATCGTGAGCAACCGGCAGCCCAAACTCCCCCGTTTCCATCACCGCCTTGAGCTCACGTCACGCCCGGTGGAGCAGAGGCAGGTGGACGGTTTATTTATTTCATTAGCACTCCTGTTTACCCAGGAGAGGCTCACTGAGTCTCAAGACTCGTTTTTTTCAAGAGTGTCCTGCCGGGATTTGTTTTCGCCATAAAGGAGCGATTCCGCCGCTACTGCTGCTGTGTAATCCAAAATGGGTCATTTGAAGATACATTTTCAGCATTTAGATGTATTGGTTATTACCAGTTGTAGGTTTTTTTACTGTACGTTTTTTATTTTTTGACATATCACGTTTTTTTACATTGTAGTTTTTTTTTACTTTATTACATTGTACGTTTTTTAGCTATTGAAGGAAAACCGCTGAATCCCAGAGAAAAAACCTCGTGCAGAAGAAAGGGGGAAGAAAGTACAAGCTCCGCAAAAAAAAAAACAACGGCCGTGTCGAAAAATCTAATTCAGGTCCTTCTTGCTGTGATCCGCACACGCTCCCACCCCTGCGCCACCACCACCACCACTACGCTGCCCGCCCCAGGTAGGAGGCAGCGATTGCTGCTGTCAGTGGGATCCCAGCAATAAACGCGAATGACTTCAACACCTCCCGCGAGGTGGGATGGCCACCGCATGGATTCATTAACGGGTACGATTTCCATTTCGCGTGGGATTCAAATGCCCCCTAGTAGGGCGCGTGTAGAGAACAGTGCTCGCTCGCCAATGCTCGTGTACGACTCGATGTATTATCGCTCTGCTTTGAATTCACCAGGGCTCGACGTGCCACGGTCAGATTCCGCGGTTGTTAACTCGTTCGTGCAGCCAGTGACTCTACGGTGTGGACTATCTCTGGTGTTCCTTCATGGCACGGCTGCAATGCCATACAAAAACAATGTGGATCCATCATCATCAGACATAGTCAATCCACTGCTGCACGAAGTTCTCCCCACGTATTCTTAGGTTTTTTTCCGGTAAAGTCACGTAGGTAAAACATTTAAATTAATAAAAGTAAAATAAAAATAAAATAAAAATAAAAATCACGACGTTTCGGAGGCAACACAAGCTTCTGTCTTCAGGTGGAACAGTCACGTGGCTGCTGCCAGCTATGGTGTAATTATAATCCAGCCAGCACGTGTACCCGAGCTGATTTCGTTGCTCCATCTCCTCGGTTTGCGTCCTAGCAGACGCGTTCCATTCCTTGGCTGCCGCTCAGTCACTGGCCATGACGCGTTCTTTCCAAGCCCACTTACATTTTCCTCTTTAACAGCACATGTCATCCATAATATCGAGTTTTTTTGGGTTAGGTCGCGTTAAAATGAACGTGTCGTTAAACCCGCCACCACCCGATGCAGCCGATTAGTAAGGTTTGTCACGTTAACGAAACATGCCAATTCGTTGCTAGTACAACACACAGGAGCGTTGCAGAGTAAACCCACAACATTTACAATTCGAGTACGACGTTTCGCCGGTAATTACACGTCCATCAGGATCAGGCGAGAGCCAGATTTGTGGAGATATCCCGTCCTCGGTCTTCAACAACAGCACACGTCACCCAATCCACGTGTTCTTCTTGCTGTGCCTCAAATGTCATTCCAAGCATCCACCGGCTCCACATTTCATCGAGCGAACTTTTATGTTTTGGTTCCACTTTCTCGGTGACATGGAGGATAGGGGCCGTCCATAAATGACGTCACGCACCTAGGAGGAGGGAGTCAGACATTTGTGACGATGTGTGATGAGGGGGGGGGGGGGGTGTGAAAAATGTGACGTCACATCAAAATGCGCAACTTTAAATAAATATCGACAACACGTTCTACTTAATTAAATAGACTTTTTAATTAATGTTTTCTCCTACAACATCAGAGTGCAGCGCTACATTAAATACGCACTACAATGACAATAGTTCAAAGCGATTTGAAGCATGTTATATTTGGGGGGGGGGGGGCAGAGCTTTGTGACGTCATATTTGAAGGGGGGGGGGGGGTCTGACTTTTTGTGACGCCGTGTGACGAGGGGGTATGGGGGTCAAAATCGTCCAAAATCGCGTGACGTCATTTATGGACGGCCCCATAGGCGTCCCAGTACAGCGCGCGGTGGGGGCGTGCGCTCCCCCCCACCACCACTAACCCCCGGGGTTTGATGAATGAGCGCCACCTGTTGAGCAATGACACATGAAGGGTAAACATCAGTTGGCAGGTCATCACTTATGGATAAAGACTTGACCCTTATCGTACGAATGGTGAATTTGCATTCCGTGAAAGGCAATTAATGGATATGTCTGGCATCAAACAGCAGAACAGTCGGGTTGTTGTTTTTTATACTGGTAGGAACCTCCTGGTTAGACCAGCCCACAGGGGATTATTGTGTCCGTCGTGCCGGGAGGGGCTGGGTGGGGAGGGAGAAGCTGGGTGGGGAGGGGAGGGGGGTGAGGGGCTGGATGGGGAGGGTGAGGAGGGGCTGGGTGGGGAGGGTGGGGAGAGGTTGGGTGAGGAGAGTGGGGCTGGGTGGGGGGTGGGATGGGTGGGGCTGGGTGGGGAGGGGCTGGTCACCCCGTGGTGCCCTTATAAAACTCTACGTTTAATCTACTCACGCCGGTTTGTGCCCGCCCTCACAGTCGGGCATATTTGCGGAATACACCACGCCGCCATTGACCCTGGCCATTGACCGAGCAACCCAACGTTCCTACCAGCTCCCTCCGCAGGAATGTGTTTTAAATAGAAGTTAAAGCAAATATTACATTCTTGATTTGAAGCTTTCGTGACTGCAGGAATCCATACTCCTTGGTTCTTTCGGTAAAGTCACGTGGGTCGAAAACCGTCCGTCATCACCTGCGACCGGCGCTTGTGTTGCGCCCGAAACGTCGTGATTTATTTTATTTACCTACGTCACTTTTCCGAAAGAACCAAAGAGTACAAATATTACATCATTTATTTTTGCATAAGATAAACATGAAGCCCTGCGATTGATTGCTCGCGCTACTCCTGGCAGAAGGGCCTCCACGAGCATGAGCTCAAATTCGCCCCCCTCGAGGGTATGTTGGTCAACTCTTCCATGCCAACCGGACGTCCTGGAAGAGGGTGGAGTACCCACACTTTACCCCACGGATCGACTATGATGATAAACAGACCGTCGTGTGGACAAAGAGGCAAGTTCCACCGTTGTTTTAGCTGCTGCTGCACACATACACTATTACAACAAAAAATTATGCTTCTTGGTTCTTTCGGTAAAGTCACGTAGAAGGGAAATAATAAAATAATAAAAATAAAACATAATAAAAAAATTCTCACGACGTTTCGGCCACAACGCAAGCAGCCGTCCTCTTGCGTTGTGGCCGAAACGTCGTGAGAATTATTTTATTATGTTTTATTTTTATTATTTTATTATTTCCCTTCTACGTGACTTTACCGAAAGAACCAAGAAGATGAATCCCTGCAGTCACGAAAGCTTTAAATCGAAAAAAAAATATGCATTCGATTATTCGCCGTGATTTGGCCGATATGAATTGGTGGAGGGGGGCGGTATTTTTTAAAAATCTTTATATCTCCGAGAAGATAAAATAATGCCGCCGACAAACGGTGCGTAATGTCCAAGTTTTTCTCAAATGTTCTGGTGGCACTTTGTAAATGATGCACGACAGCCGGAGGGTGTGATGGAACGTCAATAATTCGCGCCGACAGTCTGATTTCATGCTCCGACTAGCCGTGGGCTAAAATGATGAGCCTTCGATTTTCAGGTATTCCCTCCCGGTTCCCACGGACGTGCATTTCAAGGCGGCGCTGAAGACACGCATTAATTTATAATGAGCGCATTGCGCGAGCGAAAGTTTACGCAGGTGTTATTGCTGGACTGCTTGCACGCGTGTCCTGAGAGTGTGCGTGTGCGCGTGTGTGTGTGCGTGTGTGTGTGTCTGTGATGGGGAGCGGTAGTGTAGCGGTTAGCGCACTGCGCTATGAACCCGGAGACACGGGTTCGATTCCCGATCACGGCCAACACCAGTGACGATTATCTGAACCGGTCCTGGGCCTCCCTTAGGTCGACTCAGCCTGAAATTAGTACCTGGTGCGGTGTGTAAACATCGCCACTGGGGAGACAAAGGCGGTCGGGCGTGGCGCTGGCCACCCACCCCCTCGTGTACCGTTCCGGCCTTCATAGGTGCTCGCTAACAGCACTTGCCCCTACAGTCTGTTAAGGCTATACGGGGGATCTTTGTCTTTGTGTGTCTGTGTACGCGACTGTGGGGAGCGGTAGCGTAGCGGTCAGCGCGCTGCACGACGAACCCTTGGCCACCTGAGTTCGATTGCCCCGTTCACGGCCAAGACCAGTGCCGATTATCTGAACCGGTCGTGGGCCTCCCCTAGGTCTACTCAGCCTCAAGTGAGTACCTGGGACGGTTTGTAAAATAAATCGCCACGGGGAGACAAAGGCGGTTGGGCGTGTTGCTGGCCACCCACGCCCTCGTGTGCTGTGTCGGCCTTCATAGGTGCCCGCTAGCAGCACTTTCCCCAATAGTCTGTTAAATGGCTCTACAGGGGATCTTGGTCTTTTGTACGTGACTGCGGGAAGCGGTAGTGTAGCGGTTCGTGCGCAGCGCCATGAACTCGGCGACCCGAGTTCGACTCCCGCTCACCGGGCAAGGGGTCACCTGTTGAGAACAATTACTGCAAGCCACGCTAAGGTGAGCGCGGTGCTTGACGATGGCAGATCGGCACGGACAATTGATTTGCATCGTCATTTTTATGAATGTGATTCGCAAGACTGATGTCCGTGTGTGCTGGGCCACGTGGCGATGTGACGGCGTTTTGGGTGCCGTTAATGCCCCCTGCAACGCGTGACACGGCCACACGAATTAAATTAGCGCCTCGACTCGTGTTTAACAAACGCGCCAATTAGTGTGGTTTCAGCTGGCACGCGAGTGGCGGGCGGAGTGGTTAGCGCACCGCGCTACGAATCTGGCGACCCCATTTCAATTCACAGATCAAGGCCATCCGTTACGAACGTCGCAACTCGCCTAAGGTTGACTCAGGATCAAATGAGTACCCAGTGCAGTGTATAATCATCACCTTTGGTTTTTTCGGTAAAGTCACGTAGGTACATTTTTTAAATAAATTTAATCACGACGTTTCGGAGGCAACACAAGCTTCCGTCTTCAGGTGGAACCGTCACAGCAAAATGGCTGTATCAAGTAATTTGTGACTTTACCGAAAAAAACTAAGAATATGAATCCTTGCAGTCACGAAAACTTCAAATCTAGAATTATAAACATCACCATTAAGGGGACAAAGGCGACCGGGCATGGAGATGGCCACACCACACATCTGCCCTGGTTTTTTTTGCCTTACTCGGAGCTTGCTTAACAGCACTCGCCCTCCTAATCTGTGTAGGCTATACGGGTGATCTTTGTCTTTGTAAACATTAATACTCGTAACTGGTAGCAAGCCTTGCAAGCTTTCTATTTGTGTCATACTCCACGGGAGGCAAATGACTTTGTGCACTCATAATGAGGATCATATATTTTACGCGTTTAGCGTGAGGACTTAAAATGTATTTAAAACTCGAGGTTGATCGTGCTGTGTGAGTGAAACCACTTCACACGGAGCACAAATTAAAGCCATATCTGTTTGTTTTCTAATCATAAACACAGACTCGGAGGCATATTTAAAACACTTCTTAATATGGGGGGGGGGGCGGGGTGGATTCCAACTCTTTAACCTTTTTAAAGAGGGCCCCCTACATAATAAAAATAAAAACACTCCTCGTATTTTCTCTGCTAGAGATATATATGCCTGTATGTCTCGGGAGACAATTATTTTGTGCCTTACGAGGTCAGCTGTGGTGTTTGCAGCGCCTGGAATGACTTAGTAGGCCAATTCTTGAGTGGAAATCCTTGCCACAGCCATTGCTGAGTGCCAATCCTCGGTAGATAGCAACAGAATAAAAACTCAATCTACGTCCCAAGTGGGGAGTTATCGCTCCCATCCCACCCCCCTTGTAGATGTGCCACTGCAACACACGCTTGGCAACATTTGTGCCACCTTGCAGCTCTGTAGCTCTTCTGGAACATCTCTGGCATGCACGTCAATCACGACCATCTCTGAGCGCCGCGTATTATATCACGATATCTCCCACACACGCGCGCGCACGGTATTTATGTACAGCTCATGTCGTCATGAATACAACATAGAATATTTTAAGTCGCTGCAAATTAGCAGATGCGCGCTGCCGCGCTTATCTATATGATAATTTGCACAAGGTGTGAATTTCATGCATTACAAACCATTGAAACTCGCCCGCTTAATTTGTCGCCTTTTGAGGAAGGAAATTGTTATTTTAATGGGGGGGGGGGGGGGTAGCTCGGCTCAGACGGCGTCGTGGGCGAGCCGGCTGCCACGGAGACGCGGAATCCTACCGAGCGCCTTGCCGCTGAGCCCTCGTGGCTCCAATGCGGGATGGGGGTGGGTGAGTGGGTGGTTGGGGAGGGCTTCTGAAATGCGGCGCTTGTGAAGCTGGGCCCGATTACGCGTGGCCTGCCATCCGGCACTGCGGTAGGCGAGCGAGGGGGCTTGTTGGTGTGGATCGCGCAAAAAGTCGTGAAACTAGATATGAAGCTTTCGTGACTGCAAGGATTCATATTCTTGGGTTTTTTCGGTAAAGTCACGTAGGTAATTTTTTTTTTAAATAATAAAAGTAAAATAAAATAAAAATAAAATAAAAATCACGACAAAGACTGTTTCTTGGAATTTCTCTCACTTGATACAGCTATCGTGCTGTGACGGTCCCACCTGAAGACGGAAGCTTGTGTTGGCCTCCGAAACGTCGTGATTTTATTTTTTATTTTAATATTTTTTTATTTTATTTTTTTACCTATGTGACTTTACCGAAAAAACCCAAGAATAGTCGTGAAACTCTCTTTCTCTCCTGCCCCGCGGGCGTCGAGGGCACCGACCCTCAGCTTCGCAGGGTTACGATTGCGGTACAGCAAGTAGGTTAAGTTCCATCTGAGTGGGGGTTGTGCGTTGGCCGCCATCGCACACGTGGTCTCCTCACACGTGCCATCAACATTCAAACACATCCCAACCCAATATCACACCACAATGCATTAATGACCATCGTGTTGAAGTATGGTGAGGCTTGGAGAGACCTTCATCCAGCAGTGGATACAAAGTGATTTCCTGCTCACGTGATCATTGAGGCTGTGCTTATTTACCATTTACAGCTATAGGCCAGTGGTGGAGATTCCACAATCTTATGGCGGGAGTGACTCCAGCCACAGGACAAGCACTCCTTATCTTCCCAGCAAAGTGGTTCTGATTTTATCGACCTCGTAACAATCTAATTGCAGGCCGCTCGCTTTACCGCCGAGTCGCCGGGCCGAATAATAAAAAAAGGATGGTAAATTATGATTTTATCTTATGCATACCGGTTGAATTTAATTACTAAATCAATGTACAGCATCGTTACGCATCCACTGATTCATTATAACATTAGGCTTTATATGTAGAATCCCGTAATGGCAGATTTGGTATTTTCAAAGTACTGTGCTTCAATGCGATTGTTATTTTTTGTATTTTAATGTGTTTACATGTAAATACACGGGGTTCATTTAACCTTGGGAGAGAGTAGCACCAGGCTACTCCGGTGTATGCTTTCTAAGGCAATCATTACGCATCAGCTGATGGTGTCTGGCATAAGCCCTGGCTGCTGACACAATATTTCCACCTTTTCAATAGTTCTTGCCATTATTTTCACGTGTTTAAATACACAAGGAATTCCCAAAGAGAGTATCAATCAACTGTTCCACGATTGGTTTCAGCTGCCTGTCTAATAAAAAATAAAATCGAGTACAGTACTAGTCTGAAATTGTCCAAACATACAAAATTAAGACAAATATCCCATGTGCTTCTATTGAAACTGTTGCGGAAAGTGTAATTCCTCCAGTCTAAATATTCTTATTTTGAAGTGCTGTTAGTGAGCATCCATTAAGGCTGGCAAGGCAAATGAGACACAAATAAAGTTAAAGATCCCCCATATAGCCTTAACAGACTGTAGGGGCAAGTGCTGTTAGCAAGCACCTATGAAGGCCAAAACGGTACACGAGGGGGTGGGTGGGCCAGCACCACGCCCGACCGCCTTTGTCTCCCTAGTGGTGATGTTTACACACCGCACCAGATACTCATTTGATGCTGAGTCGACCTAGAGGAGGCCCAGGACCGGTTCAGATAATCGTCACTGGTGTTGGCCTGAGCGGGAATCGAACTCGGGTCGCCGGGTTCATAGCGCAGCGCGCTAACCGCTACACTACACGCACACACACACACACCCGTGTGTTATGCTGCATTTAATGAATTGTCGAAAAAAACACAATAAGCAATAAAGTAGGTGGCGCAGATTAGCGTGATCATTCTCAGCATATACGTCGATGTAATCTCTGTTCAAATATTTGTCCAAATGTCTCCGTCCGTCTGCAGGCAGCCAGATGGCTCAGCGTCACGTGGGAGGCTGAGAGCGGGGCACCCATTCCTGAGTGTAGCTGCCACTCAAAAAGAGGCCCCCTTTTACCCCAATGACGAGCCCCTTGCAACTTTGCCGCACCCGGCAAGGTGATATCTTTCGAGGACAGTGTCTGCAGCCACGGTAGTGTGAGCGGCGGTGTTTGATGATCGTTGAACATTTATAACATCGTTCTTTCGATGACTGCGATTCGTATATAATGTTTGGGTGTGGGCCACGTAACGAAATTTGCGTCCTTAATAGCCCTCCGACACCTTACACAGCCAAATAAATTAAATGGGCACGTTGTACATCGCGCCAGCTAGTATGGTCTCAGTTCAGCGTTGAGTTTAAGAACACTTCTCACAACCAGTTTGGCAATTAGATACACATAATTGCTAATTAGGCTGTGTCTTAATGCCACACATTTGGCCATCATCACACTCCCCGTACTTAAAAACCATTTACGCATCATAAATTTGGCTGTGAAAACCTACGCGTTGAGATTGTATCATTGATATGAACACTATTATGTTTACTAGCCTTTTGCCCGTCCAAGGACGGGTGTGTTGCAGTGAATCTGCAACTTACAAGCGAAAAGCAGACCGCGACGTGATATGCATTGCATCCATTAGTGTGCAATTTGTTATAATCCCTGTCAATCATGACGTCCTTTTTACTTCGATGTCTCAACAGCGTTACGTGGATCACGTGACGTGAGGGTTCTGCCTTTGTAGTGAGGGTTGTAAGTTGACGCCGAGGAGGGGGGAGGAGGCGCCTCGCCCCCACCCCCCATGTGGAGTGACGTCACCCGCTAATTATTATTAATGGAGGAAGGGGGGTCCATGTGGAGGATGTAACCTGTTCATGATTATTAATGAGGGGGGCTGGTCGACATGTAGTGACGTCACGCGCGGGACACACAGACATTCTTGACTCATTTTAGTTGTAAATTATTCCAGTACCTTTACATTTGGCCAAGTGGCTCGCAACAGAAAGGTTGCGGGTTCAAATCTTGATTTGGAGTTTATTTAGCCCATCATCCCTTCGGGGGTTATTAAAATCAGTACCACTTTCTGGGGAAGTAAACAATGGTTGTGCTATGAAGACGCATAATACATGTTCTTTTTGGGTTAGATCGCATAAATATAAAAATGTCTCGTTAAACCCGCCACCACCCGACATAGCCAATTAGTAAGGTTTCTAGTACAGCACACCGGTGTGTTAGAGAGCAAAGCCACAACATTTACAATTTAAGTACGACGTTTCGCCAGTATGTACAACCAGCTTCATCAGGCGACAGCCAGATTTGTGGAGACATCTTCCCAAAAAAACCTGTATCATGGATGATATTGGTCGCGAAAGCCTCCGTGTTGAGCTATGAAAACGCTTTCCTCTTCATAGAAATGTGGAGTTTCCACCACTGTCTTAGCGCTGCACCCAGGAGGTGAGTACTGCCTCAAGGCTCAATTGACATTTCAATTGCGGAACACAGCAATCAAAACATAATACATTATTATTATGTAATTATTATTTGTACTAAATTTCGATTTAAAGCTTTCGTGACTGCAGGGATTCATCTTCTTGGTTCTGTCGGTAAAGTCACGTAGAAGGGAAGTAATAAAATAATAAAAATAATAGTGAGAATTATTTTATTATGTTTTATTTTCATTATTATTTGCACGTACGTGCAATTGTCGCCCCCTACTGGGAAAACTTCGACAGGACCCTCCCGAAAAGGAGTCTTGAGACTCAGTTTAATCCTTTCTGATTAAACAAGCGTGACAAGCAATACTCATTATAACAATACCGTATGTACGCGCTTGTATGGGCTACCTGTGCCGCTAAAAGTGTCGGCTTGGCTCGGTTTGCTGCCTGTTCAGCCCTAATTGATTGGCGTTCACTCTCCGTTAGCTCGCACGTCACGGTGGTTCACGTGATTTTGTTTATTTTTTTTGGCAGCAGCTATCGCGAGCTGCAGTTTCAAGTTAATTTATTTTTGCTCTCAGAAAAGGAAAAAAACACCACCGAGGAGGAGGTTGCAAACGCTTGCGCGCCATTTTAACGTCCGCAAAAAAATATAATGAAATGGAAATTAAATATATATTAAAATCTGCAAAAAATATTAACAAATTAGAATCTAAAGTGATTTCTTTTTTATTTTTTTATGAAAGAATATGCCTCTGCTCATTGTAGAGTATCCCATATTACCATAAGGTTTTTGTTCGGTGTGGGGTTGCCAAAGGGATTTTTATTAAAGAAGGCAGTTGAGAAAAATAGTCAAGGGAAGCAGTCAGAAGCTGAATGACCCGGAGCTGAGCTGATTCCTTATTAAACCTGAAATAGTCATGTAGCAATTTTATATCGCACGCTACCTCTCTCTCCGTGTTGGAGATAAGAATGGCTAATGATATTGTAATGCATCTGTCTCCAGGCTCAGAAAGACTTTTGAGGCATCTGATAAATTTGAAAAATGGCAATGAACTCGAAAAGCCACCCCCAACCCCCAACCCCCACTACAGCCCACAAGAGACCGGAGCGCAGTTTACGCGATTATATTTGCGGGCACGCATCATTACATCTGAAACTACCATCTCGTGAAAAAAATCCAGAGAAATGAAACGCTCCTAATGAAATGAATTAGATGTGAGTTAAGGTTTCAAATAGGCATTGCTTAAAATTTACTTAATCAGATGGCCTGTTTCCTGGGGATATATTTTTAATCCGTGATGTGATGTGCGTTTTGTGAGATACGATATCCGCATGCATGTTTTACAACCGCACATCCTTCACATTAGTTATATGCAGCGATGCTGCCGTGTAAGATAGTTTTAATTTATTAGCGTGGTGTAATTTTAAATAAGCTGTCGTAAGGGGTTCTTAATGGGACTGCCTACGGGATGTCTGTAAGAACAGATTCGAACTCATTTTCTTTATTTTAACAGCATTAGCTCTGCATTATTGAGGCAACGTAATGCTCAGCATGAATCTTTAAATAAAATATTGCAAAGCACTTTATTCTCTGACCTGCCATGCATTAGAAATCAAGCATCTCGGTTGGTCCCATTTCAAGCAAAATGCTTGACTGATTTATTAGTATTTAGCCAATCCCTCATTTCTATATATTTTTTTTACGGTGTTTTGCATTATGTTGTATTGCATTTAATGGGCGACGTATTGACCTGCCCAAATGAGTGTCGTTAAGATTCTCCTCCAGCTAACGCAGCCGAATTAAATTGCCACGTGTACAAGCGTTTAAGGCGCCAATTGTCATCGTTTCGGCTCAAGTCACCAGGTGAGTTGCACAACAATCCTCGCAAGTAAATTTAGTGAGAATGATCACTTTCTGGATTTTATTTTGACTTCCTGGATCTTGTCCCGATGACGCTCGACGCAGTTTCAAACGAAACGTCGCATATCCGATTGCTACGTTTAGTCACGAGAATTGTTCTTCAACTTTTCTCCACCATGAGTTAAGGGCAACCATACAGCGCTCAGCATTGTCCAACTCTCAATTGGGTAAGTAAGACATGTCAAATGCAATAAAAAGCAAAAATATATAAATGTTTCATATATTTTTCCCCCCATACAGGACAGTTAAAAAAATGTGTACATGGGTTAAAGTCTGATTAATTTAGCAACATTCAATCCACTTACATCAAGATTAAGCCCCATTGATTAAAATCTTATCTCCGTGTTGCAGGCGACTGCAAGATAACGACAAACAGGACTTAACGATCAACCCACAGACATCGATGAACATTACTCTGGCCCACCCGACCCTGCAGAACGGTGCAGGGATTATAGCCACTTAGCAATATGATGGCAAGCTATGAAACACACTAGCTCAATAAATGTCATTTTGTCCCATGGGGAAAAAAACCCTCACCATTAAGGAATATAGAATTTGAAATGTGGCCGGGTGGCTCAGAGGTCAGGGCACTGGCCTGGTTCTGTCGAGAACCTGGGTTCAAACCCAGGTTTAGTCGCCTGCAAATACACTGGGTTGCAATTGTGTCAAGGTTGACGGCCTCGATAGCCAATGAATTTGATAAAACACGAACCCCTAAATATCTCCACGGGACAACCACTGTTGGCTTCCCTACAAAGTGGTATGGCTTTCATTCCACCCCAGAGGGATAATTGAGTCGAGTTAACCCCTGAACCAGGATTTGAACTCGCAATCGCACGATTGTGAGCAGCCTTGTTTACCTATTACAGTGTTGATAGTGTGCTGTTTGTTGCTGTTCACTTGGCATTTTTGGCCTTGAGCGTTGCGCTCAGCAAGCACGATAAACAGCATGGACGTTTGTAATGCTGTTTGCACGACCGTCTGCTCATTTACACGGACACATTTATGCATACAGTTGCCTATCTCCAGCAAATCTGATGCTCCTTTAATTGCCTGGATTTCCAGATTGTAAGGTTCTGAGCGTTTTACATTTATCAGTATGTATGCACATTACTTGTACTGTGACAAAAACACAAATTCAACGCAGTGCGCGGTGCTTTAATTGGCAATTAACCTGCGCTGAAGTGAGTGTTAGCCCTGTGGCTGACACTTTTATCACATCTCAGGGTTAAACGCTGGGCCAGAAATAAAAAAAAACACAATAAACCTTGGGATTTTGTCTCCACGCACTCCTGCAGCGAGAAGCACGGTCCGAGGTGAATGACTGATATTTTCACATGCAAAGCCAAACCTGCAATTTGTCTACCCACATAAAAGTAAATTACAGGGAGAGATGGGCAGCATCTGCCCCAGAGGACTCGAGCATTTGACATTTCACTGCCGCAAGGATGATTCAGGCTGCATGGCAAACGGAATTGAATAGCCGTTATGCTGCTGCCTTGTGAACCGGAGCGAGCCGGCTGTGGAAATCGGCACACAGGAGAGACCCGTGGAGGAACAGTTGGGAGAACGCAAATGTCGTCTCGA
The DNA here is from genome assembly GCF_964198595.1 of Lampetra fluviatilis. Lineage (NCBI taxonomy): Eukaryota > Metazoa > Chordata > Hyperoartia > Petromyzontiformes > Petromyzontidae > Lampetra > Lampetra fluviatilis. The sequence goes on along the minus strand of NC_136323.1, from coordinate 2,451,655 downwards.
GTAAGCCCTCGCCGTTCGCGCATCCCTCAACCGTCTGGTCCATCAGGAGGCTCACTACTCCGTAAGCGAGTGGCTAAGTTACCGCACGGTTCACTTGCCTTCACGTCTCACCTAAAGGGTAAAGGTGCGGCCCTGCAATGGCTTGGTTCCTCGCTCGTGCCACTGCTGGCAGGAAGGACCTCCAACACAGAGAGAGAGAGGGAGCTCTAGAGGGTATTTGGCCTTCTGTTTCACTCTGTCCAGATGTCTTGGAAGAGGTGGGCATACCCACACTTTACCTCCCACCATGCACAAAATGACGATCAACTACGGTGCACCCATTTATACCGCTGGGTGGACAGGGATGGTGTGGGGGGGGGTAATGGGGGTTCAAGAACCCTGCCCCATTGTTTCTTGAAGTTCAATCGATCCGGTGACCTCTGAATTCCACGGCCAGTGTGTCAACCACTACACCATGGCAGCTCCCTTCATTTCCAGTTCAAAGGCCATTCGTCCGTTCATTTCTGGATGGTAACGTAAAACAACCGATTCCAACCACCCTACTTGACACTCCACGTCGCATATCTTATTACACGATACTTAGTAAAAGTAGCGCGTTTTTGCCTTAGACTATAGCAAGACCCAAACCAAGCTGTAGATCAAAGTTGGGGTACAAGCAGATTTGCAGTTACAAGTGCAGCATAGTGAGCAAAGCGTTGCCGATCGATTTAAGTTTTGGGCTGTTTTTTGTATTCCCAAAGCAATATCATCACGACGAACTGGTGATCAGGATGAAGTTTGCAGCAGTTGCCCTACCGTGCACATATAAACGATGTATTTTTCGCCATATAAGGCCCTCGATCAGTGAACTCCCCCATGCACCTAAGAGTTGCCTCCCTGCGGAAGACAGACATTAACCCAATACACACACACACTACACCATCGCTCAGTCTACATTCTTTGCCAGAGTAGGCTATTACAAACCTGCTGAGGCCACTCACCGTCTAGGACAGGGCTGCTCTCATAACTTAGTACATCTTCATTATTATTACTTCACCATTTTTACTCAGGAGAGTCTGATTCATCAAGACTCTTTTCAGGAGGGTCTTGCCAAGGTTCGCAGTAGGGGCGGAGGGCGATGTTGCTGTTGTGTGTAATCCTAATTGAGTATCGATTTCAAGCTTTCGTGACTGCAGGGATTCATCTTCTTGGTTATTTCGGTAAAGTCACGTGACTTTACCGAAATAACCAAGAAGACCTAATTGAGTAATTTGCAGGGTAATTTTTGTTATAATTACGAAAATTTGACCATGACGCTGGCATACAATTGCCTACTCGTTTTGAATGACGTCAGGGAATCTTTAACGTCCACTGCCGAGCAGACTGCACGGAGTATTTTATGGTTAATGTGCGCTGCAGTAATAACCCAACTGAGGGATTCTAAAGCAATTTTTCACCATTTGGATCTTTGGCCAATACCAGTTACATGGGATGGGGTTTTTTTAGTGAAGGGACAAATCGGAGAATTAAAAGCAGAAACCCATGCAGAACAAGGGGAGTACATACACACTCTGCACAGAAAGGCACTCGGCTCGGGAACCAAACCCAGGGCCTTCTTGCTGCGAGGCACAAACGTCACCACTGTGCCACCCTGCCACCCAACCGTTTGAATAGGACAAGGTTTTTGCCATTAGATAACACTGGTCAACAAAAAATAAAAATAAAATTTTGGCCTGGACTTTTGCAGCTGCTTTTGACTAATTTCAGGGTGCTGATTCCAAATCTGATCTCAGATTTGCTCTATCACATCTCATTTTTATGCTATCGGCATACCCCATTTTCATTGATTTTACCCGAAATTAACTCTGTCACTTATGATTGCAAGTTGTTGCGAGTCAGTGACTGCTTTAGTGTTAAAATATGGTGCTGTATTTTTTGGATAGTGTGTTTATAATGTAATTTTATGTAGATATCCACATTTATTTTATATTTTTCTTCTGCAGTTTTTATAGATAATTCAATATTTGATATCTCAAAAACCTGATGTGATAGACAGATTTAGAATCAGCACCCCAAAATTACCTTAAAACCGTTGAAATACCTTATGCCAGAAAAAGTGTGTTGACCAGTGTAATGAAATACATAATTCAGTGTTCGGCCATTGAAGGTGTCAAGTCTGTAAGACACAATTTTTGCGTCTTAAAATTGTGGTTGATGATGAAGGGCTGTCCTCAATAACGGCATTGCAGGTAAAATTTACATTTAATTGAAATAAAATATAACTCAGCCCTCCATTGTGTTCTCAAGTTAAACAGCACAACCCCTAAAACATCCGCTGTGGACGAATGAATGTATCCGTTTTAGTTTCAAGTTGACTTTGTTTCATCAGGAGACCAGGTTGAGTCTCATTTGCAAGAGTAATCTGGGGTCACCAGAATTACTAAAGCAATACATTACAGAAATTAAGCAAATTGAAATCAGAACAAAAACAACTTTGTTACATGAGAAATAAAAATACCGCACGAATGAAAATCAATGTTAAATCATAAATTACATGCAGGGCAAATTAAAGTGTGTATTGGAAGAGAAGTGGTGTGGCATTAGGAAGCAGTTCGGCAAGTCGGTTGCTAAAACGTAGGGTTTGATTGTTCTCCGCTGGTGTCTGCTTGGTTTTTTTTCCCACAGAAAAATTGGTTTCGTCTTGCACACAAACAATCAAAATCAAATCTGACACTACGTTCCATTCAGGTCCCTCATGAAAAACAGTCTTGGGGCTTAGCGAGACTCTCGCTGGTAAATAAAGAAATGACATTTATGGGGGAGAATGCAAGAATCGTTTGTCAATTTTTTGTTGTACCGCATAGCTTCAATAAACAAGACATTTGACTCGAAATAATTGGCATTGAAGCCCTCTAGGTGGCTTACTCTGAGCACTTGACCATGGCAGGAGGCGAGACCACATCAATTTTTAACCTGGTAGGATCGTACACAAGCAGAACGAGTCTGTACAGCGATGGGTCTTCCCTGTGCTTGAATTATTTATTTCCAATTGGCTGTTTGTGGATAAACATCTGTGTTCGCGCTGAAGGCAACCAGTGGAGGTGTGAAATGTCCACGGGCATCATTCCTAATGCAGCGTTAGATGTTATTGTCAACAAATGTAAATAATTAACAATAGATCGAACGGAATGTACAACCAAACCGTTTGAGAACGAGATATTAAACCCACAAATGTCTCAAAAACATGGTCTTGTATTGAGTTTGGTTTCTTACTTGTGCTACGAAAAAAAAATCTATATTATTTGAATGAAGGAGTTATTGTGTGTCGGTCAATAATGTGACCAAACTTGGAAGAAAATGTATACTTGGAAGATTGCTCTGTTAAACTGTCACATACAATGCATCCATGACATGTGGATGAAATGTGTAGTTTATTCACATGCAGAGCAAGTACAATTGAAAAAAAAGACAGAACAGAGTGCGCTGTCAGTCCTGTCTTACATTGAGTCAATGGGTTGCGGCTCTTCAGAATGACACGTTAGTATTTTGCCTCCTCTTTGGGGTAAGAGGGGGAGTGGTGGTGCCATTGTAAGCACACTGTGCTATGAACCTGGCAAAACTGAGTTTTATTCACCAACCCGCATTGACCAGCGTGATGAAGAACGGTTAAACCCCCATGATTGACATGCTACGGGGGAGGCCTTTAATTCAGCAATGCATTGACAAAGCACTGAAAATAACTTTTTAAAATATTTAACCTGAGAATATGTCCTGAGCCTGTGAAGTGTTTTGCTCAGATTATATCACCTGAATAAAAGGTAGTCTGTCATAGGAATATGGAATTTTAGTAACAGGTCACCAATGTAAAAAAATAACAGCTGTTCTTCCTGATTCAGGAGTTCCACAGCTGGATTGTTTTTTCCACCTGAGGACGACTGCTTGTGTTGCGAACGAAACGTCGTGATATATTATTTTCATTTTATTTAATTTTTCTACCTACGCGACTTTACCTATAGAACCAAAGAGTGTGGATTCCTGCAGTCACGAAAGCTTCAAATCAAGATTGAGCATTGTTATGCATGTGTTTGAGCATGGAAATATTGTCAAGGCTTCACACAGGACCCATGAAGATGCATATATATTTAATGTATATATGTGGAACTTTTTTCACACCGTACATTACTAATCGTGCTAATCAGAGATGTGGGGAGGAATGAGAGAAATTATTTCAAAATGAAACTACTGTATAAATGCAAAACTCTGCAATTAAAATCTAAACCACCCGAACAGTGCGAAAATACTCAAATGCCAAACGTCTATCAAGTAAAATGAATGCACACGATACATTATAAACTCATACTCTTTTAAAATATTTCCCCATTATAAATATAGAAAATAAAAATTGAGTGGACTATATGGTAGAGGTACGAACTACAAACTGAAAAGTTTGAGAGTATTTTTTTTATACTTGTTTATATGAGATAATCAATAATTGAGCAGAGACCAGACAATCAACACCTATCTCAATTGAGGGCCCTCTGGCAGCCACTCGATGAAATCTTCACTTTTCCTCTCTGCCCCAGAGCTCAAAAAACAAGCTCTCCTAGGTGATGGCTTACTACCCTGACATGGGAATTATCCCCATGAGCAACCTAACTTCCTCCCAAGTGGAACATTCTTAAACTCTTGGCAAATCACACTGCCTCCTTAAAATGTAATCGAAACGCCAAGGAAAGCGGAATGGATGCCGTGTGCATTTTGGTGTTCAGATTCCACTGTTGGTGCCACCTAGTGTTTGAGCAATGGCCAGCTGTCCATCGTTATGTGTTACGAATTACGGTAATATGAGATCCAATGTAGAATAAAATAATACACCAACCAATCAATTTCCCTTTGCTGTAACCAACCATACCTAATAACGTTTTCTTTGATGCATGACTGTGCAATTTCAAAGTGCTGTATAAGAAAGTCAGTGGATACATTTTACTGGAAAAATATAAAAAAATGTCATGTTTTCTGAAACTCAAGTCTAAAAAATTTCGCCCATAAAAATAGAGCCTAACAGCTTACTGGACCCTTTCCTGCTGAAAATCAATAAAAGCTATACAATACAAACCGACGGAATATAAATGAGCAAAATTCCCCTTTAACGTACGTCCCATGCATGGTTACAATTTCGGTGGCTGGCGGTAACCATTTTTGGAGGTAATTTGGCAGGCTTAGCGATGGGCCAACTCCACTCGGCCTTTGCCAACTTTTACAGGAGGGTTGGCGACTTTCATGGTGGATATCAATACAGATCGCGCATGCACAGGCCCCATTTTGACACTCCACTGCTGGATGAGGAGCTCCCAGCGCTGTGCGGATCGTGGTGGTCATTTGGCCCCACACTTCGTCGCTTCGGGTTTATGAAGGCGAGGATGAGACAGAGGCGTCGTGGACAAATGGATTTTGGTGCACTGCCATCTGCCGGCAGTGTAGCAACTGAAGCGGCGATGGGTCAATCGACTGGAAGTAGTGTCGTCTTTTCTCTTTGGTTCTTTCGGTAAAGGCACGTGGGTATAAAATAAAATAACGCTTGTGTTGCGCCAGAAACGTCGTGATTTTTTTGATTTTTCTATCTACGTGACTTTACCGAAAGAACCAAAGAGTATGGATTCCTGCAAACACGAAAGCCTCAAATCAAGATCGTGTCGTCCTCTCCCCCAGAATAAATGCAACTTCTAACAACACTGTCTTTGTTCGGGTTATGTGACGGGATACGTGGAATACGGTGTTGGGACTTTAGGTGTTATCGGCTGCGAGGGGGTAGGTTGTGTGCAGCGAAATCCATTGTACAGCGTGCTCCAGATGTCTCGTGACCCCCATTTAATTCTCTAAAACTTAATATTTTCTCAGGTTAGTTTCAGCCATAAATGAATACGCAAAGGTGGGGGGGGAACTTAGGGGTCAATGAAATTAGGGGTCACGACATCTGGACCACCCTGTACTGTTTGATCCTTCGCGTCTGACCAGCGTGATGAAGTATGGGGCCGTCCATAAATGACGTCACGCACCTAGGGGGGGGGGTCAGACATTTGTGACGATGTGCGACGAGGGGGCGGGTTTGAGAAATGTGACGTCACATCAAAATGCGCAACTTTAAATAAATATAGAATTGTTATAACAACACTCCTACAACATCAGAGTGCAGCGCCACATTTAATACGCACGACAATGACAATAGTTTAAAGCGAATTGAAGCATGTTTTATTTTCAAAATGGAAAAATGGTTTTGTGGGGGGGGGGGGCAGAGCTTTGTGACGTCATACTTGAGGGGGGGGTCTGACTTTTGTGACGCCGTGTGACGAAGGGGGGGGGGGTCAAAAATCGTCAAAAATCGCGTGACGTCATTTATGGACGGCCCCGATGGTCAAATCACTCCCACGGGTGTGCGTGCGGTGTTTCGCATAAGGACAATTTTTATACTTGAACTTGATTTATTTTAATTATAAAAGTAAATTATTTAACTTTCATAAAGTTTTATTTACATTTTATTAATTTATTTTTATTATAAAAGTCAATTAATTTACTTTCATTAATTTTTATTGTTTTTATTTTATTAATTTTTTCACTTACGTTACTTTACCGAAGGGACCAAAAGAGTATGGATCCTTGCAGTCACGAAAAAAACTTCAAATCTAGAAGGACCCTTTTTTGCCCGAAACGCCGCCAGTTGTATATTGTCTTTCTCTCGTAAGGCCACCGCGTTATTGACGAACGCGTTGAGTTCGAACGGCAATTGGAGATGTTTTTTGTTCTCCTCATCCAGCAGCGGATCGAACAAAAAAAACGGGGGGAACGGAACTCGCCAAACCTCTCTGCACCAAACCGACAATGACACCGGCGCGGTGACGTCATCAAAGCGTCGCAACTCAACGCCGCCATCTTTGTACGGGAAGAGGGCAGCGCCGCGCGCTTGCCTCGCCGTCGACGTCACCGCCACCGACTTCCCCCCCACCATCAACCGTTGAACCCTTCCCTACGCAAGATGTCGCCGCCGTTTCGCACGCGCTTGAGAGGCTGTTGTTGGTGGTGGTGGGGGGTTTGTGGTGATGACGCGCTCCGCATTTGCCTCGGCGGCAAGTCGTCGTTTCGCCAATTCGCGGTTTTTGTTGCGTGTCTCGGTTCGTTTCGCCGTCACTTCGGTCCGCGAACAACGACGCCGTTGAGGCGTAAGGCAAGGCCCACCCTCCTCTCCCCGCCGCGGCTTGAACGTCCCGCGGCCGCGTCGCGGGAACGTGGAGTTTGCCCCGAGTTCACGCGCAGTCGCGGTTGCAATCGGCAGTGTTGATGGCGATGCGAGTAGGGCTGTGTAAACACGTCGGGTTTCGCGGCCAATATCCCACCCATAATATGGATTATATAATAAGCGATGAACCCACTCCCCCCCGTCAAAACACTCTATATTAGCGCTATGTAAGCATGTCGTGAAACCACTTGTCAGGGATGTTATTGTCCAAGTTTTATTCGGTCAAATTTTGCTTAAGATTCGAGTGTCAATTGTGGGTGTTGCAGTTCTTGGCAGCTGCTGGTGTTGCTCTGTTGTATTCGGAGTTTGCATTCAACGTTTGCGCCACGGGATTTTGAATGTGCAGTTATCTTGAGAATCTCTCGCTCCCTCCAAGGTGGCTTGGGGAGTTTTAGAAACTCTGAGGGCGGCACCGCAGATATCATCTTGGGATGTGTGCTCCAGGGAGTATGAGGGGCGGGGTGTGTGTGTGTATGTCAACAAACGACCGTATTTATTTGCCTTTTAAAACAACAATAACAACAAAAAACAGCACCATCACTCAATCCTAAAGAACTAGATGGAAAATATTCCTACCTTTGTTAAAATGGAAGCAACAGGCAAGACCGGTTAGATAAAAACATCACCTCGGTGCACTTGCCTGGGTCACAACATAAAAGTGGCCCATTGAGGACGCATTCGGTGGTAGGTTGATCACCTTTCATTGGCACGGATCAGCTTATCCGTAGACAAAGTGGTACTGTTAACCTCATGTAGATGTACAGATATTTTGTGTCAATCCACTTCTGGATGAGGGCTTGCCCACACCATGCAGTTTGTTGTGGGGGTTATTTGGCCTTTTTTACCACTGGTCAGTGTGCGATGGAGGTGGAGGACAAGAGACGTGGGAGTATATAAGTACAGTACAACAATGCATATTGCTGCACAGTCCTGTGCTGCCCATAAGTGCAGCTTCCTAGGGGCCTATAACACCTGTTTTATGCACGGTGGTGGCCCATACAAGCACTTACCCAGGCTTAGCCGTGCTTAGCTTCCAAGATCTGAAAAAATCACAACATTGTGTAACGTCACGCGTGATTGTGTCATCTCTGCCGTGCAGATCAGCGGCATGCCCTGCTGGCCCGTGCGGCGGTGGAGCTAAGATGTCCGAGGCGCCCACGGAGTTGCCGGACTGCGTGGTGCTGAAGGTCTTCTCGCATCTCAAGCTTGGGGAGCTGGTGGCGGTCAGCGCCGTTTGCCGACAGTGGTTCTTCGTGTCCCGCGATGAGTTCCTGTGGAAGGACTTGTTCTACCACCACTTTGGCATCAACCGCTCAGTTCCGCGCATGCCCGGTTAGACGCCACCTTTTTTTTAGTTTCTCTTTCTGTGTGCGTGTTTATCGACAAAAAAAAGTTGGTGCAGTAGGAGGTACAAGCTGGTTCATCTATCAGTCATCTCAGTCAGCCAACCCATGGCAGCTGGATCTGTCCCGAGACCTCCTGTCGGCAAACCTTGGACACTTCACGTGGCCTCAAAGTGCACCTGGCCTGGCACAGGCAACGTGGTGACGTCACCGTCACTTGGTGGCGAACGGCGGGTATTGGTTTATCTACACGCACGGACGGTAGTGTAGCAGTTGGCGCGCTGCGCTACGATCCTGGCCAGCCGAGTTTGATTACCGATCACGGCCAACAAGTGACGAATATCTGAACCGGTCCTGGGCCTCCCCGAGGTCGACTTGGCCTCAAATGAGTACCTGGTGCGGTGTGTAAGCATCTCCACTACGGAGACAAACGCGGCCGGGCTTGGTGCTGGCCACCCCTCATGTGCCGTGCTGGCCTTAATAGGTGCTCGCTAACAGCATTTGTCCCAATAGTCAAGGCTATGCGGGGGTCTTTGTCTTAATTTATCGACACGTACAGACACAGTCGATTCCAGACTAGTTATTTGTAAGGCTTCCACACCAAGTTGTGTTCATTAATGGAGCATGCAGTTCACTAGGCATGCCACGATTTCTAACTGATAAACAATGTTATCAAAAAAGTGTTATTTTTGTTCCTGGGTAGTAAGTTCTAGATTTGAAGCTTTCGTGACTGCAAGGATTCATATTCTTAGGTTTTTTCGGTAAAGTCACGTGATTTTACCAGGACCATGATATTTTGAAATGTACCTATTTTCAATGAGAAAACGTGTGCATTTGTGTCATTCTTTCACGTAAAGTCCTGGTCACAAAAGCAAAGTTTGTGGGGAATAATAGCCATGTTCTATACTTTTGATGCATAAGCAATAAGAAAACACTACCCACGAACTAAAAATCGTGTTACATAGTGAATTATTGATTCAATGCTTTAATGTAGATCCATAAAGCTATGACACATGCAGCAAATCAAGGGTGAAACATTACAAACTTTATTTAAAATTTATGCAAATGTTTTCTTCAGGATTAAGGGTGTACCAGGGGGAAGCTGTCATTAGCACACTTTTTATTATTTATTTGGTCAAGATGATGATGTAATCATGGCCAAAAACGTCGATGCCGCCTATTGTTAATTTGTTAATTACAACCCATTGTCAACAAACTGTTAAAAATAAAGTATCCCACATCGTGTCAGTAATGGGGATTGTTTGACCATACTTCACACTGGGTTTTGTGGTTTGGTCAAGAGGAATGGGATCCCAGGACCGGTTCTTATATCACTTACCACTGATGTCAGCCTTGGCTGGGAATCGTACTCAGGTCACCAGGTTCATAGCGCAGTGCGCAATCCACTGCGCCACCACTCCACCCCTGTGTTTATTCTTCTATTTAATATCACAAGTGCACGTAGTTGGTAAGTAATGGAAGGGTTAACAATGCAGCATGCAGTTAAGCACACTGCATGTATGTGGTATGCATTTAAGTAGAGTTAACTGCATATTATTTTCCATAACCACAATATCCAGTTTGGCCTTCAAGAAAATTAAGTCTCTCACATTGATGGATTTTAAGAATACTTTTGCATAGACTATACGGGCAGTAGTGTAGCCTAGAGTTTAAAATGCCCAGTTATGATTCTAGTAATTGCCAATTCATATCCAAGCTGAGCTCCATGATATTACATTTCACAAATTGAATCTAAGCATTATACCCTCCACAATCATGCCAATGCATAAAATATACTACGATTTTGCTCACAACAATAGGGCCTTTTAGTTGAGGCCAAATTTATAGAATTACCCGCAATTACTAAATTACCTAAATTGGTCTCTTCCTCAATCTCTCTTGAGTTCTGCAGGGCTGGAAGGAATTTCTCTGAACAGACTTGGCACTCGGGATGATGATTACAGCTATGATGTAATTCATTATTATTTTAAAACTCTATAATGTAAATACCGCTGCTAAATGCCGAATTACTGTCGCATTGATCGGTGCCTGGTTTAGTCTGTGCTGGTTTGACACTCGATGGCCGTGCGTGTTTACCAGGTGTCTCCTCGTGGTTGCTGGAGTTTCGGCGTCTCACCGACGCGGTCCCCTGCGTGGAGGTGGCAGTGCTCAAGGAGCACAAGGACCAGGTGCTGCACGTCGCCTTCTCGCACAATGGGTTCATGTTTGCCTCCTGCTCAAAGGACTGCACCATCAAGGTACTGACTGTGCTGCCCCGGCCGCTATGATACACCGCTGAACGTCGCTGTTGTTTTATACACGTGTTGTTTTATACACGTGCAGCCCCTTTTGTGAATCCACCGCTGGATGAGGGCCTCCCCACGTTGTGTTGGGTGTTGAGGGTTATTTACCACACTTCACCATGCTGGTCTGTGCGGGTCGGTTCAAGTTTATTTTGTTTAGCCCGCTGAGAACTCAAGAGACCAGGATAGTCACATTTGCCAGTGTCCTTGGTCATCAAAATTACAAAAGCAAAATAAAATAAAGGACAACAATGAAGCAACTATTCTTGGTTCTTTCGGTAAAGTCACGTAGAAGGGAAATAATAAAATAATAAAAAGAAAACAATAAAATTCTCACGACGTTTCGATTGCAACACAAGCAATCATCATCAGGTGTGAAAACCACAGCAAGAAAATGTTCTTGCTGTGGTTTCTTGCTGTGGTTTTCACACCTATTGATGATTGCTTGTGTTGCAATCGAAACGTCGTGAGAATTTTATTGTTTTATTTTTATTACTTTATTATTTCCCTTCTACGTGACTTTACCGAAAGAACCAATAATATGAATCCCTGCAGTCACGAAAGCTTTAAATCGAAATTTAATGAACCAACTATAAACTAAATGAAAAATAGAGTCACGTGAGAATTTGAAACTGGTTTTAGGCTCACTTAAAATTTCGACCTATTCAGGTATGTATACACGTATTCAGGTTTATCCAAGAAAAGTCTCACTTGAGTCGCAAGACTTTTAAAAAATATTTTAGGGCACTCTACCTCTAAATCGGCTGCATAGTATTAAGGATGTATTATATTATGGGTGGCAGAGTAACACAGTAGTAACACTTGTTCCACACAGCAAGAAGGGCCTGGGTCCGATTTCCGACTCATGGAGTTTGTATTTCCGCTCGCCGTCCTGCATGTTATCGTCACAACAATCGCTAAAGCGTACGTCCCCATGACCCGGCCTCTCCGGCCTGTGTTGCCGTCACGCAGGTGTGGAGCAATGACGTGGAGGTGTCGGTGCTATACAGCGAGAGCATGCGGCAGTACAACTGGAAGCACACGCAGTTCTCACAGTTCAACGAGGACGACTCGCTGTTGCTCGTGTCGGGCGTGCACGTTGGCCCGCACAATGCCTCGTCTGGAGAGATCGCTGTCTTCAACCTCGGTAGGGCGTGCTTACGACACTGTGCCGTGTAAGAATATAATGTCAATCGCTGCTCTATCACTTCTATCGCTACTACCATGGTTACTGTTTCCGTGAAATTCACTCGGTTGATTCCTCCACTCGGGTCGAGGACCTTTGGCTACCAGGCTGACTCTTTTCATCCGTAACTGGCCTGCCGCACGATGCTGTGCCCTGCTGTGTCACTGAAGCTGTCTTGCCGAGCAATGCTGAGCTGTATTTTGCTGTCAAGCTCTGCCATGCCTTGCTGCGTCTCATTGAGCTGTGCCTTGCTGTGTCGCCTTCTGCCGTGCCATACAGACGACTTCTCACTGCTGTCGCGCGTGAGGAATAAGCCATACACAGTGTTCGGCTGCTGGCTCAACGAGACACACCTCATCTCCGGCACCGTGCACTGGATGGGAAACCTCACGTCCTGCTCCGTGCTCTGGCTCAACAAGGCCTTCCAGGCATGAAATAATAATTATTATTATTATCATCACAATAATTATGATCATTGTTCCTGCTATTGCATACATTTGTTGAATTTCCTTTTCTTTAGGCAACGTGTTAAACGTGACTTTCGTTTTGTTGGATGAAGGCCTCCACACATCGTGTCGGTCACGGGGGTCATTTGATTATACTTCACGCTTGCCAGTGCGGGTTGGTAAAGCGGTGGAAGGTGCCCAGGGCCGGTTCATTGATCACCGATGTTCGCCGTGGCCGTGAATCGAACTCGGCTCGCTGGGTTCGTAGTGCAGTCCGCTAACCACTGGGCCGCCTCTCCAGCCAACATTGACACAAATGCTTTACAAGTGCCGGCTTGAGTGAGCAAAGTTGTTGTCCACCTACCTTGGTCGTCTGGCAGGACATCGAGTCGGAGACGTTCAACGTGGTGCGGAGGCTCTTCAAGTTCCAGAATCTGAACGCGAGCACGGTGCGCGCTGTGATGGTCGCCGACCCTGGCCGCCGTGTCCGTGCCGACTGCAGCACCGACGACGACCCCGAGCTGCAGGTTAGAGCTTCCTCCTCCCTGCCTCCTTCCTCCCACCTCACAAAACAAGTGGTGGCCTAAATGCGACGGCAACTCAGGGCGCTGTACAGAAACGGTGGGCATGTTTAAATCTTGATTTAAAGCTTCCGTGACTGCAGGGATTCATATTCTTCCATTCTTTTCGGTAAAGTCACGTAGAAGGGAAATAATAAAATAATATTAATATGAAACAATATCACGTAGAAGGGAAATAATAAAATAATAATAATATTAAACAATATTGTTGACTTTACCGAATGAACCAAGAATATGGTGGGCATGTTTCTTTCGTGGAGGGAAGTAACCAGTCATTGGCAGAAGAAAGAGAAAGGTTTTGAGGCTGGACTTGAACAATGGCAAGGAGTTGACAGCGTGGATGACTGGTGGAGGGGAGTTGCAGACTGTGGGCAACCTTCCTCTGAGTGAAGGTTGACTGGTGGCTTCAACAAAAAGTCTTGGTTGATGGAGAGGAGAGTGTGTGGAGGGGATTAGAGTGAAATGAGAGAGGAGAAGCTGGTAGGGGTGAGTTCACTCTACCCATAATCAACTCTCATCACATCCCCTCCTTATCATTCACTATTGTTCCCCGCTCCCTAATTCATGCACACCCTTCCTTCTCATGCACTCATCCCTCCCTCTTAAATATGTTCTTCTGTAAAGATGGTCAGAGACTCATACCATTTCTGACATAATCATGATGGTAATTCGTTTGCAAAGGCTGCATGAACACCTTATATACCTCATTAAGTGCCACTGCTTAAAACTGCTGTCTCTGCTTTGCCCCTCGCCCTGAAGTCCGTGTGGCTGCCTGGATGTCACCCCCTAATGGAGACAGACCCCAGCCACACACCGGACTCTGAAGGTGCAACACCACTGCACATGACAAACAGGCATTGCACCACAATCCTCCCGATTAAGCCAATAGGATCGATGTCAAATTTGCTTTTTGTTTATAATAAGGTACACGACTAGCAGGATAACTCAAAACGTAATTAAAACTCTTGGGAAGGGAAAGAAGAATAACCCAATCTGGCTGGAGAGGGCAATAGTGTCACGTGATATGTCTATTGTCACCCCGGGGTCAGAATTCTACGGAAGCTAAAGCACTATCTCACAGTGACATTAATGGAACCTCTGTCAAGTGTCTCGTATTTGTCGCACGCAGGAGCGGAGGATGAGGCGGACGAGGCAGCTCGGCCCGAGAGGGATGCCTGGGGAGCAGGCTGCAGGGATGATGCCGCGCTGGAGGCGATGGTGGCGCATTTGGTGATGGGAGATCAGCGGGTGCAGAGGGCAGCAGATGCCACTCACAGATCCGACTCCCCTGCCACCGCAGCTGCCGCTGCTTCTACGTCGGCGTCAGCGCCGGCATCGCTGCCGCCAGCGTCGGCATCGTCCTCCACGCAGCCGAGTAGCCAGTCGAGCAGCGGCGCCACGTCCGATGCCGACGACAGCTGCCCCCAGAAATACCTCATCTTCGTGAAAGGGGGGCTCACCTACACTCCGCACAAGATTGGTGAGTGAGTTAGCACAGGGCGAGAAGGCCGTAGCTGTGATCGTGATAGCAGCGGTGGTGGTTTTTTTTTATTTGTATAATGTGTGTGTGTGTGATTGATGGGGTGTTTGGTGATTAGTACATTTGATGTTTCACATACATTGTCTGCAGTAGTTGTGTAGTCTGCAGTAGATTGCGCTGGCAATTGTGGTTAGCACACTTTCTTGTAATCCTAGCTCCCCGAGTGGGATTTCCGGTCATGGATAACGTCATTGACTAGTGATATCAGAACCATACTGGGGGCACCCCCCCTTCACCAACCCACATGGTTAAGTATGGTCTGACAACTTCCATGACAGGCACAGCATGGGGAGGCCATCATCCAGCAGTGGATTAACAAAGGGCTGTACATTATTACATTATTCAACTTCATGGGGTTTTTGTGATTGTTCTATTTTAAATTGCTGACTTTGTAAGCCAGGTCATTAAAATATAAATATACATTCGTCTCACTGGGCTCTCACCTGGTAATACGTAAAGCTGAATTTGTGTTTTTTTTTATACAATCGTGGTTATCTTGGCCCAGTGTGACAAACAACTCTTGGCATCTGATTTTACCTTTCGTACCTGCGAAGGCATCAAGCGCATTGCCGCGGAGCAGATGTCGTGCGACTGCCCTGACGAGACGGGCCACGAGGAGTTCTTCGACTGCATCGACCACCTGATCGACGTGCGGGGGCATGTCGTGGGCATGGGTCTCTCTCCGGATCACAGGCACGATGGTTTCCTTCTAAACGAATGCAGCTGTGAGGTTGTCAGGTGATGCAGGGGTCAGAGTGCTGAGCTGACACCGCTGAGCTCCTGCTTTTGAATCCAGGTAGCTGTCGGTGAATAAGCCGGGCTCTCATGGGTAGTGAGTTGACAGTTTCTGCCCAGTAGCCAATGCCAAAATCCTCACTTAAATTCGGTTCGATTTATTTATTTAAATTTCAGCAAAAAAAATATATTTTGATTGAACTATCTTGTGACCAATATTGAATTTGAAGGCAGAGTGAGTTGGAAAGTGCTTCCCCTTACTGTACCACCCATATGTAATTTGAAAGGATCTCAGAGGTAGCTCTGGGATATCCGCTTCCGTGGGCTATTCTTTAACATGAAGGGTTACACTCAATGGCGGAGCCAGGATTTTCAGGTAGGGGGGGCAACCCCTCCAGCAATGAAAAATGATAGAGGAGTTGTTAGTAAGTAAGGACTTGTCCCTTGCTTTTTATTCGACGCGTGTAAGGCGATAGCGCAGCCATCGATCGAGGGTCGAATATTTTTTATGGTAGAATATAGTATTGTCATCAGTATGGCATAAGTATACCAAGTTTGCAGTCGATACCACATTGGGAAGTGGGTTAAAATTTTGTTACAAGATTTGAGCATACAACAACAACAGACTGAGTGAGTTAAATGAAAGCGTATAAAATAGTTTATTTGCTCAATGGGCTTTACTCGGGAAATAAACTTCTGATTCTGAAAAAATTACGTAAAAAGACAGTTGGTTCTGAAAGCACAGGACATCCCCTTTAGATCAGCCACTGCAGTTGCATGATTCTTGGAGACACTGTTGGTAAAAAGGCAGTTGTAGTTGAGCCACCAATTATTTCACATCTGCCTGCTTGGCAGAGAGCGCCCGCCCTTGACCACCTTGCTCTGGGTGGACGTGCGCAGGCTGCTATACGTGAGCTGCCGTGCGTGGCCAGAGGGCTGCATCATCAGCGACCCGCTCAACCCGCCGCCCATCGCGCAGGAGATGGAGCTGCGCGTGTACGAGCTGGGCACGGCGCGCGAGCTCAAGCGCACGCCGCGCGCCCAGCGGGCCTACACACCCACCGACGAGTGCAGCTTCTTCCATCTGCACGTCAGCCGCCACTTCATCGCGAGGTCAGGCAGTGTTGCACGCCGGCATCAAGCGTGCACCATGACCGCACCATCTCTTGTGACAATGACACATGTTGAAGAATCCATACCGTGATCGGTCTTAATTGGAATATACATTCTTGATTTGAAGCTTTCGTGACTGCAGGAATCCATACTCTTTGGTTATTTCGGTAAAGTCACGTAGGTATAAAATAAAATAAATCACGACGTTTCGGGCGCAACACAAGCATACGTCATCAGGTGGGATGTATGCTTGTGTTGTGCCCGAAACGTCGTGTTTATTTTATTTTATACCTACGTGACTTTACCGAAAGAACCAAACAGTATGGAATATACATCGTGATCAATTTCCCCCTGCAATATCAACTTGGCAGGACCCTCTTGAATTGGAGTCGTGAGAATCAGTGAGGCTGTCCTGGGTAAACAAACATAATAATCACCGTAAATCCAAACACTTCTAATGTTTGCTTGTTACTTCCCACTGCTCAAACTGTAGAATTCTCTCCCATCGTCTCTTTTTCCAAGCTCAGGGGTAAACAAGTGTAATAATACTGCAATTGCACCTGACTATTTTCTGAATTCCTGGTAGACAGAATCAGACGCATGACTAGTAGCCAAAACAATAGCGGCAGATTTACTGGATATATTTTTCTGGGTCACTGACCTGGTCCGACCCGATTGAAATTGACTCATGACCGTCCGTCCTTATCGGCTAAACGAGAGCGCCTGGGACGTTTGTCTGTGTGCATTGACTCCTGCAGCGGCTCGGAGGATCACAACGGCTACATCTGGGACCGGCACTACAGCGTGCGGCTGGCGCGCCTGCCGCACGACGACTGCGTGAGCTCGGTGGCGCTGAGCCCCGTGGAACAGGAGATGGCGGTGACGGCGAGCGCCGATCACACGCTCAAGGTGTGGCGCTCGGCCCGCGTGGCGCGCATCATGACGCAGACGCGCAAGCCACGCCGCACCACCTTCTCCTGGCTCAAGAGCTAGCCGGCAGGACGACCGCTCTCAGTCAGCCAGTTGGCCGGCCGGCACACCGTCACAACGCCTCGCTGTCTGTCGTCTGCCCTACTGTTTAGTTTCGATGTATAATTGCGTTTGATTGTCGCAATCTGAGATCGGTGCTCTGACGTGACCGATGAGATATCGCTGAGAGACAATCCAGCCCAAGTATCTGGGAGTCGGCAGTGCACGGTGTCTTTTTATTTGCCCTGACGTGGCCAAATTTTGATTTAAAGCTTTCGTGACTGCAGGGATTCATATTCTTGGTTCTTTCGGTAAAGTCACGTAGAAGGGAAATAATACAAATATAAAACAATAAATATTCTCACGACGTTTCGACTGCAACACAAGCAATCATCATCAGGTGTGAAATCCACAGCAAGAAAATTTAAAACCGCCACTTTTGTCAAGTTTTCTTGCTGTTGATTTTACACCTGATGACGATTGCTCGTGTTGCAGTCGAAAAGTCGTGAGAATTTTTATTGTTTTATATTAATATTATTTTATTATTTCCCTTCTACCTGACCAAAAGAACCAAGAATATCTGACGTGGCCAGTTCAATTTCACACTAACTACAGGATCGTACCGCGATCAGGGCGGTGACATAGGCCCAGTGGGTAGCTCATTCACTGTTTGTTGCATAGCTTTGAGTTCGAAGCCAGTCGGCCACCCTGGTTATTACTGCAGGTACGTTGAGCTTCAAAAGTCGCAGTGTATTGCATGGATCCTGTGACGTTATTTGAAACGAGTAGGCCATTGTGTGCTTGGCGTCATGGGAAAATTTTACAGCTTCGAAAATAACTCTCAAATTACTTTATTGCGATTAGTCGTATAGCAACCAAGCTACTGGTAAAACCAATGCCTGCTTGCAGGGCAGGCGCTGAGTTACCTCGTACTGTTCAGGGACAGCCGTCACTGGGGGTGCCCTTTCAAATGTTTGAGATGAGATACGCGATGCGAGTCGCTTATCGCTTGTTAAGCGCTCTCAGATGCCTCCGCACGAAGGACGCTGTTAACAAAAACGAATTATTGTTGAAAAACTTGAGCATGCGCCGTCCCTTAACTGGAAACCGCTTCGGGACACTGTGAGCAGCTTATGCATCCCCTGTGTTTGTTCCCCGCGCTGCGCTCCTAAACATGACACTAATCCTCACCCTGTCTCCACCACCGTTGCCTAAAGGCTTCACCCGTTCTCCTGCCATAGCCCCGTCACCAGCCAAACTTGTATCGTGTGTTCGTCATTCGAATGTGTGTTTACATGTTGAGCTGATTTGTGAGGTTTTTTTGTTTATTTTTTGTTTGGGGATGGGTTGGGCCCGCAGGTGAGGTGTCGTGTTCCATGCGTCGCGTTTCAAAACTATTTGCCAATTTGTGCCAATCGGTGAGCGAAGTTGCTGCACTGCATGTTGCCGAACGGTAATTGCTAATGTGCATGTGAGCACTTTGGAATACAATGCTGTCCGATTTTATACAAATTTTATACACAGGTTGCAAGCAAATCTTGACGAGCAAAAAAAAGATAGCTTGCTGTGCCAGATCATTAACATTATTATTTGCGTCAAATAATAATGTTTGGGTCACTGGGTGAATTTCCAGTACAAATCTGCGTCAGACGAACGAGCGTACCACGCCAAGTATTATTGTTTCAGCTCTCACCTGCCAGTGAGTTTCAGAACAGTTCTCACAACCAAATATATCAATTAGATATGATATTTGGCCACTTGCCGTAGTTTCAAGATAAACGTGGTGAGTATTTGTTCTTCAATTCACCGGCTGAGCTGAAACCGTAATCATAGTTATACACGCTTGTAACCATGGCAGTCTTATTTGTCTAGCTATGTTGGCTGGTGGAGGGTTCTCATTGACACATATTTGGTAAGATAATTGCTTGGCCTAACCCAAGAATCAATTGTGAATCGCATTGTACAGTTTAATCTTTACGCTATTGTGTCAATGTCAGCCAGCGCTTTTGTCAGTCCACGACTGGATGAGGGCCTCCCCATGCCTTGTGGGTTTTGGATTAACGGGGGCTATTTGATCATACTTCACCATGTCGGTACAGGTTGGTGAATGTAGAGCGTAGAAGTGGGGGCATATAAGGACAGTACAACAATGGTTTTGGCTCTAGATTAGAAGTTTTCGTGACTGCAAGGATCCATTCTCTTTGGTTTTTTCGGTAAAGTCACATTGTTTTCATTTTATTTGTCACCTACGTGACTTTACCGAAAAAACCAAAGAGAATGGTTTTGGCTGTTTTGCTGTTTGCTGCCCACCACGACCTGCTTCTACATTGCAGTCGCCCACCCAAGCACTTAGCAGGCTCAGGTCTGCTTAGCTTCCCAGATCTGAGATTTTGGGCACATGATGGGTGATTCAGTCATAGGGCTTTTTTTGGTGAAGTGCTGTACAATGAAAATTATATATTTGATAGGATATGATAAAGTAAGTGTTGTTCCAAAATGATGTATCTCACTGCTGAGCATGAAAATGTGTACGTTACTTTAACATTTTAAGTGTATGCAATTCAAAATGCACTGATTCATAAAGATGAGCTTTATTTAACAAATTTACTCCAATCGTAAGCAGCACCAATCAGGAAGCTACTGTGAAAATTATACATCATTAAAGAGAACCAAACAATGAAAAAGTTACTCAACTTTTAAGAATTGCAATGGGGTACTTTGTATTAAAATTCATTGTACAAATTAAAAATGGGTGCGAGTCTTCAGATACGTCCGGTGCTCTGATATCATGTAAGCTAAAGGCCCACGCCTCTATAGACCTAGAAATGTCTCTACGTTTTATTGTGTGTGCATGGGACTGCCTTAATGCGGCCTGCCCCGTTTGGGTTTAAACGTTGCCGGGTTCCGCAGTTCGTGCTTCTTGCCAATCAAGATGAAGACGCCATCGTGGCCAAAGCGATCGATGCCACCGCACCTTGCCAACGGAGCGGTGACGTGCCCAGCGGGAGCACGTTCTCCCCTCCGCCCCGCTCCTTGCGGGTTCGAATCCGGAAGGCCGCCCTGGTTATTGCTGTGGGTGTATTAACCGTAAAATACTCGCGACCTGCTCGACACAGCGGACGTTCTAAACGAGCAGGCCCATCGTGTGCCGTTGCCGTCACGGGTTTTATGTTTTATTCTCAACCCAATCGAAATGGCTGGGTTGTAAATGGAGTTAATGTGACGCATCTTTGGTTTATAAGTGCATGTCTGGCATTTACTTCAAGTAACAATTTATAGAGGCTACTTCGTGGAACATGTGCTCCATCTATTGCTAATTTATTTCACAGGACCTCTGTTTACAGGTCGCTGCTTCATTTTCCGTGAGTGACAAACCTGTCTTGCCTAAGGATGCCGTTCTTCCCAAATAAAATACATGGATGCGCCATCAACTTTAAGCGCCAGAGTCTTGTCTTTTTAGTTATAAAAGATGAGTTTTTATCACAGTTATGATGTGCTGGTCTGTGTCTTGCATGCTGGCGATGTCTCAACTTTGTGTGGATTTTAATGGCACACAGGTGTTGTGCTGATGAATGTCTTGGCTGGGAAGGTGACACGCTGGTAGTTTTTACCGTGAATCTTGAGCGAATTTCTTTGCGTTGGCTTTCTCAAGAAACGTGCAACGTATAATCACGCAACGTGCCTGTGGGAGCAATGTTATTTTGTATGTTCGGGGCATTCCTCCATTGAGGGCACTAGGCCAGTGATGCAAATTCCATTTTTATGTGACAGTGACCAGTATATCCATATGACAATCACTATGAACTAGAGACACTTGTGTTTGGATCGTCAAAGGACGAGGGCTTAGTTAATTCCCGATGGGTGTTTGAACTCGCAGCTATCCAGATCTTAGTAAAGCTCTCTGTTGCGTGCACGTATGCCAACATGTAAAGCATTAAGCTCCAAAGGGACTTTTAATTGTATTAAAATATTTTGACAACCAATGTTCATCACTTTTGTTCGTCCGGGTCTGGATGAAGGCCTGTCATTGCACTTAGTTCATGTGAGTTGGTCCACCATACTTCACCAAACTGGTCAGTATGGATTTCGATTTAAAACTTTCGTGACTGCAGGAATTCGTCTTCTTGGTTCTTTCGGTAAAGTCACGTAGAAGGGAAATAATACAATTATAAAATTTTTATAAAATAAAATTCTCACGACGTTTCGGCCACAACGCAAGCAGCCGTCCTCATTCGGACGCTGTCTTTCCGACAGCCCTGTTCTTCACCTGAGGACGTCTGCTTGCGTTGTGGCCGAAACGTCGTGAGAATTGTATTTTATTATGTTTTATTGTTATTATTTTATTATTTCCCTTCTACGTGGCTTTACCGAAAGAACCAAGAAGATGGTCAGTATGGGTTGGTGAAGGACAGGAGAGGGCCCAAGACGAGTCAACATTTAACTTGCTACTTCCACTTCGTCGTGTCTCCTGTCCGACCTACATACGAGTCTTTTCCCAATATTCTGCACAGGCCACCACTTCCGTTATTGGCATTGGCAAATCTTGAGTGCATTGTCGGTGATTGCAAGGCATCTCAGGAGATATGATCCACGGTTTTCTTCTCCTGACAAGCACATTGGTCGGTTGTGTAAATGTTCCCCCCCCCCCCCCCCAATGCATTTCATGATAGAATTGCATCTGCCTAAACCCACCTTCAGTCTATTTAGGCTTTGCCATGTGAGCCATTTGGAATTGGAGCCAGATGCGAGCTGCTCATTGGGGGTGATTCCTCGGCCGGCTACTGATGTTAGCGGTGACTGGGTAGCACACTAAGGTCAATGAGTTCATAGCGCAGTATGCTAACCAATGCGTCACCGCCCGCCTGTAGTTGTATTATAGATCCATAATGCTGTATATTGGCTGGGTAGCAGTGGCCAGCGGCACTCCACGAAATCCATGGCTATGAGTAGCGAATTACACCTCCCCAGATCACAAAGTTGCACTGACCAGCATGGCGAAGTATGGTTAAACAACCCCCGTCACCAACACGGTGCGGCGAGACCTTCATCCAGCAGTGGATTGACAGAGGCATGTAAATAGAAACTAAATCTACGAAGAAAGGACCAGTTTAATTGGAATATAATCTGACATCCTTTGTTCATTGTTTGGCGTTCGAAGCCATTCTGCATCACTTTCCATTAGTGGCAGTGGGCCGCATTTTTTGACATCACGCGTCTCATCCCCTGGGGGCACTTTTCCCAAATCCTTCCCTTAAACCTTATGTTGGGTTTCAGCGCCCCAGTGACAAAGCCCTGTGAAGCCACGCAGTCGGCCCGCCTCCCCGCGGCAAGACCCCACCTCCGTTCTGCCCCCACACCCCCCCGACCTCCCGCGGGGCTCTTTAAAACTCAGAACTCCTTGTCAAGGAATGTGCTTCGGCTTTTTTTTTGTTCTGTCTCCGCTGCTGCTCCTGGCAAACTCTTGCAGCAGACACAGCCGCGGCTGCTGTGCACTGAAAGCAGCAAGCAGCAGTAGCTCGGGATCAGCCTTTAATGCGTTCGTGCCGTGTCAATTCCTCCACCACTGGGGGTTTTAACTTGGGCTATTCGTTACTAGTGCACGGTCGTTCATTCTGATTCCATCGGCATAAATTTATCGATTTGTGTTCACATGCAGGGGAGACTTTCGATGGTCTTTAGGAAGACCGAGGAATTCGCTGTCCCTAAGTTCCTCATCTCTCCGAAGGTCACTCGTTAACGCCGACATCATCATCTCAAAAAGCCCTTCTGTTCCCTGCAAGCAAACGCTGCACGTGTCGACGCAGCGTGCACCCGTTGCTGTCGTTGCAAGCTGCGGGCTCCATCCCTGGACGGTGCTGAATGAAGTCAAATGAGAGGGTGCAAGGGACACCTCGCCTAACTCCTGCGAACTCCCGGCGCATGGCGGCTCTCAGGAGGAGCAGGACGATGGGGCTGACGTTTGTGGCCGGGTCGATGCCCTGCTCATCTGCGTCTTCGCGGCTCCCACTGCTGCCTCTGCTGCTGATTCTGGCCTCCGCTGTTGGCCGGGGGAGCTCGGAAGCCGGCGGGCGGCCGGACGAAGGCGCCTCTACGCTGGCGTTTGTGTTCGACGTGACGGGGTCCATGTACGACGACTGGGTGCAGGTGATCGAGGGTGCCTCCCGCATCTTGGAGACGTCGCTCAGCCGCCCCGAGAAGACGCTCCACAACTTTGCTCTCGTCCCCTTCCACGACCCGGGTGGGTGGAGGCGTTGCGCCGTGCAGCGAGCCCTCTGGGGGGGGGGGGGGGGGGGGGGGCTCTTGCGCGGGTCTCAATCGGCTCTCACCTGCTTAAGGGGAATCTTGATCATTATTTTATTTTTAAAGGCCGTTTACCCAGGGAAGCCTCGCTGAGTCTCGCGACTCGAAACTATATTGAACTTTTTTTTAAATTTCATTTTAACAGGTAAGGCCCACTGAGATATATGGGCATAAATGATAGCTCAACAAAGTGGCTTATCACGTGGAAATATATCATAGCCAAATTCTCTAAACGCATGATGTTTCTAAATGTGAAGGGGTAAATCCGAGGACCCGGAGAAAAATCCACACGACCACGGGGAGAGAGACACGCAAACTCCAGTAGGTGGCGATGTTGCTGCTGTGTGTAATCCCTAATGGGTAATTTTCGGGTAATTTTTCATCATTTTTCTCTTTCCCAATAACAGCTGCATTGTGTATGTGTGTTTAGTTATGGGAAGAAAGCAGATAACCCAGAGGAAGCCCCTTTTAGATATGGGGGCTTGTTTGACCATACTTCACGATGATCTTCACAGCTCGGTATCAAGGGAAACGTGGCTAAGCAATAACAGCGTGCAGTGTGATGAGTGCATATGAAAACATTGGGAAAATAGTAAAATGCCAAAGATTCCAGAATACAAGTTGAAACATACACGCGTTGTAGATGTGTCGTGTGTTCCTGACCGTTTTTCACGGCTGTAGTCCAGCACCGGGGGTCAGGGTTGGTGGTTCACGCGAGTTTGTGGAACTCCCTCCCCGTGCGTGTCTAGTTCAGGATCTCCCGGCTCTTGCCAGGGTATGGTGGCAGTAGAGCAAGTGCCCCTTCACCCGGGGTGCACGCACCCCCTGGGGATGCGAGATGCCCTTTCTGGGGATAGCGAGACATGCGAGATTTTTTTTCAGAAAGTAAATCGTGGAAAGACAAATGAAGCACGGGCACGAAAGAAACAACTTAAGTTAAGTTGTTACTTCAAACCCTGCGTATGTATTAACATTATACGTTTTTTAACGATTAAAAACCAAAGGGGTGCAAGGTTGCAGTCAAAGTTTAAGAACCACTGCAGCCGAGCAAGTGAGTTAATTTCCATCCGTGGGGTGTTTCCACCCCACGGATGGGGAATCGAGCGTTGCTCCGTCGCATGCGTGGAGTTTTCTCCGGGCGCTCCGGCTTCCTCCTCCCCACGTGTAGCACAAACAACGCTCATGGATGAGAGCAGGCCAAGCGGCCCCACGTTAGCGCCAACAGAGACCTTGGGGGCAAATTGCTGGCGCCGCTTCTGGCTTATTTTTCGTGCCGCGTGTTCGAGCGTGAACGCTGATGTGCAATTTGCCCGAACGATGCCGCTTATGTACAAATGAGACGCGATCATTATATTCCTCATTGTCTCTCTCCTGGTTAAATAGCGAGAGAAATGAGTCCCAACAACATTCGGATTGTGTAAGCGTATTACGAGTATTGTGGTTATAATAATAACTACGTTTGTCCACCCAGGAAGGCGTCACTGAGTCTCAAGACTCTTTTTCAGGAGGGTCCTGCTCAGTTTTCAGAATAGGGAGGGCGATATTGCTGCTCTGTGTCATCCCAGTTGAGTAATTTGCAGTGTTATTCTCAGAATTTGGGATGTTTGGCCAATGCGGGTGACAATGCACGTGTTTTTTTGTATAGCTATGGAACTAAACCAGATAACCCATGCAGAATAAGGGGGGGATCACACAAACTCCACACACATACACAAACACCCGAGTTGGAAATCAAACCCAGGCCCTTCTCGCTGTAAGGTACCGGCCTGAACCTCATAAATCACGTACGTGGAGGTTCATCTCAGCAGACGACGAGGGCCTTTGGGATTCATCCTCTCTGGCAAAGGAATCTCCGTCTGTATTTGGTGGCATCCACGCGCGCTGGAGCTGCTGCGGGATAAGACACCACGCGCCCTGGCGTTCGTGCTAACTCTGCACGAGTACCCGCTCAGCAGAGTCCGATGCCCCCTACAAACCAGCTGGGAACACACGTCCCCTACGACAAGCGGCGACTGCCAGACTCGGGCGACTTTCTGTGTGGAGTTTGTATGCTCTCGCCCCTGTTTGTGTGTAGGAGGGGGCTACTCCACTTTCTCGGGGTTCTCTCTCTCTCTCTGTTATCAGTGTTGGCCAAGCGTCGCAATATATAGCAGGATCCTCCTGAACAACAGACCTGGGTGAAGCAAGCGTCATGTAATACTGATCGGTTCGACGGCAGACCTCGTTACTGCTTAAGGGAGCGTTGCACCTGTTCAGGTGTCGGTGCCTCGTATCTCGAGACAGCTCCCCCCTCCTCCTCCTCCTCCTCCTTCTCCCCCCTCCCCACCAGCAGTGCCGGTTTTGTTCGGGGTGACGAGTTATTGCAGCTGCTTGTGGTGTTCACATGCGGGGAGGGAACCGCTGCTCTCTGTGTTGTGGCTTTGAGATTTGAAAAAACCCAAAAACAAATTCGAGGCCCCGCGATGATCCTTCCTTCCCCACAGACAGCCCAAGCGTGGCACCATTAGAGGCCCGTCTACACCACGGGTCACCCCCGGCCCTGTTAGGGGGTTGTGCAGGATTGCCTGCCACGGCGATGGGGCCTCGTTGTTGTACGAACCTCGTTTTCCTCGTGACCAGGACACCTCTTCTATTGCTACAAATATGTTTACTGTTTCTATAAACTTCAGTCATTGATTCCTGCACCAATGTTGAGGATTCAGTCTACCAGACTGACTGTTTTAGTCTCATACACGCTGAGTTCAATCACCACCACCACCCACACTTGCAGATGATAACACTCATTCATCCACTCACACACTCACGTACTCTCTCACCCACCCACTCACTCACCCACTCACTCACCCGCACACTAACTCACTCACACACTCACTCACTCACCCGCCCACTCACTCACTCACCCACACACTCACTCACCCACCCACTCACTCACTCGCCCACACACTCACTAACTCACCCGCACACTAACTCACTCACACACTCACTCACCCACCCACACACTCACTCACTCACCCACACACTCACTAACTCACCCGCACACTAACTCACTCACCCACTCACTCACCCGCACACTAACTCACTCACACATTCACCCATCCACCCACCCACTCACTCACTCACCCACACACTCACTAACTCACCCGCACACTAACTCACTCACACACTCACTCACACACCCACACACTCACCCACTCACTCACCCACTCACTCACTCATCCACCCACTCACTCACCCACCCAATCACTCACTCACTCACCCACACACTCACTCACCCACACACTCACTCACCCACACACTCACTCACCCACTCACTAACTCACCCACTCACTCACTCACACACTCACTCACCCACTCACTCACCACACTGGAGGCCACCTCACTTCTCTGTCTGCCTCTTCCCTCGCACCGCTCGATTTCTGAATTCTCTGCCATCTTCTCTTTTCCCAAACACTTACAGTTCAAGAAACGTGTCGACTATTATCAATGATATGAAAAATAAGAATAGGGTTTATGCTTTTTGCAATAAAACAGGTGTCAACATGTCTAAACACCAAATAGAAACCTTTTGCAAGGAATCGTAGCAATTATACCTTCGGTATTGCTGTATCTTAATCGTTATTTCCATCAAAATTGAACTTCTTTGGGCTTAATCAAAAAGCATTTGAAGTTCAAATAAAACAAATTCCGTTCTTGTTATTTTCTTCATTTTCGACTGTAATGTATTTTTCTAACATGGGACCGTGGGAGGTGATGGCCGATTGGAGAGGCCTTTCACCCAGCCGTCGATTAATCGTGGCCGTTTAATGCTGACGGACGAGGATTGTACTTCGTTGAAGATTCAGCCGCTCCGACCCAGCTGAGATTCGATCTCGTGGCCTGCTCGCATTGCGGCATCCAGCTGGTTGGGCCACGGCGCTCCAAATTTTATTGAAAGATGTTTGTCATTCCACTCGTAACATGAGAACGAAACGTGGCGCGGCTGCGAGCGCGGTGCCAAAGAGCTGACCTGGAGAGTGGGAAAAAAGCATTTAATGGAGACGACCAACAGCTTGACCGCTTGCTGCGTCAATGCCATCTGCGAGTAGCACAGCAATGGACACCGAGCGAATGCCAGTTGAGCAGTCTGCAACATTTTTCGATTTAAAGCTTTCGTGACTGCAGGGATTCGACTTCTTGGTTCTTTCGGTAAAGTCACGTAGAATGGAAATAATGAAATAATAAAAATAGAACATAATAAAATAATTCTCACGACGTTTCGGCCACAACGCAAGCAGCCGTCCTCAGGTGAAGAACAGGTCTGTCGGAAAGACAGCGTCCGGTCGTCACTAAATTCAGACGCTGTCTTTCCGACAAAACTGTTCTTCACCTGAGGACGGCTGCTTGCGTTGTGGCCGAAACGTCGTGAGAATTATTTTATTATGTTTTATTTTTATTATTTTATTATTTCCATTCTACGTGACTTTACCGAAAGAACCATGAAGACAGTCTGCAACAGTGCACGCGTGGATGTAGTTATAGAGCGAGAGAGTGGGGATCGCATGGTAACAAATGCAGAGATCCATCAGAGTGAAACGGCGCCAGAGGTGCCACTGATGATCGAGGTAATGCCTTTGTCTTCACGGCATTTTGTCAATCCGCTGCCGACGATGACGGCCGACCTCTCCACGCGGTGCAGCTGGTGAGGATTATTTGGCCATTCCTCACCCACTTTGTGCATTTCGCATTACATTAGAACAGCTGGGGCGGGGGCGGGGGGGGGGAATACATAAAAACCTTACCATGGAAATTCAAGCACCCAGAAAGTTTTCTAATTTTATTTTGTTTAGCGCAGCCAAATTTAGCTGAAAGCTTTTTTTGGTGGGGGGGGGGGTGGAGGAAAAAATAATCTTTAGCGGAGCAGGCGGGCGACGTGCCATTAGCGAGCCGTTAACAGACGTCCGATGACGTACGTCATAGCAGCGTGCGGTGATCACAGGCGGCCCGCTCCTCTCTCTCTCTCCCGGTCTGACAGGCGACCGCTTCTCTCCCCCCCGCCCCGGGTCTCACAGGGCGCAGAGTACAGCTGTGGGCGCGCGTCCCGGGGCTCCGAGAAGCGAGCGCTCTTCCCTCGTGTTCCCACGAGGCTCTCGGCGAACGCGTCGGGTTTGGCGTGGTCACCTCGGAGATGTGAACGATCACATTGGTTGACGCTTGTTGTTGGGTCAGGCCGCGTCAATGGTGTGGCCAAATTTGTATGGAAGGAAGGCCCTCCCATCACCCGATATTCTCAAACAAATGGAATTGTCACACGGCAATTGTGCTTGTTCCGGTGATTTGAGAAAAAAGCTATTCGTGTTCAGAGTTTTGTCAGTCGACTGCGAGCAGCAGCAAAATTCTGCCGTTTAGAATCCCTACGGACATTCACTGACGCCACCATCTCCCACAAGGAGCCCACAATTCATGAACAGTCCAAAGGACACTGGGCAGTGCCTCCCAGCTTTGCACGAGCGTGCAGGGAGCGGTGCTTATCTCTTATGGCGAACCTTCTTCAGTCAATCGTGGAAATTCCACATTCCTAAGGCAGCAGACCATTCTCTCCAAAAGGATGTTCACTCTCGAACTCTCAATTTATTATTTTATGACCGTATCTACACAGCGGTACAACTGGCAAAAAATGCCGAATTTATTTTACTCATTAAAAGAGTAAAAAAAAAACACGTGGCAATTCACAGCCTGCCGATCGACCCTTCCGTCCCAGTATGTGATGTGTGTGATGTGTGTACCTACTGTCGCGTACCTACCCATCCCTACTGATATGTGGCGCTAGGGCAGGAGGTGAGAGGTGACATGCTGCTTGACTACTCGAGTCGGTTGATACGAAGTTGAAATACCCCAGGACGAAAAGAAAGGGGAGGCTGAAATTAACGCTGTCGTCCGTCCGTATTTCCACCCTCCCCGCTATGTCGCGGTTCCAGTTTAACGTGTTTCTTTATACAACCGCTGACCTGAACGTAGCTAAGATAACTGTTGTTTTACACCCCTTCTGTTTCGACGGGCAACTCATTCGCGCCCATCGCCACATCGCTCGCGACGCGCCGCGTGCTGCTGCTGCAGTGAAGATGAATCCACCCCCCGTCTGCTGGCTTGTAAGCAGCGCCACACGCACCGAGAGCCCCCCCCCCCCCAAGGTGACCGGCGGCTGTGTGCGGCAGCCCTCGGCGCGCTCTCAAGATCCAGCGCACCGTCTCCTTCAGAAGCACCCCCCATCCCTCCCCTCTCGCTCTCTCTGTTTGTCACAGACAGCCCCCCGCGCCCGCCCACCGCTGCTGGTTTTGTTGTGTTGGGAAGCAGTCGGATCGGGTGACTCTGCGACAATCCCCCTACGCCCTTGCCTGGCCCATGACATCGCCGCAGAGCGATAAAGGGGTGTTTATTTTGTTCGTCTCAAGCGCGTCGCGTCTGTGTGTGTCTCTCTCTCTCCGCGTGTGTGTGTCTCTCTCCGTGTGTGTTTCTCTCCGTGTGTGTGTCTCTCTCCGTGTGTGTGTCTTTCTCTCTCCGTGTGTCTCTCTCTCTCCGCGTGTGTGTGTCTCTCTCCGTGTGTGTCTCTCTCTCTCCGCGTGTGTGTGTCTCTCTCCGTGTGTGTTTCTCTCCGTGTGTGTGTCTCTCTCCGTGTGTGTGTCTTTCTCTCTCCGTGTGTCTCTCTCTCTCCGCGTGTGTGTGTCTCTCTCCGTGTGTGTTTCTCTCCGTGTGTGTCTCTCTCTCCGTGTGTGTCTCTCTCTCCGCGTGTGTGCGCGCTGCACAAGGTGGTTTAGCTGCGTTCAATTAAAAACAGTTGCTGAACACAGCCCCCCCCCCCCAGAGGCTGAACGCTTCCGAACGGCCAGCAACAAACGGCACCGTCAAATGTGTACGAGATGAGCGTTGGACGCGTTTCTTGAATCGAGCGAGGTTACCGTGAGAGCTTGGAAAAATATTTGATGGAAGGGAATTCCAACGTCGAGCAGAGAAACGTTTTGGTTGCCAGTGTGGTGGTTTGAGTGAGCGGGGGAGTGATGAGTGAGTCGGTGAACGTGGTGAGTTAGTGAGTGTGAAGTTGAGTGGCTACGTGAGTGGTTGGGTGGGTGAGAGAGTACGTGAGTTGATGAGTGTGTGGGTGAGCGAGTGCTGTGACCTGCAGTGTGGTGGTGGTGGTGGTTCAACACGGGGTGGACCAGACAATACAGTCGAAACAGGTGAACTTCACAAATCTGGCTGTCGCCTGATGAAGCTAGTTGTAATTACTGGCGAAACGTCGTACTCAGTTTGTAAATGTTGTGGCTTGGCTTTCCAACACACCGGTGTGCTGTACTAGTGACGGATTAGAATGTTCTGTTTACGTGACACACCTTACTAGTTGGCTGTGTCGGGTGGTAGCGGGTTTAACGACACATTTACATATGTACGCGATCTAACCTAAAACACCTCTGTTATGGATCATTATGAATACAGTCGGTGTCTGGTAGACTGAGTTCCTCATCATCGGTGGAGGAATTGCCAGGTGAAGGTCGTGGGAATAGTAGCCACGGTAGTGGAGGGTTAGATGGAGGAGGGTTAGATGGAGGGTTAGGCGGAGGGATAGGCAGTGGGTTAGATGGAGGAGGGTTAGATGGAGGGTTAGGCGGAGGGTTTGGCAGATGGACACCGCTCCACGATTGCTTTGCACGCCTGCCAACCCTCAAGTCCGTGCCGCCTGTACCCCCCTCCACTGGGCGTGCAGCGAGCGCCCACATCTGCTCCTCGGTATGCGCAGGTGTGTTCATGACTGTCATTAGTTTAAGTCTCGGCCGGGCTAATTGGAGGCACGTGAAAATTACGGCAATTAGGGGAATGTGCTCGCACATACCAGCAATGAGTTGGGTACGCAGTAAAGCCAGCGATGGATTTCCCCCCCTCACCTCTTCCCAACGGAATGGATCCAGTTTGGCTGCTATGACGGTAACATGCCTTGTCGAGTGTCAAACTAACTCCGACCGGAGCCTTCACACACACACATTCATGACTTCCTTCAGCCACGTGTTCCATCAAGATCATGACGATCATCAGATTGTGCGTTGCTCGCTGTCACCACGGTCTCGGGCTTCACACGTGGGTGTGATGACGGCGGCCTTTGCAACTGGGGTACCGCAACTCTGGCAGTCGTTGCCCCTTCGAGGTCGGGGGAATTAGAGAAACTTACAAATCCTGAAATCTCGACTGAAGACGCATCTATTTAAAACGTTTTTCTCACTTCTTCTTTACTTAGTTGATGTTAAACTATTGCCCCCCCCCTCACCCTTTACAAGCACAGCGCCCTGAGAACGATTGTTTAAGGGCGCTTTATACATTTAAATTATTATCATTCTGTCGCTACATCCGTGGCCCTTGTTGCTGTCAACTTTCGCTCGTTGATATTCGTCTACCCACGTTGAGAGACGCGGCCTACCACACTCTGGCTGTTTCGTCACATCCACCACTCTTCGTTCAACCACCACCAATACCTCGACCACACAAAACGTGTCTCTCTCTCTCTATCTATGCTTCCTCCTCAACCCTTGCAATTCCCTCCCATCGTCTCTTCTCCCCAAGCTCTCACATATCCTCGATCTATGTTAAATCAACCTGTTAACTCGTTTGTCTCTTGCAACTTCGATGGTTTCCTTCATTGCGGGTGGCTTGATGTTGCGGCCGTTTGAAGGCATTAAAAATACAAGTATCAAATATACTTCCTGTGGATTTTCATCAAGGCCGTAATTATAATATATATTGGGGGGGACAGACATCCCCCACTCAATATTCAAATATGCTCAAAATGTCCCCCACAATATATTTCTATTAAAAAAATTATTGCTATGCTGTGTAAATAAAAAAAAACAATTTGCTACAACTTGGCCACAATATCTGGACTTGTCTTCATATGAATCAATGCATAGATTTCTGTTGATATGATTGTGGTTATGGTAGCACATTTAATCCCTAATCTCTGCCATTACATACAATGAAACAAGAAATGGTAAAAAAGTTCAAACAGAGCAATGTAATACAATACACTATTAGACATTATTGTAAAAAATAAATAAAAAGTTCATCCCGTGTGTTAGTGAATTTTGTAATATTTTAGGCAGGAAATGAGTTATACAATTTAGATATTTTTCTGGGTTGGGACCCCCAGACACCCTGGAAGATTTGGTCCCCCCCCCCCCCCCCCCAATGTTGACTCCGTGGCTACGGCCTTGATTTTCATAATAAAGGTTTTTTCTTTGGACTCGATCACGTAAGTATAAATGTGTCTAGATTTGAAGCTTTCGTGACTGCAAGGATTCATACGTTTAGGTTTTTTTCGGTAAAGTCACGTAGGTAAAAAATAAATAATAAAAAGAATAGAAATAATAATATGAATAAAATAATAAATCACGACGTTTCGGAGGCAACACAAGTCTCCGTCATCAGGTGTGACGGTCCTACCTGATGACGGAGACTTGTGTTGCCTCCGAAACGTCGTGATTTATTATTTTATTTCTATTATTATTTCTATTATTTCTATTATTTATTTCTATTATTTATTTTTACTTACGTGACTTTACCGAAAAAAAAACCTAAGAGTATAAATGTGTCGTTAACCCGTCACCACCAGACACAGCCAACTCGTAATGTTTGGCGCATAAACAACACGTGTCGATGAGTGACCACTGTTGGAGAGTACATCCAACAACATTTACAATTTTTAAGCACTGTAACGTTTCGCTGCTAATTAAATCCAGCATTATTGGGCAATTTTTGTGCTTGTGCCAGAATTGGGAATGCTACTCGCAGCCATTTGTTGAAGTGCAACTCGCTGAAATTGTCTTGTAAAGCAAGTGGCAACAAAAAAAGCACGCCTTTCCTCAAAGCCTTCGGGGTGAACTGAACTAATTTGAACTGTATTTACCGGTTTCTCAGTAACTCGGTGGGCAACTCGGCGTCCGTTCACAGAATTCCGTCTGGGTTTTTTAATTGTCGCGACCTCGCCTCCAGTAAAGTTTCCGATTTGCGTTGTTCCCCGTTTTTTTGTGGGTGATCGCCGGGGGGTCACGTGGTTCCCTCGGCGTCCCCCCCCCCGCCCCCCGTAGAAACACCAAACGCTGCTTGAGAACGAAGCGCGGCTGCTAAAATTCAAATCGCCTTGTCCACATGTGGGCCGTGTCTCCTCTGGCCTCAGTCATCGACGCACGTTTAATCAACGTCCGCACAAAATGCAGCAAGCGCAGCATTGTTATTTTGGCGTTACACGATTTAACATTCCTAAGTAAGGGCCCAACATTCGTCCGTTGAGCAAATCGTTCTGGAAGTTTGACAGTTTGTTATGATTTTTGTTGTTGTTGCCGCGTATCGTATTGTGTTGTGGCAACGTCCAACATTTGCCCTCTGGGTAATAAATCCAGAGATCTGGAAAGAATCATTTTTTGTTGAAATAATGTGGGGCTTTTTTTTGTTCGTTTATTTTAAAGGCATAAAATCATCAAAATGTACGGTTAAAAAACACATGAGAACGCGTGAACTTGTGACTTTGTTGAGACGCTACTGGAATTCCACGCGGCTAAACGTGCCGTTGTATTTTTTGTTGTTGGGACGTCTCGTTTTTTTTCTGCAAATTTACCGTGCGACGGACGGCTTTCAAATGATGGCAGATTGTGGCATCTGAGAGCAATTACTGCGGCCACTCCCAGTCAGCAAAACTGCCGAGAGGAGATTCGAATCTGTGGGCTGCCGTGAGGCCCACGGGCGAAAAAACAGTCTGGTTGGAGAAAGCTCTGCGTACAGTACTCAGGATGTGAGCGTTTATGCGAGCGATTGACACGCGTAGCTCACAGCGGACACACAGACACACTGCTCACAGCTTAGACTACTTATAAACTTAGACTAATTCCGCAAAAAGAAAAAAATCAAGTCGTTTCTTATTTGAAATAGGCTGTAAAAGATACATTGCAGGAAGTAACAACAATTACTGCTGTCGGAAGTTGAGGAATATTAAGCGGGGGAAAATGAGTCATGTTTGTAAAATAAAAATTTATAGGATGCTTGCGGGTACTTTAAAATCCGTTTTTTTTTTTTACAATGACACAATTACGTTGTGTGGCACAGAATACGAGCTTGGGCCCTAGCGTCTCTCTCATACAATTTGTTGTTTTAATACAGAACAGCCAGTCCCGTTTGACTCGCTTGCAAGCTTGCGCTGACAAAACTCAAGCCGAGAATCGAGCACCGCACGTGGCATGAAAAGACATTGTTACAACAGAAGTCAAACATTCAAAGTGTATCCCTTTGCCCGTTGCGTGGGGCAGGGGTCACAAATCTACACCAGCCACGTCCAATCCACTGCCGGATGGAGGGCCTCCATAAGACACCGCCGCCACCTCTCGAAAGTCCTGAGCCTGTGGTGGCAATTCCACATTCCCATTGTGAGGGCCAGCCTCTCCTAGCATGACCACTGTTGACTTCCCCAAAGTGGTACTCATTTTGTAGGCACGGGCGGGATGATAGGTTGCAGTTGACCACCATCCAAATACCCCAATCGGTCAGTGGTCAACTGACCGGTCAAGGCACCTGTAAATAAGTGTGACTGTCCCTGACGATGCGAGGAAGGAACCCCATCTCTACTGTCCGCAGTTATAATTGGGGTTTGGGTTTCGGGTTAAGGGTTGGGGTTAGGGGTTAAGAGTTAGGATTAGGGTTTAGAGTTATCGAGGTTAGGGTTCGGTGTTTAGGATCGGTTTTAGCGTTCGGGTCTAAATTTATAGTGGTTCTCAAACTTCCATTTCTTATCACCGTATCTGCACCCCCCCCCCACATCACCCCCCCAATCACCCCCCCTACATCACCTCCCAAAATCACCCCCCCCCACATCACCCCCCCCCAAATCAGTCCCCCCACATCACCCCCTTACATCACAACCCCCCCACACATCACCCTCTCCCCCACATTACCCTCCCCCCCACATCAACCCCCCCGCAAATCATCCCCCCACACATCACCCCACCCCACATCACCCCCCCCCACACATCACCCCCCCCCACACATCACCCCCCCCCACATCACCCCCCCCGCACATCACCCCCCCCCGCACATCACCCCCCCCCCACATCACCCCCCCCCCGCACATCACCCCCCCCCCGCACATCACCCCCCCGCACATCACCCCCCCCCCCACATCACACCCCCCATATCACCCCCCCCACATCACCCCCCCCCCGCACATCACCCCCCCCCCGCACATCACCTCCCCCCACACATCACCCCCCCCCACATCACCCCCCCCCCACATCACCCCCCCCGCACATCACCCCCCCCCCACATCACCCCCCCCACATCACCCCCCCCCCACATTACCCCCCCCCCGCACATCACCCCCCCCCCCCGCACATCACCCCCCCCCCCGCACATCACCCCCCCCCCCGCACATCACCCCCCCCCACACACATCACCCCCCCCCCGCACATCACCCCCCCCCCGCACATCACCCCCCCCCCCGCACATCACCCCCCCCCCCGCACATCACCCCCCCCCCCCGCACATCACCCCCCCCCCCCGCACATCACCCCCCCCCCCGCACATCACCCCCCCCCCCGCACATCACCCCCCCCCCGCACATCACCCCCCCCGCACATCACACCCCCCCCCCCGCACATCACCCCCCCCCCCGCACATCACCCCCCCCCCCGCACATCACCCCCCCCCCCGCACATCACCCCCCCCCCCCGCACATCACCGCCCCCCCCGCACATCACCCCCCCCCCCGCACATCACCCCCCCCCCCGCACATCACCCCCCCCCCCCCGCACATCACCCCCTCCCCGCACATCACCCCCCCCCCCCGCACATCACCCCCCCCCCCGCACATCACCCCCCCCCCCGCACATCACCCCCCCCCCCGCACATCACCCCCCCCCCCCGCACATCACCCCCCCCCCCCCGCACATCACCCCCCCCCCCCGCACATCACCCCCCCCCCCGCACATCACCCCCCCCCCCGCACATCACCCCCCCCCCCGCACATCACCCCCCCCCCCCCGCACATCACCCCCCCCCCCGCACATCACCCCCCCCCCCCGCACATCACCCCCCCCCCCGCACATCACCCCCCCCCCGCACATCACCCCCCCCCCCGCACATCACCCCCCCCCCGCACATCACCCCCCCCCCCCGCACATCACCCCCCCCCCGCACATCACCCCCCCCCCCCCGCACATCACCCCCCCCCCCCGCACATCACCCCCCCCCCCGCACATCACCCCCCCCCCCGCACATCACCCCCCCCCCCGCACATCACCCCCCCCCCCCGCACATCACCCCCCCCCCCCCGCACATCACCCCCCCCCCCCGCACATCACCCCCCCCCCGCACATCACCCCCCCCCCCGCACATCACCCCCCCCCCCCCGCACATCACCCCCCCCCCCCCGCACATCACCCCCCCCCCCCGCACATCACCCCCCCCCCCCGCACATCACCCCCCCCCCCCCGCACATCACCCCCCCCCCCCGCACATCACCCCCCCCCCCCGCACATCACCCCCCCCCCCCCGCACATCACCCCCCCCCCCCCGCACATCACCCCCCCCCCCCACACACATCACCCCCCCCCCACACACATCACCCCCCCCCCACACACATCACCCACCACATCTGCACTGCGCCACTATGGCCACGCGTGTCTGATGGCCCACACCGGGCAGGCACACGGCGCACACCCCCCCCCCCCTCCAATCGAGCCTGGCGGCACGGGTCCCCCGTCTGGTCGAGGCAGTTATTCCTGCCCGAGATCTCCTCCTGGTGAGGAGCCTTCATTCCGTCGGCGGCCTGCCACCTGTGGAGGCAGCGATTGCTACCATGTGGTGGCGTGGGTGGCCATATTCACGACCTCGGAGCGTTCACGCGGATCACAATGGGTTCATTATTGGCGGCGTCGTGATGATCATCAACCGCTCAAGTGAATCGGGTTTCCTAACACAGCTAAAGTGAATACGTGCGACTTTCTCGATTGGGATTGCAGCAGCAGCAGCACCACCCATGACTATGAAAACTTGGCAGGACGCCTCCTGAAAATGTTTTGCGTTGTGTGACCTTCGCCTGCAGATGTGGGGCCCGCCAGCATCACCACCGACCCGGAGCGGTTCCAACAGGACCTGCGAGACCTCTACGTGCAGGTAGAGATCAGAAAGAGCGCTGACATACAGAGTGGAAGCAACGCGGACCGCCAGAGCAAACACCCCCTTCGAGACCAAAGCATGGCACCTCGCTGGCTTGGACAAGTCCTCCAAGCAGACAATTGCCACAGTGCGCTTGAACACGTGGGCTTTCGCGACCAATATCATCCATTGTAGAGGTTTTTTTGGGGGGGGTTAGATAGCGTAAATTTATAAATGTGTCGTTATAACCCGCCAACACCCGACACAGCCAACTAGTAAGGGTTGTCACGTAAACAGAACGTGGCCAATTCGTCACTAGTACAGCACTAGTGTGTTGGAGAGCCAAGCCACGACATTTACAATCTACGACGTTTTGCCAGTAATTACAACTAGCTTCATCAGGCGACAGCCAGATTTGTGGAGAAGTCCACCTGTTTCATTCCTTATATTTATCAGGATGGCTCAGTGGTAACTCTCCAACTTCGCAGAAAGGAGGTCCTGCGTTCAACTCCTAACTCAGGAGATTCTCTCTGTGTGGAGTTTGTGTGTTCTCTCCTCCCCTGCCGCATGGGTTTCCACGTACAATGTCACCGGTGTTTGGCAAAACATCCCGATGCTTAAAAATTACCTGTAAATTTCTCAGCTGGGATTATTCGTGGACACGCAGTCCACCCTCCCCCCACCCCCCTTTCGTGGAAACTTGGCTGGATAATAACGAGAAGGTCAAACGACAGAGCGTGTGCTCTCCGTGTAAGGCTTCCACGATGCCAAAGACCTTGTCCTTGAAACTTAAAACAAAACACGTGTTGGCTAACACCATGGGTAGATTCAGCGCGGAAATGTGGGGAAGACATTCGTTTTTTTTTATTGAGAGCGAAGTCGATTTATTCACAAGCTTAAATTGTTTAACTAGGTGAGGGCTCAGGGGACCAGGATATGTATGCTTTGCAAGAGTCATTTGGTCTCGATCACTAACAAAGACAAGAAATACTTAATGATGTATTATTTAAAAAACGTAGAAAAATATATACCTGATAATAGTGAGATTGGTAGCATTTTTTTTCATTGATAGGACTCGTAACTATCTTGATTGTCTGTCTTGATGGATGATCGATCCGATTCACTTGTCCGTAAATCCTATGGGCCACAGCCCTAAACCGCCTCCACACAAGTCATGGCAGCAGATGGCGGACACTTTGATGCTGATGATGATGATGCTGCTGCTGCTGATGATGATGCTGATGATGATGCTGATGATGATGATGCTGATGATGCTGCTGCTGCTGCTGCTGCTGATGATGATGATGATGCTGCTGCTGCTGCTGATGATGCTGCTGCTGATGATGATGCTGCTGATGATGATTCTGCTGCTGCTGCTGCTGCTGATGATGATAATGCTGCTGATGATGATGCTGCTGATGATGATGCTGCTGCTGATGATGATGCACATATGGAAAAGTAAAAACTATCCGGTCTGCAGAGACTGTGGTCACTCAGAACGCAGCCACGGGGCACCAAACGATTCAACGCCCGATTCCCAAACACGAAGGAGGAGGAGGAGGCTTAATCACAGCAGCGATGGTTCATTCACCACTCCGCTGCTGCTGACGCAATCATCGTCGGGCTCATCCACCACCCCCCATGTAGAATCACAGCGGCTGTTCAACACCAACGGGGCAGCTGTACGAAATAAGATGATCGATCTGTCATTCTGGCTACAACTATTAATTGGCAAATGATTTCACTGAAGAACTTCTCTTAAGCTAACATAGCTCAATCTCCAAGACTCTTGTTCGGGAGGAGTTGAGGTTCTGTAGTGTTTGGCCGAGGTCTTTGAAATCGTTAATTTTATGTTGTGCGTCTGTCGCAATTGGAAGTGCAGGAAAGCAAGTAGGACTTGGGGCAATTCCCGACTTGGGTGCCCTTTCTGTGTCGAAGTTGTATGTCTCCCCCCCTCTTCTGCATAGGTTTCCAAAGCAAAAAAATATATCCTTGCAATGTGACCGGTATTGTGCAAACACCCCAATTTTGAGAAGTTTTCCTGCACATTTCTCAAATAAGGACAAATACAAAGATCCCCCGTGTGGGCTTAACAGACTGTTGGGTCAGGTGCTGTCTGCGAGAACCTCTGAAGGCCGGCATGGTGGCACACGAGGGGGTGTGTGGCCGACACCACTCTCGGCCGCCTTTGTCTCCCGAGTGGCGATGTTTGCACACCGCACCAGGTACTCGTCTGAGGATGAGTCGACGGTGACGTCACTGCGGCGCTTGTGCCAGGCTAGGTGCACTTTGGGGCCACGTGAAGTGTCGAGGTCACAGAACGGACCCAAGGTGCCATGGGGTTGACTGAATGAGATGACCGGCAGATGCACCAACCGTGCTCCCCCACTGTGCCAACTCGCTGCATTTTATCCGCACGGCGCTCAGCTCGTTGTTGTGAGAGTCGCACCTCCGTCGTTGTTGGGGGAAAGAGGGGGCGAGAGGGGGGAGAGGGGGGGAGAGGGGGGCGAGAGGGGGGTGAGGAGGCGAGGGGGGTGAGGGGGCGAGGGGGGGGAGAGGGGGCGGGGGGTGAGGGGGCGGGGGGGGAGAGGGGGGGTGAGGGGGTGAGGGGGGCGGGGGGGGAGAGGGGGCGAGAGGGGGGAGAGGGGCGAGAGGGGGGAGAGGGGGGGGAGAGGGGGTGAAGAGGGGGGTGAGGGGGCGAGTTGACTGCGTTCTGCCGCGTCCTCTTCCTGTCGTGCCCCCCGGGCGGCGCGAGACGGCCCCCACCACCACCCCCCTCCCCCCCGGCGTTTTCGAGTTTCGGATGCGGTCGCTCGCCCACGGGCGACTCCCCCCCCCTACCACCGTCCCACCCCGGGGCTGTGGGAACGCGCGCGTGGGCAGGGAAG